>NW_026587032.1:4133631-4275447 GCF_907164565.1 Psammomys obesus | reverse complement strand
TGTGTGTGTGTGTGTGTGTGTGTGTGTGTGTGTGTGTGTGTGTGTGTACAAGGTATGCATGAGCCACAGTACCCATAGGGAGGTCACAGGACAGGTTCAGATATCAGTTCTTGCCTTCCATATTGTTTGTAGCAGGGTCTCTTTGCTGTAAGCCACATTCATGCTAGGTTATCTAGTCCATTAGCTTCAGAGGGGTCTGCTGGCTCCACCTTCCACTTTGCCTTCCGAGCACTGACATCACAAATGAAGGCCACTGTGCAAAGTTTACATGAGTTCAGGCACACTTTGTGAGGCATGTGCTTTATCCACTGAACCATCTCCCAAGCCCACATATGGCTCTTGGGCCCTAGTGACTGAATATGCTCATATTTGCAAGGCAAGCACTTGACCAACTCAGCTGTTCCCCAGCTCTCAACTTGATTGAGCTTGGAATCATCCAGGAGACAATCTCTGTCCACATCTGTGAAGGACTTTCCAGAGATGCTTAACTGGGGAGGAAAGATCCACCCTGAATGCATAGGGCACCATACCGGGACTGAGTCAAAAGGGAAACATATGAACTGAGCACCAGCAGTCATCTCTCTGACTGTGGCTCCAAGGTGACCAGCTGCCTCATGCTTCTGTGGCATGCTTTCCCCACCACTGCAGACTGTTGTAATGGTTCTTAAACTGTGTGTGAAAAGAAGTCCTTCCTTTTTCACTTTTCCACTCTTTAAATAATGCATTTATTTATGTGTTTGTCTGCTTTTGTTCTGGAGTGTGTACGGGTGTGTGTGTGTGTGTGTACATAATGTGTGTCATGGCACATATGTGGGAGTCAACAGATAACTTGTGGGAATTGGTTCTCTTCCACCCTGTGAGTCCTAGGGATTGAACTCAGGTTGACAGACTTGGTGGAAAGGTCTTTAGTCCTGAGCCACCTCACCAGCCCCATAAATCCTTCATTTAAGTTGCCTCAGCTGGGTGCTCTGTGGAAAGTAATGAGAAGAGTGACTAACAGGCTCATGTTTCCACACAGCCTAGAACATCACAGGGCATGTAGTAAATTCAGAGAAGTGTTAGCTGAACAAAACAAAAATAAATAATGCAAGAGGGAGAGAGAGAGAGACAGAGACAGCAACACAGAGAGACAGACAGAGAGGTGAGAGGGAGGAGAGAGATAAAAAGAGAGACAGACAGAAACAGTGACAGACAACAACAGACAGAGAAGAGGAGGGAGGAGTAGATAGAGGCAGACAGATAGGCAGACAGATAGGCAGACAGACAGAAGACACGGGGAGGGAGAGGGAGAGAAGGGAGAATGATAGAGAGAGGGAGGAGGTAAGAGCCTCTGAGAGTTCAATTTTCTTAATTCCTAATGATCTGATCCTGAAACCCACTTGCTTTCTGAGTGACTGAGAGAGATTGTTAGGCAAGGCTAAAACCTAAAAGCTGATTTTCAGCCACTGAGATGCCCTAACCACGTCTCATGCTCTTCCCAGAGAGTCCTGATTGCCCAAAGGAACAATATAATCTGAAAAATCGATTGATCCCCCACTCTGACATGACATACAGCGGTCAGAAAGCAGTGGAGACTGCAGTGCTCGGCTGTCAGGTTCCTCAGCCCTTCCCATGTCTCTCCCCAGAGCCCCACAACTCTGAGGCTGGCCCTGCTGGGAGTTTTCAGCTCCTCAGGTGGTCAGATTCTCTGGCTGCTTTCTTGTCCCTCCTCCCGTTCCCCCCATACACAAAGCTACCACACCAACCTGCCTGGCTCTCCCACGATGCAACACACTCATTGGCCTACAGCGTGCCGGGGGCGGGGCTTGGGTGGTCCTCAAAAGGCAATAGCAGTCTGAGAGGAGAGCCCTGGAAGCTGATGCTATCATCACACTCCTACTTGCTTCAGGGGCCTGGGCTTTCAGGCTCCTTCTGGCTCAGCTTGGGATAGAGCCCCAGACCAGAGGACACCTGTGGTCTTGGATTTAAAGCTCAGTAATGGGGAAACTTGAAAATGCTTCCTGGATCCACGATCCTCTCATGAAGTACCTGAACAACACAGAGGAGTACCTAGCCCACCTGTGTGGCCCCAAGCGCAGCCACCTATCCCTCCCGATGTCTGTGGCCTATGCGCTGATCTTCATGGTGGGGGTGACGGGCAATCTTCTGGTGTGCCTGGTGATTGTCCGACACCAGACCCTGAAGACACCCACCAACTACTACCTCTTCAGCCTGGCGGTCTCAGACCTGCTGGTCCTGCTCTTGGGGATGCCTCTGGAGGTCTACGAGATGTGGCACAATTACCCTTTCCTGTTCGGGCCAGTGGGATGCTACTTCAAGACCGCCCTCTTCGAGACTGTGTGCTTTGCCTCCATTCTCAGTGTCACCACGGTTAGCGTAGAGCGCTATGTGGCCATCGTCCACCCGTTCCGAGCCAAGCTGGAGAGCACACGGCGGCGGGCCCTCAGAATCCTCGGCCTGGTCTGGGGCTTCTCTGTGGTCTTTTCTCTGCCCAACACCAGCATCCACGGCATCAAGTTCCAGCACTTCCCCAACGGATCCTCCGTGCCTGACTCTGCCACCTGCACTGTCATCAAGCCCCTGTGGGTTTACAACTTCATCATCCAAGCCACCTCCTTCCTCTTCTACATCCTCCCCATGACCCTCATCAGCATCCTCTACTACCTCATGGCGCTCAGAGTGAGTATCCAAGGTGACTGGCTCGGGGCAACATCCCTCCTTTCTTGCCTGTTCTGAATTCAAAGAAAGATCTTGGCGTGGGGGAAAGACAGAGACAGAAAGGGGCTCAGGGGATAACTTTAAGTGGGAAATTAAGAAGCAAGAGTTTATATGCTTGTAAAATACTTGCAAATGCAAATTCCACATGTGTACTCAGGATGTATCTCGAAAGTAAAGCCAGCTTGGTATCCTTTTGAACAGGTGGGAATCGCCATCAATTAAACAACAAAACCACAACTCTTTACCCGGTGTCCACCATTTTCTCTCTGCTTGTTCACCTGTGTTTCTAAGAAAGTGCTAGGAAAGTTCCTAGTGGTATCAATATAGGTAACACTCATGGGAGAATCTGACCCCAGGGGCTTGAGAAGAAACCTCATTTTAGATGTGATCTAGGTTTAGAGGGTAAAATTCAGGGGTGGGGGGTGGGGGGTGAAGATCCTTCCACACCCTGCTGTCTCTTTGCTGGCCCTGCTCCACTTTACTGCCTGTGTTGAAGTTTTTCTCTGTCCAACTTGTCCTGGGATCTCCCTGCTTTGTACTCTGTACTCAGAGATAAACAGCTGTGAGAACAAATATTCTCTTGTGACTGCACTGACCTTTGATTGAAATAGCAGGTTAAATCCTTTGTGTGTGTGTGTGTGTACAGAGAGGCATATATGTGGGTGTGTATATATATATATATATATATATATATATGATTTATATTCCATATATACTGTATACACACTCACACATATACCTTGAAATAAGTTTTATAGCAGGTAGGAATTGAGGGATGGAAAACTAAGCAGAACTCATAAGTTAGAGGAGTAAAAGATGTGATTTTGAGACATGTGCGTTTCTGGGGAAATCACTCAGCTTTCCTTGCATCTTATAATTAGAGGTTCCTTCTCTAAGATAGCGGTGATAAATATTTTCTTTTCCATTTTCTCTGCTTCTAAACTAGCTGAGAGAATCTGTTTTTGAGAAATGTAGGAGTGAATCTGTATACTTCCTTCTGTATTTTGTACTCAAATTCATAGTGTGAGTCCTCACAGAGATAGTTTTGTATTTGTTTCAGGAAGTGGTTCATGCATAAACAGTTACTGGGTTATTTAGACTCTCAGGTCCTTGGTTGACATACACCTTTAGGCAGGTCACACACAATTCTCCAGGAATTACTTTACCATTTGGAGAATTAAAAGGTTACATCACATCATTTCTAAGATTTCTTCCAGCCTAACAGTCTGTGGTTCTTTTTAAAAGGGAAAGAGGCTATGAGTGGGTAGGCATGAGCTGTAAATGACAGAAATAAGCACACATATTCCATCACATCCTCTGGCACAGTAGTTCTGGATGCAGAGTCCCACTCCAGTCCATCTCTGAGAAAGGCAGTTATCAGCAAAGAGGATCTTTCTTGATATTTACTGGCCTTAAAATGAATGGCCATCAGGACTGAGTAGGAAGAGCATTATTTGAGTGTCACAGCTAGTTAGGGGCAGAAATGAATCTGACCAAGCAGAGAGTGGTGGCATTTCCCCTAAGACCTATGTCACCCTATCCAGCTCAGTGCCACAGTTCCAGAATTTCCTGTGGATCTAACTCAGAGGAAATGACTTCCATACATTTCCAAATATCACGCATCCTGCAAGGCCTTCTCACCCCCACCTCCTCTCTGTAACAATATATTCTTGTTCAATGCTACCCAATCATGTGTCTTGTGTGTTTTCGGGAGAAATGCCTAAGTTTAACAGAAAACATAGATTCCTCTAAGTTCCTTCTCCAAATATCCTTTTGTTCCACCCTCATGAATCCATGTTGTTTGTGTGCCAAGCTGGTGGCATCTCAGACAATAGCCACCCTGCTTTGTGTGAGTAATGCAATTGATAGCATCCTGTTTCAGAAAAGATGTAGGAGATGTGAGTGGACCAGAGGGTACTAAGGAAGGAAATATTGATTTGTTACTCTGAAAATTCAAAAAGCCAGTGGTCTGAGGAAGCAAGTCCTGTTCAGTATATGGACATCACAATCTTTGGACCCTGTCCCTGGAAGGTTCCTGACCCACCTCCACACTCCCTTTGCCTTTTGGACTCCAGTCCACCCTGACAGTTGTGCTTCAAGCACACTTTCCTGGAACCCCCTAGCTGCCCTGCTTGTGTTGTAGAAGCCATGGCTTCCAGTTACTTTCTTCACTACAATTTATAATTCCATGTGGACCCTTTAGTTCATTTATTTTTCCGGAACCAGACTAAGCTTGGTCAGGAATGAGGCTAAATTACTTTCCTCATTACTGGACTTCAGCTTCTCTGTGTTTAAGATAAAAGACTTGGAAACATGGCCTCAAAGGCCCTTTGAACGTTTAAGATTTAAAGACACACAAGCCCTAATGGTATTTAACTTATTGAGAAGTCTAAAGGTGTGACTGACTCTGGTTGCCATTCCCTTCAGAAGGCAGCCAAGACAATGCTGATGAAAGCACAGGACTAAAGAAGCCCTGTGTGTGTTCAAAGCTGAACAGACTGAGGTCATTGATGCTCCCTCATTCTAGGACATAAGTTTTCATAGAGGTACTCTTCAGGCTTAGAACATCATGGAGACAGAAAGTAGGGACCAAGAGTAGCTTCCCATCCATCCAAAAGGAAGTACTGGCAAAGTCTAGCCTAATCTTTGTCTCTCACATGACTTGTGTGCTGATGAGGACACAAAAATAAATAGTGTCAAATAGGTACTTATTTATGGATGGATGGATGGTTAGATGGATGGATGCATAGATGCATAGATGCATGGATGCATGGATGCATGGATGGACAGAGAGACAGATGCTAAATGGAAGGAAGGGAGAAAGGAAAAAAGGAAGAAAAGGATGAGTAGAGATGGATGCACAGAGATACATATGATGACTGGATGTATGTATGTATGTATGTATGTATGTATGGATGGATGGATGGATGGATAGAATGGCAAACTGACATATAGATATGAATATATAGATGGATGGTTAGGCAAACAGACAGACAGAAGAGGAGATTGATGGGCAGAGACTCAGATTGGTGGATGAACGGATGGATGAATGGATGTATGGCTAGATGGATGGACAAATGAGATGACAATGAAATTGAAATACAGGCAAATAGGTATAGATCAGGACACAGCAATGCTGTGAGTGCTTTTCTCATGTGCCACACAAGCAACCACTGCAATTCCTACCCCTGAGGCAGTAAAAGGGGGAGATGGTCTCTTCCATTCCCAGGAGTACAGAAGCAAATATGGGAAGCTCCCTTGGCCCCAGTTACCCAACTACTGGAACTGGGGGTTGGAGCAGCCTCATCTACTAGGTTATTTTGTGAGAGGACCTGGAGTTTGCTGACTCAGCTTAATCTTCCCTAGCATCTTGATTGGATTTGGAATCACCTAGGAGACACACACCTCTGGGTATGTTTCTGAGGACATTACCATAGTGTGTTACTGAGGGAGGAAGACCCACCTTGAATGATGTTAGCAGCATCTCATGGGCTAGGATTCCATTTTGAATAAAAAGGGAAAAGCAAGAGAGAGAGAGTTTAATACAGAGTTTGATACTGTTTCCTGACTGGGGTGCAATGTGCCCATTTGTTTTATGCCCCTGCCTCTGGGGCTGCCTCTCCCTCTCCTTAGTAGACTCTCCTCAAACTGTATGTCAAATAAACCCTTCCTCCCTTAAGTTGCTTCTTGTTAGGTATTTTGTCATAGCAAAAAGAAAAGTAACTGACATACCAACCAAACCATGAAGTGTGGGGACAAAATAAACAGCCGTAAGCAAACAAGGGGGAAATGCTGGAGAATTAACAGACACTGGACTTACTTCCAGGTGTGAGATGGTCACCAGTCATCAGAATTCCTTTCAACTGGTGCAACATCCCCACAGACAAACATAGATCTGACATAGAAGGCTTCCAGGAAGATAACAGGGCTCTCTGGTGCACGTGGACTTTGAAGAAAAAGGAGGAAGAAGAGGCTAGAGCTGCTACATCTTCAGGAGTAGGCGGGCCCTCAACAGACTAGTAGAGATGGCATGTGGGCTCATGTTGACTTTTCAAACTTACATTACTACAAGGGTCACCATATATTCCAGTTAGGATAAATACCTGTCAATGTTTAGATTCTGAAGGATGTGCAGTTTTATCAGTAGGATCAGAAAAACAGCATATCCTAGATGATGCTGGTCAGCATAGTGTCGGAGAATCTGCTGAAAATGTCTGGGAACATATTATTCAAAGAAAAGTAATTCCCCTTTCTACCTTGATGAGCATGAAAAGTACAAATGTGGAAAGTGGAGAAAGTGATACAAGAACTCCTGGAAGGTCCACACTGCTCATGACCACGCTCAAGACTCTGAGAGTCCCACATTTGCATATCTAATCCCCAGCTGATGAAGTGTTTGGAAAGATTAAGAGGTATGGCCTTTGAGGTTTCAAATGCCCACACCAGGCCCAGTGTCTTTCTCTTTGTCTACCGCCTTTGGATCAAGATGTAAAGCTCTCAGTTACTGCTCTAACACCATGCCTTCCAGAATCCCACCATGATGATCCAGAACTAACCTTCTGACACTGTAAGCAAGCCCCCGGTTATAAGTTTTTTAGAATAAGAGTTGTCTTAGTCATGATATCTCTTCACAGAAACAGGATAGTAACTAAGACACACAGCAAAGATCATAACCTTCATGAGATCATATTTTATTTTCTCCCTCCCATCACATGGCATAGAGTCTTGACTCTAACATTGTGTCTAACAAAAGTGAAAAGAATGAATAAGTGAACAGAGCTAGCACTTAGTTGTTGTTCATTTTAGGATTAACCACTTTGGCTGTGCGTGCATACATGTGTGTCTATGTCTGTGCGTTTGTGTGGGTAATAGCTACAAAGACACTACAGAACTAGAACTGCATGGAATTTCTTATTAAAACCTTAATTTTACTGCCCATAACCCTTCCAGTTGAGTCAGAGAACTTAGATTCAATTCTGCCTCCAGTGAAGTTATTTAAAATTTTTAAAACATTTCTTTAAGTGCTGTTTATATACCTCCGAAGTTTCTGGTGGGGAAAGCAGTCTTTTCTTCCTAAACACCTCTCCACTTTCTCTTTCAGCTGAAGAGAGATGAATCCCTTGAGGAAGACAAAGTAACTGTGAGCGTTCACAGACCCTCCAGAAAGTCAATCACCAAGATGCTATGTAAGCTGCTGTCTTTGTTTCACAATTTGTTCACTTTTGTTTATAAGAGCAGAGGTCTTGTGTTTGGCACTGACGTAATGGTGCTGGCCAAGATGTTCTTCTTGGTTTCCAGAAGCTTCTATGACCTGCCTGTTTTGTTTCATCTTTGGATTTGAGCAATCAAAACCTTGTCCTAGGTTACGGTTGCCGAGAGCCTTCCAAGTGCTGTGAAATAAATCACGTTTGCGCGCTAAACCCGAACACCACTCTCTCTGTAAAAATGGGGCCAGGTGGCTGCTGAACCTGTTTGTATTCCAGCATTCTTCAAACATAGGAAACAGGTCATGGAAAGCTCTGCACTCACAAATTCTCTCACACACACAATGTCTCATAACTCCCTTCTGGGGATTGTAAGCTCCTGGTGGCCATGTGGACTCTGGATTTTTAAATTCCAGATTAAGAACAATGAGGCATGAGTTCTTCTGAGTAAATCATTCTGCCTAGGACATTACATCAGAACATCATCTTGCTAAAAAGACAAAACAGTAAGAATAACCTTTTTATTTGAGATACATATACTTGTAAGAGACAAAATATTTTAAGAAATCCAGGTGCTGACCATCCTCTCCCAAATGGGTGCTCAGAAAGTAACTGGAGCCCTGGGCTGGGAAGGTGGCTCAGCAGTTAAAACACTTGCCATGAAAGCATGAGGACTGGGAGTTGGACGCCAAGAACCCACACAAACACTGGTGGGAAGGGCCACTCTCTTCTTATTCCCATCTTGGAAAGCAGAGACAGGGTCGTCCACAGGGCAAGCTAGCGATGGAGAGAGACTGGCCATATCAGTGAGCTCTGGGCTTGATTGAGAGATCCTGCCTCAGTGAATAAAGTGGGTGAGTAATTGAGGATGATTCCTGACTCGACCTTGGGCCTACACACACAAACTCATACACATTCAAACACACATATACACGCATGCACATATATCTGCATACACATACAACTGGAAAAACAAATCCAAGAAACTCCAGTCCTCCAAGAGAGACACTGATGAGGTATGTGAAATGTCATAAACTTTCCAAGTAACAACCTACATTTGGAAAGCAGCAAAACCCCAGGCTAATTTGCATGTGAAGCAAGGAAGCTAGGCCCTCTGTGAACAAAAACCAGAAGTCGCCGAAGTTGGTCTTTTGACTCTGATAATCATTTTCTTCGAGGTTTTTCAGGGACTTGGCCTTTGTTGTTGGGAAACAGGGAGCCTTTGTTATTTCTCCATTTCTCCCTTTGATCGTGATGTTCTCCGTTTCTCAGTGTTTGCTCCTGTTAGCTAGCAGCATCTCAGTAGCGAGCCTGGGGTGTAGCTCCCTGATAGAGCACTGTCCTGCCTGTACAAGGACCTGGGTTCAATTCCTAGCACATCACACTCCGAAAATTAAATATTTCTGGGCTGGGTTCAAAGCCAGCCTGGGCAGCTTAATGAGACCCTGTCTCAAAATAAAAAGGAAAAGGGGAACTGGGCTGTAGTTCAGTGGAAGAGGGCTTGCCTGAAACATGGGAGGCCTTGAGCTCAATTCCCAGTACTGAATAAAAGAGGAAAAACAATAACAAAATGTTTTGTTATTTGCCTTCATTATTAATAGGAATTATAGCCAGGAGTGGGCAGTTGGAGGACATGTTATTGAGGGAGAAACTCAAAAGAACCTTTTGGATATTATTGGAAGCATGTAGCACAGACAGACAGATTACCTTCAATGTTAACTCTAAAAGGAAACAGAGGTACCGTGTTTCCGTGAAAGGCTGAAATGTGCACATGGGCAAAGCTGCAGAATGAAGATCATGTACCCATCTCTCAGCCTCTGAGGTCATCAGCTCATGGCTGTTCTTTCTTCATCTTCACCCTCACTTCTCTTCCAGCCCACTAGGTCACTCAGATACAAACCTCCGGAAGCCTTTGACAGGGAAAGACTTGACAAGTTATTAAAAGGGAAAATGCTTGTTTATCTTTGTGGAGCTTCCATGTCCAGAGAGGAAACTACTGTCACACCCTGTCCCTACCCTGGGGCTAAAAAATGAGAAATCTGTTCATTTCAGACTCAGGGTGGCCCTTCCTCCCAGAATCAACACTATGTTTGCAGTTGTTCTGTCTTTGTGCCTCTTACCCCGCCCCACCCCCAAGCACACCCCAGCTCATCACAGAATCAAAAGGATCAAAGAAACTCCTAAATATTTCTAGAGTGTTGTGTCAGCAGCTTTGCACTGCTGTGACAAAATGAAGAAGTGAAGGTGGGGAGACAGATGGGTTGGTAAAGTGCTCGCTGAGCAAGCTTGAGAACTTGTGTTTGACCCCCAACATTTGTATAAGAAAAGCTGGGCACAGTGGTGTGTGCTTGTAATCTGAGAGCATCCCAGAGCTGGGCAGGTGGACAAGGGTGGACTTTGTTTTTCTGGCCAGCAGTCTAGCTGAACTTGTGAGTTCAAGGTAAAAGTGAGTGACTGTCTCAAAACAAAATGAGCAGGCCTCCTGAGAAATGATACTTTAAAACTGACCTCTGCCCTACATCCCCCACAACACACACACACACACACATACACACACACTCTCTCTCTCTCTCGACATACAAGACACATATAGTAAATAAAGAAAAGACTTATCTTGGCTGACAGCTTCAGTTTATCTTTGGGCCTACTGTGAGGCAGAATATCACTGTCATGAAAGAGAGAAAGAAACTGAGACAGAGACAGAGAGACAGTCAGCCAGAGTCAGAGAAAGACATAGAGAGAAGGGGCAAGCAGTTCTTTCGACATTAACTGCAAGTGTTAAGCCTCTGTGACAAAGCCCTGTCTAGAAAACTTACATGGGTGATTTGCCATCTGTCTTCAAGATTTCAGTCACTTGGCCCTTCTTCTTTGGGACTGTGATGAGGCACTTAGTGGCAGAGGCTGTGTTCACTTCACAGCCCGTTAAACAGAAAGGAAACAGAGTGGAGAGTCCCCATACTCCTTCCAAGGCCCAGCAAATGCCTGCTTCCTCCATCTAGACCTCATCTCCTCAAGTTTCACCCTCTCTCACCCTCCAATGGCATCACCCACTGGGGACAGTGCCTTAGAGGCATGAGGTTCTGGGTGGGATCCAAACCCTAAGAACCCACTGGTAACCTGCAGATTTAAATATCACAACTTCCTAAAACAACCTTTTACTGATCTAGTCAGTCTGTGAGTCTCAAAACACCTGCTGAGTACACGCTTTCTTTTCTACAATCAAGTGGTTTGGGAATGTTGAAATATGTTCAGTTCTATTTTAAATGTTCTAAGAAGACACATGAGAACTCTTGAAGAGATGTCTCAGCAGTCAAGAGCCCTTGATACTCTTTTGCAGAGGACCCAAGTTCAGTTCCCAGCACCTACGCTGGGCAGCTCACAACCTCCTGTGAGGCCCTCCTCTGGCACTACATGTGTGTGGTGTACAGAAAGATAAGGAGGCACAAACATGTATACATAAATAAATAATTACTTTTTAAGGAAGACAGAGAGAGAGAAATCCCAGGACCAGTGAGTTGGCTCAGAGGGCAAAGGCAATTGCTGCCAAACCTGACCTGAGTTTGATTTCCAGAGCTCAGTATAAGGGAATGACTGATTTCGCTGAACTCTTTCATATGTTGTGGTGTGTGTGCATGTGGGGTAATCACACACATATATAAGTAGCAGTAACAGGACTTAGTAGGGTCTGACCAAAGAAGACATGAAGTTGGAGGACATGGAAGGAGCTGAAGTGGAAAAATAAATGATAAAAATGATTATATTTGATTGCATGCATTTATGAAAACTTCAAAAACAAAGAAATTCTTAAGTAAAAAAAAATAGAATATAAATTCTGAAAGAACTTAAAGCAGTGAATCCTAAATCTACACAATTAATTCCTATGTTTGAATATTCTTTGTCTCTGGGATCACACTTGCCTATAGCGATCATCAATTAACAAAGATTAACAGGGAAAACGTGATAACAGAAGAGAAAGGCTAGGAGCAAGTATCATGTTCTTTCCTGGCCTACTATATCATTCCCTCTCCCACTTCCTTTTCCAGTTGTCTTGGTCCTTGTGTTTGCTATCTGCTGGACCCCCTTCCACGTGGACCGCCTCTTCTTCAGCTTTGTGGAGGAGTGGACTGAGTCCCTGGCTGCTGTGTTCAACCTCATCCATGTGGTGTCAGGTAAAGGCTTGGTGGGTTCAGTGGTGCAGCTCTAAAGCAGCTTTTCCTTCACTCCATCTTGAGGCCTCCCTCTACAAGCAGCTCGTGGGGACCTGGCCCTTTATTATGGAAACAGTGAGTGCTGACTGTATTAAGAAATTAAAAATGTTTACAGGTCACTTTATGGAAAACCCCAATGCTACACGTGTTAATTACCACAGGAGAATGGTCAGGGATCAACACACACAAGAAATGGTTTCCCCAAAGGCACAAAGCTGTAAAAACAGTGAAAATGGGATTCAAGTCTAAGCCATTGGATTTCAAGTTCAAGATTGTTTCCACCAAAATAGAGAACCTACTCGTGTTAAGTTCTTCCTACCAGCCTCTGTTGTCAACTAGTTTATTCTGTGGCCTCTGGATTATCAGGGACATAACCAGAGAGTAAAGGTAGGATACATATATGCCTTAGGAGCATCAGAGCTCAGAGCAGAAGGAAGGAGGGAGTGGGGAACAGGAGAGAAAGATTGGGCTGCATCCATTTCTGCCTCTGAACATTTGCACTCAAATACACATTCTCTCTCTTCACCAACTGTCTCTTACCCGTGTCAAGGTCTAGCTGGTGCTGGCAGTCACTGCCACTGAGTCCCTCATGACTGCAGTGGTCTCTGTTATAACAGAATAACTGCTGCCGTCTGGCAGTTGGTAGCACACATGATCCTGGTAGATGTCATTGTGTATCCCAGTTACTAGCTTAGCCAAGGATCCTGCGTCTGCTGTATTCTTTCAGTTGGAGAACAAATTGGAGCACTTGGAGAACAAAAGTCTAAATACCTTATCTTTGAATGTGCTTTGAAGTTTCCAGAATGTCCTAATAAGCATTTGATCAGTGTCTGAAAAAACAGACATGTCTTCTCATCCCAGAGAGGACAGTGACCAAAGACCCAAAAAAGATATTCCATCCAAGTGTAGTTTGTTAAACCCCAGCGATGAGTCACTGGGGTTGCTAATGAGAGCGTGAGATGGGCAGCTATATTACTGAAAGAAAAAAAAAATCTCTCAGCAGTGGTTAACTGTCTATAAATCTTCAGGAAGTGACCCAGCCTCAGGAGCCTCTCCCCAAACCACTGTTAACTGTCTTGAAATCTTTGAGGAAAAGCAGGCAAGCCCTTCCCTTGTAATACAAAGTTAATGGGAACAGCCTTGCGTAATCTCCAAGACATAATCTCAGCTGACAGTTCTAGAGGGCTATGACCATGACTGAGTCATGCTTGGAAGAGGAGGATGCTTCACAACACTCAGCTTCAGCCAGAATATCCAAACCCCCCGTTTTCCCCGTTTGCCAGTATTTATCTAAGGGTGCAGAACAGAAGAGGGGCAGGATCCTAACCTCCCTTAAGCCTCATTGGTGTCTTAGAGAAACAAAACAGGAGATGATAATAAGAGTGAGTGTGCAGGTGCTGGAGAGATGGCTCTGTGGTGAAGAGCACACACAGGCACATTTAAATAATTAAAAAATAAATCTCTAAGAAAAGAGTATAACACAGAGAGAAAAGGCAATATACAAGCTGCCTGGTGGACAAAATCAATGGTAAAATATACTTACTCAGTGGAAGAGCTATTGTGGGAAGCAGGAGCAGGTAGGAAAGGGACATGGCAGCGTGGGTGGGAGTGTCTCTCTCTGCAGAAGGTTTTCAGCAAAATAAGGAATCTCAGCAGGGACAGTGTTGATTGACTTACCAATCCTCACCACTGCTGCTCCAGATTATAGCCTTAGCTAACGATCCAGTGAAGACACAAACCTCTCTTCTCTGATCCTTGAGCATCTCTCATCAGCACCATTACCCAGCACCGTGGAAAACCCGTGACGCTTTCATCGATCTCTCTGTGCTTGATTCCTGAGTGCACAGGTGGATCTGCTCATAGCATTTCATATTCTCAGTGAGTGCCCTGTACACCCCTCCCCTTCCAGGAGAGGCACTCACAGGCTTCCTGGGCCTTTGCTAAATATTTACAAGCTGTCCTACCATGCTGCCATGTCTTCTTTTGATTCCCTCATTTGCAGGTGTCTTCTTCTATCTGAGCTCAGCTGTCAACCCCATCATCTATAACCTCCTGTCCCGACGCTTCCGGGAGGCCTTTCGGAATGTTGTCTCTCCTTCCTGCAAATGGTGCCATTCCCAGGGTTGCCCACAGGGCCCTCCTACCCAGAAGATTATCTTCTTGACAGAATGCCACCTTGTGGAGCTGACAGAGGATGCCGGCCCCCAGTTCCCTTGCCAGTCATCCATCTGCAACACCCACCTCATGGCCCCCTATGCCACAGAGGAACCATGAAAGAAGTGGTCAGAAGGCCACTTCAGAAGGCCTGGATTCTGTGACTGACATCCCTCTAAGCCCCTAGCACTGCAAGGAGGATCACCCTGTCACCTCTCCTTGTGTGCTATTAGGGAGATAACAAGGCTCATACTCATTACTTTTTTTTTTTTTTTTACCATTTATTACAATTTATTCACTTTGTATCCCCGCTGTGGCCCCCTCCCTCATCTCTTCCCAATCCTACCCTTCCTCCCTCCTCTCCCCCTATGCCCACCCCAGTCCACTGATAGGAGCGGTTCTCTTCCCCTTCTATTTGACCCTGCCCTATCAGGTCTCATCAGGACGGGTTACATTGTCTTCAGGGGGAGATAAAAAGACCTGGAGGCGATAGGAGTTCCAAAAGGAGACCAACTAAGCCAAAATAACTGAGCCCTGGGAGCCCTGCAGAGACTGATACCTCAACCAAGGACCATGCATGGAGAGGACCTAAAACCTCGGCTCAGATGTAGTCCATAGATTCAGTATCCAAGTGGGGCCCCTAGTAAGGGGAACAGGGGCTTTCTCTGGCATGAATTCAGTGACAGGCTCTCTGATCACCTCCCCCTGGGGGGCGGGGGGCGTGCAGCCTTGCCAGGCCACAGAGGAAGACAATGTAACTCGTTGCTTTTTTTAATGTAAAAACTCAGACTTGGTTCTGGGTCACACTCCGTCTTCCTGTACTGTGAGTTTTCATAACTGTGATTGCAATGTGCCATGTGAGTCTCACTCAAAGACGCTCTCACGATGGGTGAGTTTAGCCAACTAAAGGCGTTATGGAGTAGCTAAGAGCCACAGCATGGTTATCCCAACCTCCAAACGCAGGAAGCATGAGATGCTACTGAATGTTGTGTGAGCAGCTAGCTCCGAAATGCTCTGGAAAGCTTAGCCCTCCAATAGGTAGGACTTTTGCTTGTTGTCGAATGAGCGATGGCTTGAAATCAGACATGGTAGAAGTATTTATGCTACAGAAATTAACAAGCTCTCTAAACCAGGGCTAAATAATTTTTATCCCCTAGAGAGCTAGCCCATGAGCAGGTTGAGAGCTATTAATAAGCTGGCACTGTGCCAGCCACCTTGCTGCCATGCGTGTGACTTGTTTTTAGAACAAATGCTGGTAATGCTATAATTATGGACTACGTAGAGTCGTGGTTAACTCTGAAAAAAAAATGCTATGGACTAGATTTTTGGTGGTTTTTTTTTTTTTTCCTAGACAAAAATAGTTGAAAAACTGCTAATTAAGCAAATGGAAGAAGCATCAGCATTTTACGATTAACCTGGAGTAGAAGGATTATTTTTGGATGCCATCCATTCATATTAGTGCAGAAGACAACAGTAGACCCAGTGTTTTCTTCCCTCCCATGCTTGTATTTCCAGAGCCCATAGGATGTGCTGTCAAAACAGGCAAATTTTCCATATTCGCCTCTACTTGACTGCAGGCTTACTTTCTTCTTAACGTGTAGAAACACGCTGTAGGACTGGAGGGATGGCTTCCTGGATAAAGGTACTCACCACCAAGCTCAAGGACTTAAGTTCAAAACCTGATGGAAGCACAGAGAACTTCCTCAAGTTGACCTCCGACCTCCACACGTGCACCGCGGCATATGCCACACGCACTCCCCTCTCCTCTCCTACACACACCACACTACATAAGTTCATATGAAACTAACTAAAGAAAAGTATTGTGAAGCCACAGCACAGAAGCTAACAACTATACATTCTTCTACAAGCCTACCAGATCAAAATCCCAGACAAAGCAGCCTTCCAGCTTCCTTCTTTCCTTTCCCATCCCCAGAAGATGACTGAATGCTCCATGGGCTCTACTCCTGATGCCCCAACTGTACCACACTATAGAAGCATTTTCAAGGCAGTGCCAATGTTTGAAAGCTTCAACAAATCTATGTATGGAAGAGATATTGAAGAATGTACCTAAACTAAATACCCAGATTATATTGCTAGTGAAATACATTCACCGTACACAACTGACTGTTAACTTAGAGAGTTACAATAGTGGACAAGCCTGCCAAGGAAAGGTGATGCCAAGGACCATGGGACAAAAAGAAGCAAAATTGGAGTGACGGCTTAGTGGGCAGAGACACTGGTACGTAAGCCCGCTGATCTGAGTTTCATGGCTGAGGAAGAGACCAAGCCCCTGGAGCTGTCCTCTGACCTCCACATACTCACCGTGGCTTGTATAGCATCAATCCCTCACACATAACAATAAAATTATTTTTCAAAGAAAAGCAGTTTACCCTTTCAAACACATTCAATGTCTGTATTCTCTGAAACCCCGTGGAGGCATAGATAAGAATGTAAGTAAATAGCTATTTTGAAGATAGATCTTAAATGGTTTGATAGAACATACTTATTTGGATTTTTTTTTCCAGCAGAAAGACTACCTTTTATCAGTGCTTTCTGTTTTGTTCTATAAGCGCTGAAATCTTCAGATCCCGCCTTTGACCACCAATTCTTCAATAGTAAACTGGAATAAATGTTATCCTGTGCACACTCACTGATTCTCCCATCTTACTAAGAGATAAAGCATTACTGTTTCCCCATCACCTTTTCAGCTGACAACAAAGAGTATAGCCTTGTTTGCACCTGGGGAAATTATACAAGCAATCTCAAAGCCTCTGATGCTACAACAGTCCTCACATCTCACTCAGAAATCTGCAGGGCACTGGGGACATTCCCAGTCTGGGTACTCTGGGGTCTGAGGCTTCCCCTCAAAGCTTGCCACCCACAGCAACCTCTGTCTTATACTCCTGTTAAGGGATGGTGAGAGCAAGCCTGGCAGTCGGTAAACTGACTCCCCAGGTGTCCAGATTCCAGAAGGGTGGATGCCATTCCTCCCCCAAAGAAGCCTATAGATGCTGGGAGTTGCCAGAACACTGGACATCGCTGAAGAGGGTGGTCAGGAAAGAACACCCCCGTGCTCTGTACCCCAACTAGAAGAGCTGCTTCTCTGCTCTTTCCCCAGGACCCTTTCATGTTCCCACCTCCTTCTCACTCTCCCACTTCCTCCTCACTCCTCCACCTCCTTCTCACTTCCCTCCTACCTCTCCCTCCTCCTCCTGTATTCTCAGAGTCACAGATTCCTTCGTGGGGATTTACTCCCTTCATTTTCCAGATGCTCAGGGACCAGGAACTAAAGATCTGGTTCCATACATTTCTTGCGAAGCCTTCCTCCTTCCTCTGAAACCTATATGAAGAGACCACCACTCTCCTCAGCCTCCCCACCTGTCCATGGTGTTAACTACTCTTCTAATAAGCCTCTTACCCAAAAGGATAACCACCCCCCCTTCAGTCTCAAACCTGAAACCTTCTGGAACCACACTGTCAGGAGATGGAGAAGCCACCTAGGGAACACACTTCTCTTGGTAAGCAAGTCATGAGGAGCATGGAACTCTCTACTTTCCAGGAAGCTGTGGCTCCACTGAGGTTGCCACATTTGCCACTACCCTGTGAAGGAATTTGAGAAACACTAGCTTTCCCCCAACTCTCAGAGTGCTGCTTGGTTCTCTCAGGAGCCAGAATTTTGGGCAACAACCTAACAGCCTTGAGACCAGGAGGTATATCTTGTAGAATATACAAACAGAACACCAGCTTCCAGCCAGCCAATGGGTTAACAATGCTATTAAAGACATCACAATGTTCTCTGCTTTGCTTTAGCCACTGACTTCACATCATCACCTATATATTAGGAAATTGCCTTGATTTAAGACCTCCCTTGTTCTGTTACTATAAAAACATCATCAACCTGTCACCGTGTTTGAACACGGAAATTGGGGTTACCTGAATCTGTGTTTCTAGGCCATAGTCACTACTCCTATTTGACCCTAGAATAAACTTGTGTTCCCTTTTGGGTGGCAATTGTGTTTTCTGCATTGACAACCAGAAAAATGAGATATCTGAGCCCCAGGGCTTGCTTCTGCTGTGTCAGGGCAGGAAGTACAGAGCTACCCAACCTCTGAGCTCTGAGTCTGTGTCCTGGGCCACCATGGTCACTTACATTTGGCTCCAGAGTAAACTGCCTCTTCTTCCCTATGAGTTGAGAGCTGTGATTTTGCGCTGACACCCATATGCCAGTTAAAGAAACAAGCAATACTGAAGACCAAAGAAACAGTATGGCCATATGAAGGCATGGAATAAAGCAGTCCACAGGCCCCCAACTCCATCTTTGGGGATATTATGCTGGCAGGAGGTTTAGGTATAAATAAAGGACATGACATATACATACTCAGCCATCCTGTCACAGTGTGGGGTCAGTCCAGCCTCATCTGAGCTCCAGTTTCTCCTGTAAGGTGGTCTGAAAGAACTTGTCAGAACTGTGTGAAATGTTTTCCTAGGAGAAGAGCTCCCCCTCTGCCTGTACCGGACTTCAGCATCTTCCTTCTCACAGTGTGAGATTTGTGGGGAAATTCCAATTTCTTGAGGTCTATCATTTCAATAGTCTGCTAGCCCAAAGGGAGAATTGGGGTATCTCTTTGAATCACTTCACCCCTGCCAGGATGGTTAGCTGGGAATGGTATTTAGAAACACTGTAATAAGCATCTATAGAAAAACCAAAAAACTAAATATAAAAATAATTAGATAGATGGATAGACAGACAGGCATGCAGATAGATAGATAGATAGATAGATAGATAGATAGATAGATAGATAGATAGATAGATAGATAGATAGATAGATAACATAAATAAGAATTTATTATTCAGGAAAATAGGTTTTCATGGCATTTAACTGTGTTTCTGGTTTTTAGGAAACATTCTGGTTGTATAGCAGCTTCCTCTGAAAGGAAACTCCCTCCGGGACTGAGTCCAGAGGCTCATGAGACTTAGGAATTAAACAGACTTCAACATGTCTCAAAAGCTGAGACTCACAGGTTGTAAGAGGCCCCATTGTAGACACAGGAAACCGCAACAGGAGGGAGGCTTTGACCGGCATAAATCGTACAATAGAGGAAAGGTTCCCAGGCCTGCCCAGCTGCCTACAAGCTGCACAGGGAAAACCAGGGCTCTCACCCACGCAGGAGTGGGCTGTGAATGAACACCTGCATTTGGGCTGCTCATGCTCCTGTAAGTAACCCCTCACCCACACTCCCATAGTGACCTCAGTAAACTCATTGGCTCACCAAGCCAGATGGTGGTGTGATCATTATTTTGGTCAGTTGCAGATCCCCTTAGGTGTTTGGGGAGTAGGGGGAGAACATGTGTGTTCTCAGCACCCCGTAGTGAGAATTTTGATGTTAAAAAAAAAAAAAAAAAAACAGTTATGTTATATAAACTTGTTTTTGTCTTAATCCCAGGGCTGGGATATGGGGCTGCTTCTGACTGTCCACAGCAGCAGGCAAATGGAGGTTTATCAAGGAACAAAGAGAAACCTCATGTTAGGATAAGGTATTTAATTTTGATTTGGGCATGTTAATTAGGTGAGCCAAAGGGGGCTTTTGATAGTGGTACTTCAACACTTTGATAGCTGGACCTTGGTTGTCAGCCTCAGGAGGAAGAAGTGGCCAAATAAGGGGCTAGACCTTGGTGGCTAGCTTTAGGAATGTAATCTGCTGGGTTTTTTTTTTTTTTTTTTTTTTTTTTTTTTTTTTTTTTTTTTTGCAAGGCAGAGGGAATTGGAGGGAAGGACACAGGCTGCCCAGAGCCATGCTTGTCATGCTCAAGCTGGCCAGACACCCTTCATAATATATTTCCAAAAGGTTTCGCCTGATGGTAACAAGGATGTTAAATCAGGTGCAGACGTGGGAGAGAGATGAGCAAATTTAAATCGGGTTCTGGATCTACAACACTCCAACCTACCCCACAGTCTTTGAAGTTCTAATCAGGAACCGGACCTGGCGGAAGTCTCAGCTTGGTGTGCAGCTTCTTTCCAGAAACCTTTGTTCACAGCGACACCCTAGGAAGTCTGTCAGGCTTTTAAAATGGATCGTTACTCATTTCCAATTCAGATAAACAAGCTCCTGAAGATTCCATCGCCCACCGCTAGGTTTCATGAATAATGAAGGCACAGGCATGTGTTACAGATTGCTTCTCCGGTACACGAAAGATTAGTCAATATTATGAGGCAGTCAACAAAACGAGAAGCCCCGAACGCTCAGGACGACTAGGCATATTAATTGTGTTTGAAGGTCTTCAGCCTCTGCCACCTGGGGAACTGTCCGTGCTTTGTCTTTCAGAGTCAGATGGCGGAACTAAGGACAGGTCGATCATGTGATCATTTCTGCCTGGACATCAAAGTCAGAGATGAAGGAAGAGTAGTTGTGTAAGAGAATGTGCGTGCATGTGAGAGTGTGTGAGCGTGTATGTATGTGTTTATGTGCTCACATGCAGGATGCAAGGCACACACCACAAGTTGATGTCGGGTGAATTCATCAGTCTCCCCTATGTTATGTTTTGAGGTAGCATCTCTGACTAAACATGGAGCTCATGGCTTGTTTAGGCTGTCTGGGCAGTGAGCTTCAGAGATCTGTCTGTCCCTGAACACCCCAGTCCTGGGCTGGGCTAACTTGTGCACACTGCTGCATTTTTATGTGAGTGTTGGGGATCTGAACTTAGGTCCTCAGGCTTGTATGGCAGGCACTTTGCCCACCAAGCCATCTCCTCAGACCATCTTCATGTATTGACTCTATGGATGCTGTAGAATTCCTCTCACTAACTGAAAGGGATTTCATAGCCATTTTTTATTTTCTGTTTATTCTGGCCCTGATTCAGGAGAGACATATAGCCCTTTTCAGTGCCTACATAACAAAAGTTCTAAGAACTTAAAAGATTAAGGTGCCTTTGGTATAATCTAACCCAACAGCTCGTTTACTTATTCATATATCAGAAATGTCAATTTGAACTTCTTCCAATGATCATGCTAAGAGATTTTGACATATGAGCGATTTTCCCAACAACTATAAGAAATGGGTACTGGTTCGACACCCCCCCTCCCCTTAGGAGAAAACACGCTGAAACAGAGAAGTTTAGTGTCTTTTCTCAGAGTCAGCTATTGAGCAAGGAATGAGGTACAAGAAGATTGTGAGAGGTTTCAGGTCTGAAGCTCAAGGGGGGACACTGAAGCAGGTTGTTATTTTGGGTGAAAAGTTTATTAGAAGAGTTATTGATGCCAAGGACAGACATCAGCATCTCTGAGAGTTCAAACACTAGCACCATCGACAGATAGACTGCATGGCTGGGGCTCCAGTGAAAGCCCTAGAGGCAGAGCAGAAATCCTTTCTTATGGAGTTCATATCACACTGTTGATTAGCCCATAGTACAGGCCTGCAGGAGGCTGACCTTGATTCCTAGGCAGCAGGGACAATGATGAAGTTCTGAGGAAAGAGGGGTGCAGAGGAGGGTGTGGGGATAATGAGGGCAAGAGATAAATCTAGTTGAGGAGTAGCCATTCTAATCTCAAAACCTCTCTTGCCCTAGAGCTTGGTGGTCTGAGCGTATAAAACTCCTTGGAGTAGAGTGAAGTGGCCCTTGTCATTATTCTGGAATTTGGGCACCCAAGAAGTGGGGGCATGAGATTTATAAAACATGCTCTGGGTAGAGGCTTGGATTTCATTCACAGCAACTATAAGAAATTGATGCTGCAAGTGAGTGTGGCTTGGCTAGCTTGTAGCTTGGAACCTACAGAACAGATAGCAAGTCAAGACCTCCAGATTTAACCTGCAAACCTATCCTTCCCTCCTAAGGCACAAAGAAGGAAGTTGGCTGATGCTGAACAGAAAGATGAGTGGCAGGTAGATGCCAGGGCTGGCTCCTCTGATAGCTCATTGTCTGAGTAAAGGAAAAGTACCTACAGCAGAGTGATTAAGGGACAGAATATAGTCAAATTAGCATAATTCTTTTCATTAATGAGAATCTCATTAAAAAGTTCCTTTTCTAATTTGGGTAGCTTCAAAATCTGTTTGTATTCCCTGTACACATGCTAATTCTTGATAGCAAAAAGATGAAGCCTTAACTCAAGCCTAGGTAAAAGGTGATTCACACTGAAATTCTAAAACATCCAACCTTACATCACAATTTGACCCCAATTGAAAGATAGTCTCAGAATTTGTTCTCAGTGTAGCCCATGCAATTCTTACCCACTGGAGCCATAACTGCACAATTGCTTAGAAGAAAAGAAAACCACACATTGGGCATAGTTATTTAAAATGGTATCAAGGACGATTTCACCAGCTCTGGTTGTGGTAAGGAGAGAGTGAGCTCAAGTTCAAGGCAGTCCCAGACAGGTGAGATTTGTAGGCAGCCTCATGGTGAAGGAAGGGATGGGAAATTGTAAGAACAGTGATGTTTCAGAGTAGAAAAACATGATTAGATAGAAGCTGATGGAAAGGAGTTTGAATTGAGTTTTCAAGTGAAGAAGGGAGTTTTTAAACACCTCATCAGGATTCTTTGCCAAAATGAGGTCCAGGTGGAAGATAAGGCCAACTAGAGGCATGACTAAAGCAAAAGCTTCAAGGCACTTGAGTAAAGTTTGATGCAGGGGCCACAGATTATCTGTACCCAGTCCAGGAGTTGAAGAGGGTCCACCAGGAACCTGTGACAGACAGAGAACATTACCAAGATACAAAGTGCAGAGTCCTGGAATATGACACTGAAAAAAGTTGTACTCTTTGCCATATTCATTTCTTCTAGAAATACCCCATTTCTGTCTTTTCTCTTATTAAATATCTCAGGATTTTTACCAAAGACTCTTGAAGAATCACAATAAACATGATGGAGATGTGAATAGATGGCCCAGAGAAAGATGGATGGGTGGATGGGTAGACGATGATGATGATGATGATGAAGATAGATAGATAGATAAATAGATAGATAGATAGATAGATAGATAGATAGATAGATAGATAGATAGATATACAGATAGATTGATTGATTGATAGCAAACCCATAGACAGGAAGTGACTCAAGTGACTGTGGAAGCTGAAAAGTCTCAAGATTTGTAATCTACAAGTTGAAGATGCAGAAAGGTGAATATAAATTCTAATCTGACTCTGAAGGCCAGAGACTCAGTAACACTGGTGCTGAAGGTTTAGGAATTTCTTGACGTAAATTCTACTCTAAGTCCTTATTAGAATTAATCCTAATTCTAATTCCTCATTTTATAATGAGTTAAATCCCAATAAACTCATCAGAAATTGACAATGCCTTATGCCTCTATCCTGCCATGCATCATACTTATAATGGTTAATATTAATTGTCAATTTGATTAACTCATCTCCGTGTCTTCTTGAACTACCTGCCTCATCCAAAAACCAAGTTTTCCCTGTCTGCCTTTGCTCTTTGGTGTTAAGTGCATCTACCTTTTGCTGCTGCTTGTTGCTGCTACTCCCACCCAGTTTCTCTTGCCTTCTAACCTGCACTGAAGACCACCAACAGCTCTCCAGGAATTTTTCAGGGCTTTGGCACCAGATTAGGACCACTGAGGTGTCCAGCCTTGTAGACTAAGCTGCTTTCTGGTTCTCAGACTTTGCGCTGTGAAGCTTGTGAACTAACTCTCTTTCAAAGTATATATATTCATTCTCTGGGCTCTGCTCCTCTAGAACACCCTCACCAATAAAATAATCTAGGAACACAGAGCACTGTATCCCATTGGTAGTTTGCCCATGTGGTCAACTATTACTGGCAGGAGTAACAGTTCACCTCTGAAGAGGAACCTAGCAAATATCATTACCCCAAAGTGACATCAGAATCAAGGTCCCATTTCCATGAAATTGGACCAAGTTTGTACTAGCAGAGAGTTAAAACATTCAGCACCAAAATGTATAAGTTATAAGCACTTATGTATTATATTAGGAAATTGTTGATATGAAAATCAATGTGTTTGATAAAAAGCAATCATCTTTTTGTGTTTAATTAAATACAAATATACCTGGATCCATGTCCCCAGTGCTTAAAAAATATTGCTTTCGACAGTGCTGTGGACCAAACACACATTCATGAACACTGTAGGCAAGCCCTCTACTATTGAGTGGTAGTCCCAAAACATGGTTTCTTGACTTCTGGCATCTAATGGGCAGAAGCCTGAGATGCCACCCAGCCCTGTGTATTGAATGACTCCCAGTACATCACCACCTCCCAACAACGAAGAGTTATCCAACACCACACAACTTGAGTAAAGAGAGTTGGACCTGTTAGAGTAGGATTTGATTGTTTATCTTACAGAGTATATATATCCACCTGACCCTTAGTGTCTTTGATACAAAGATCAAGACTCGTGGGGCTCCCACAGGGCTCCCACGGGGCTCCCGCAATGCTCCTAAGGCAATGCAGCTGGTTGATGAAGAACAGAGAGTGGGAGGCATGTCTCCCATGCAAGGTTCTGGTTACTTGGCTGTAAAACAGAAGTCTGGTGAGCTGGTGAACCCTGCCTTAGCAGTGTTTTCACATGAGGAATCATTTAGAGTTGAGTCTCTAAACTACATGCCAGTGTTAAACAGTGGAAAAACTTAACACAGTGCAGTGGTTCCACTTGTTGGCAAGCAGGTCCCCAAATGGTGTCTTTCCAGTGAGTGTGGCTTATATACCAACTTGCTTCTAACAAGCAGAATATAGCCAAAATAATGAGAGACCACTTCATGATTAAATTACCAAGAAACTGGTTCTCTCCACTGCTGAGCAGGCTCCCTATCTCTCTCTTCCTCTCACTTCCCCCCCCCCCCGTCTTTTTCTTTCTTTTTTTTTTAGGATTTCATACAATATATTTTTATTATATTATTTCCTTTCCCCCAACTCCTCCCACAAATACATACCCTTCCCCACCTCTCTCGGTCTCTGTTTCTCTGTGTCTGTCTGTTTCTCTCTCTCTCTCTCTCTCTCTCTCTCTCTCTCTCTCTCACACACACACACACACACACACACACACACAAACCATAGAGGCTGGTTTGTGTTAGCCAACAACTCCTGAGCATGGGGCCAGCCCTACAGTGAGGTTGATATACAAACTGTCACTCCATTGGTGAGAGGTACCCTGATTTTCCCTCTCCCAACATCTGTCAGTTGCAAGTACTTACTTTATTAAGGGTAGAATTTTGTGCCTACTTCTCCTTCTCTGTGTTGGGATTTTGTTTGGCCTGAGCCCATGCAGGCCCTGTGCTTGCTGTCACAGTCTCTGTGAATTCACATGTGTATCTGCCCTGCTGTGTCCAAAAAGCACTATTTCCTGGAGTCTTTAATCATTCATGGCTCTTAAAATCCATATATTCCCTGAGCCTTGGGAGTAGGAGTGTGATGGAGACAGCCTGTTAGGGCTATGTCTCTTTTTTTCACTTCCTCTCCCAGACATTTTGTTCTAGACAAAGCAGCTGCAGGGAGCTTTTGTCAGTAGATCCCTGCCAACCCCACTCTAGCCAAGTCCTAGGGAAACTGCAGTCTTTGGATATCTTCAATGCAGACATACAAGAGACCCTGCTCCAGGCCAGGGGGTCCTACTGTGTCATACATGATTCTTCATCCACAGAATCTGTGACATGATAATGAAGTGTTGCTTTTCTTTTGGGGTGTGTGCGTTTAGTATATGCACACGTGTGCCTAGGGTGGCTCACAGCTACACAGACACCCACAGAGGCCAATGGAAAACATCAGATGTCCTGCTCAGCAATCCCCCACCTTATTCCTTTGAGACAGAATTTCTCTGTGAACCTGAAGCTAGGCTAGTGATGATCCTCCTGTCTCAGCTTCATGTCCCACAGTGCTGAGGTTACAGGCATGTGCAAGGCCATCTATATTTTTCCTTGGGTCCTGGGGATTTAGACTTGGGTCTTTCAAGCTTTCAGGGCAAGTACTGTGACCCGCTGAGCCATCTAGTTTGCAGCCTGAAGAGTTTATAGCCGCTACATGTTGGGGTAATTAATTAACTTATTATTGTTAATGCAAAACTGTAACAATCCTGAAGCAATTTGAGAACAATTCAAGCATTAGCATGATTCGAGCGTTAATGCCTTCATCTCCTAGAAACTCTCACACCATCTCGAAGCTCTCTTATTGAATACAGTTTAACATAATTGGACCATCATTATTGAATGAACTCAAATATTGTTCAGCCCAGATCAACCTGGCTGTATTTTCTACTGATGAAAACATTTCCCAGCAGTTTACCTCTCTGAGCCCTGCAGTCAGATGAAAGTGAAGTCTAGATGCCTATGATTCTTTACTGTATTTATTTATGCTCTAGAAGAGCTCTCATGTGCAAAGTGAAAGAAACAGCACATCCAGTGAGTTCTGCTTTACTCTCCTCTAACACACTTGCAGAGAAACTAAAGACTCCCCAGAGACACTGAAAAAAAAAATCCTTTACTACCCCCAAGTGGACATACAAGTTATATTTTTACAGAAATGTAAAAGCAGCAATGTCATCCAAACAAAACAGATGGAATGCAATGCAATGATAATGTATCAGGCTGGGATCTCAGAGCTGGAGGGACTGAAAGACTCAGGAGCATCATGTTTCTGGCCCTTAGGACCAGTGTCTAGAAGTCTGCTCCACAGCACACCCTTTCAGCCTAGCGAGCCAGCTGCTCTTCAAACAGTTGCCTCTGGGTTGTCCTTGTTAGTCTTAGCTTGTCATTCGATGCTGTCTGCAAATGATATGAGATCTTGTATGGCCCCTGCATCAATTACTTATTTATTCACTCATTTAGTTAGTTATTTTGGAAGCAGAGTCTTCCTATGTAGCTAGTGATGACATCAGATTTGTTATCCTCCAGCCTCAGGTTTCAAGTTGTAGGTGTATGCCATCATGCCTGAATCTCATCTAAGCTGTTATTAATGTTGTTAGCTACTTTTCAGAACAGATTGTGTGGGTTTCTAGACATCACATTCAAATAACCAGAGAGCTGAGTTGCATCTGACCTAGAGTTGAATCCTCCACATTCACCTACTAACCATTTCTTTCATGGATACTGAAACACAGGAGCACCTTGGCCGCTAAGCTCCTCAACACCTCCCAGTCATGCCTCTGAGCTCAGTTTACAATGCTTTTGCAAAGTTAAGGGCTTTCTTTGCCCTCTCTAGCTCCCAAATAATGACAGAGACTATGATATTTATTATAAGTTCCAGGTACTATAGCTGGGCAGATTTTGAGCTATTTTAACCCAACTATCCTGGCCTGGCCTACTTCCCAGCCCCGAAGACCATTACCTGCTTTCTTAGTCTCAACCTCGCTGCTCCTGCTCCATCTGTGCCCTCCAGGTGACTCCCTCTTGGCGACCTCCCTTCCATCTTCCTTTGGACGACCTTACAGTGACCAGAATTTCCACCTTAACTCTCCAGCCATGGGCTGCTCAGCTCTTTATTAACCAAACAGAGGTGACGGGGAACAATTTTTACTCAATATTGAGACAGGAGACGCCTCAATACTAACAATGCCAGCATCTGGACGGTGACCAGATCTCTGAGTATAGTAATCACCATTTTAATGCACAATGCACAAAACATCTTCCAACACAGTTTAAGACTAACATTCTATCAGAGTTGCTCAGCCTTCTGATACAGTGGCATCTACAGATGTGTTGTTCACAGTCATATCTAAGCGGCCCAGGTCACAGGTTCTACATGCCTGGTCTACTATAACTCCTTATCTGTGTTGCTGTCTCCAAAGGAGACATTATTTCTAATCTCACAGTCAGGCTCAGACTTTATTTCTATCAAGGTCTCCCCCAACCCCAGTGCTCTCTGCAGAATAGGGCAGGATAACACACAACTGAGGATTCCTTTTGTCTTTCAAAGCCGTGATCTAGATTTCAAACATCCCCCAGGGGCTTTGTCCTCAGCCGATGGTACTGTGGGGATGTGAAACTTTGCAACGTGATGTGGCATTGAAGGAGTGGGTCGCTATGTGTGTGCCCTTAAAGGAAAAAATGGGACTCCTCACCTCCTCCTCTCACTTTGAGTTTTCCAGCAACTATAAGGTGAATAACTTGGCCACACCACACGCTGCCCATCAAGGTTCACTCTGCCTCACCACAGACCCAAAGTAGCAAGGCCAAGTAACCATGGACCAAAACCTTCGATATTATGAACAAGATACTTTCCTCCTCAACTATTTTTCTCAGGGATTTGCAATTGTGGGGTAGAACTGACAGATGCAAGCATCTAGTGTCAGGACCACTATTTCTCAGGTTATGATCATGGGGCTGAGGACTGACTTCCTGAGTGGTTGGAGTTGTATCAACAGCAAAGTCTCTGATCATGCTTAGAACCTGTTGGCTGAGTATAGAAGGAATTATTGTTTTAATAACAATAATTATTGAACAATAAAAACAATATAAAAACAAATAATTATTGAATTATTGTTGGGAGCTTTCAGACAGTTCTTTTGCATACTAGAGACTGGGGACTATGCTTAGACCAAAATATTGCTAAGTTGTGAGAAAAACAGAAAAGAATCGTGAAGTTGGCTAAGTCAGGGGTCATCAATCAGCTGGGCCATTCTGCTGCCAAGCCAGGAAACTTGGGTCCTTACTTTTATTATTATTATTAATTACACTTTATTCATTTTGTATCCCCCCATGAGCCCCTCTCTCCTCCCCTCCAGATCACACCCTTCCTCCCCTTTCTGCATGCATGCCCCTCCCCAAGTCCACTGATAGGGGAGGGCCTCCTCTCCTTCCTTCTGATCTTAGTCTATCGGATCACATCAGGAATGGCTGCATTGTCCTCTTCTGTGGCCTGGTAAGGCTGCTCCCCCCTCAGGGGGAGGTGATCAAAGAGCAGGCCAATCAGATTGTGTCAGAGGCAGTCCCTCTTCCCATTACTATGTAACCCACTTGGACACTGAACTGCCATGGGCTACATCTGTGCAGGGGTTCTAGGTTATCTCCATGAATAGTCCTTGGTTGGAGTATGAGTCTCTGGGAAGTTCCCTGTGTTCAAATTTTCTTGTTCTGTGGGTCCTTACTTTTTAACTGTACCTGTACTTAGCAAAGAAAGAAGAGTTGAGTATCAGATGGTTCAGGGTTCTTCAGTCTTGAGTGGACTGTCACGATATCATATAATCACCGTTCATTAGACCCATAACCATGGTAAAAGTGCTACCACCTTTCAAAGCCTGAATTCAATCTCCAGTACACACGTAAAATGGGTAGATATAAATGGCTCCCAAAAGTTCTTCTCTGACCTCCACATGCATGCCATGGAGCTTGTACCCCAATAACAACAACAACACATTTAAAGCATAACCAGAGCTCCCTCTTCGAGCTATTGCTTCTGTACAGATGTGGCTGTTTCTGTACAAATGTGACCACCCCTTCCTCTGTCCATCTCCTTTAGAAACACAGGCTAGACTAGGGCCTGTCTTACTAACCTGACATATTGACATCTGACAAACCCTGTAACTTCCTTTATTTATGCCTGACATAAAACAATTCCAAGATTTGACTCAAGAGCATCATAGGACCCTCTTCTGGGTCTTATGTTACAAACTGTGTTTCAGTGTAATGGTTCGCAGAGAGGCCTACCTCGGGGTGAGCAATGGGTTTTTTTGATGTAGTTTCTAAGTCTGCAGTAGGAATCTGATCCCTAATCACCACGTTATGTGCACACAATATCATCCTTAAATCTGGAAGGCACACCAAATCACCGGTCCACAGACTCACAGCTCACACTGGTATATTGAAGTCTCCTGTCTCAGAAAGCCTCATGGTGAACAGAGATAAGGAACATCGTTAATGAGAAGCTTTCCACCCCTGTGTCTCATGGCTCCACTGAGGAAGTACTGTAGAAAACATTAGTGTAGATGTAAAGACAGGAAACATGCTCTGTAAGAGCCAGGGAGTAAATATTTCAGGCTTTTAAAGCCACTCACCATCAGGCCTACCCAATATGGCCACTGCAGCAGAAAAGCACCCATCGAAACACAATTTATAAGAGGGGTGAAGATGGTAGGTTGGAGGACAGCAGCACTCACCTGTCTCACTGTGACCTTGGAAGAAAAATGGCCAGGACAACTCCTCAGAGACATGAGTGAAGTGGGTGTGCTGAAGGCCAATGTTGGACAGATGGATTCGGAGACGGACCCAGAGACTCTGGGTGTCAGAATGGGGAGAGGGGGGTCCAAAAGCATACCTAGCTATGGCTCACAGAACACCAAAGGGTGGGCCGAAGAAGGGCCAGAGGTATAAGATGAAGCTGGCACAGAAGCATCTTCTGTGACAGAGGACCTGGGTTAGATTCCCAGGACTCACACTGTGGCTCACAACCATCTGTTACTCTGCTTCCAGGGATCTGACTCTTCTTTTAACCTCTGCAGGTGCTAGGCAGGCAGGTTGCATACAGATATACCTGCAGGTAAACAGTCTCACAGACACATAGACACAGAAACACACACACACCACAACACAACCACTTTAAGAAAAGAAGAACATAAGACCCACTTAACTCTGTTCTTTCCCCTGCTTCAAGTAAACCAGGACCTCCAGGATCAATTGTCAACCCTCTTTTTGTTCAACCTCTTGACATTATTGCTTTGTGTAACCCCCTCTAACTGAAGCACTTTATCTCTTGGTCCCTTAGACACCACTCTCACCTTCCAGCTGGTGCTCAAACACCTCTCACCATTCTACACTTGCTCTCTTTATCTCCCCTCCCATTTGTCTGTCTGCCGCTGTCTCTGTCTCTCTGCTGCTGTCTCTGTCTCTCTGTTGCTGTCTTTCCCTGTCTCTGTCTCTATCTCTGTCTTCTTCACCCTCTCTGCCCCCCCCCATTTCTCTCTGTGTCCTTTCAAAGAGCTTCTTAAATGGCTTTATTGATTTACTTCTTTTTGCCCTCACCCCAAACCCTTCTCCACACAGAAGGCAGCCATGGTTGACTTGACAAATCAAAACTCCTCAAACTGTCCAAAATCTTCTAACACTACACCAACACACTTATAACAACCAAATCCACTGCTTAGCTTGCACCAGCCCCATATAAAACAAAGTCCCAACTGCTTCCTCACCTCTACTCCCTTCACTTCCTTACTAGTTATACCTGCCTCCTCTACCTCATATCCACTCTCGGCATTTGTGCTTTTCCACAGACTGCCTGGCACGAGATGCCCAGACTGTTAGTATCTTCACGTCATATGGATGTCTATGCAAACACCACAGCTCAGCAATGCTTCTCACAACCAACTCCCTTTAAAGAACTAAGCCTTTTCTCTGCAGACCTCACCCCCCTCTTCTCCTGTTTTTCTCTTCTGGTGAGTGTTAATAGCCTTTATTAATAGCCTTAATGATACATTCATGTGTTTATTGATATCTCTTCCCCAGTACAAGACAAATCTCACTTTTCAGAACACTGCCTTGAACAAAGATGTCCAGTGAAGGTTCACTGCACAGGCTGGGTGGTCTTCATAAAGCATGATGTGTGTTAAGACTCCAAAGCCTAATTTGAGGTAGGAAACAGTAGACACGTACACACACGTAACTACCAATGGTAGAAGGCAGAGAGACCAACTGCCATGAAAAGGGCCAGGTAAAGTTTGATGAAAGTAAGGCTGGATTTTAAATTACCTTCCACAAGAGGAAGGATTTGCATAGCAGATGACATCAGAGATTGCAAGGCGCTTTGTCAGAAAGAAGAACGGGCAGTGTGAAAAATGCTGGAGAATTTTTTTTTAAAAAAAGCATGCTCAACCATCAGTTTAATAAATATTTATTGATTTTCTATTATAAGCCTGCTAGATATTGTTCTAAATGCTATGAGTAAGACAGAAATGAATAAGACAGAGAAGACTTCAATTTGTACTCTCCCAAAATTGACCTTCTGGTTTCCAAAAAGTTTTCCTTCTAGTGGGAAGAGTTGCATAATAAGAAAACAAGCAGAGAAAGATTGGGAGGTTGGCAGGGCAGAGGGCGTTAGTGTGCAGCCAATTCTGCTGGCCACCCTCAGGGACTTAGCAAGAACCTACATTATGACCTGCTGCCACTGCCTGGTGCGACAGGTGTATGAAGCCTATAAAAGGACCACCTGCCACCCACAGGGCTCTCTTGCTCTCTCTCTTGCTCTCTTTCTCTGTCCTAGGTGCCTGCTTTCTCTCCCTCTCTTCCTCCTCTCCCTGTTCTCATGGCTCACTCACTCTCTCTAACCCTTCTCCAGGCCCTCACTCTTCCCTTCCCCCAATAAACCTCCTTTATACCACATCTGTGGCGTGGCATTATTTTAGGGCATACACCTTGGCATGGGCCCATCCTGGTACCTGCTACTGCTGCATCATCATTATAATGATAAATCATTATAAATGATAACAGTGGACAAAGTTCTTGCTGCACAAGCCTGAGGACCTGAGTTCGGTTCCCAGTGCTCCCATGAAAGCCCCGCATGGCTGCGTATCTTTGTATCAGAGGTATATAGATCCCAGGGACTTGCTGGCCAGTCTACGACAAATGGTACGTTCTGGGTTCAATGGGAGACTCTGTCTCAAAGTTAGATTTAAAATAAGGTGGTGAGGCAATGGAAGAGGAATGTTTACGCCTGCCAATGGCCCTGACGTGCATCAACAAAGGCAGACACACCTGCTCACATATACACATGAATACAGCACACACAAACTAGCACATGCATAGAGAGAGAAGAAACAAGCAAAAAGCAATGTTAATTTCAAGTCATGCACTGAGAGAGTTACGATGCACATTGGGGAATGGGTTGGAGAAGATCGAGAAGTGCTGCCTGGACATATGTGGTGCAGATGGCTCTCACAGGGGAATCCTGGGGTCTGGGAAGACGAGACACATTAAACCTTCATACAGACGAAGGAAAACCGTGCCAAGCCAAGGTCACATCAAGGGTACCCTTCCTTCAGGTACACGATGTGGACAGTCATTACTGACCATTGCTTGCTGATGGTTTCCAGTCCTCCACCTGCAAGGCATTACCCTTGTGAGTAATTCTAGCCTCTAAATTGTACTGGAAGCAATGTGTGCTGCCTAATTGCTGGTGTACGATCTGGCAGAGTTTGGGTTTCCTCTAGAATTGCAAGCAACCATCCTGAGTGGGGATAGTGGTTGTTTTATGGTTCTGAGTCCCAAAAGAATTAAAAAGCAGAGCTTCTGTGATCCATGATGGGAAAAATTACCACTTGGGTCTGTTTATTTATTTGGTTTTTTTTTGTTGTTGTTGTTTATTTAATAATTGTCATCTAGTAATGGAGCCATTAGCTCATGCTCTGTGGTTAATACTTTAAATACCCTCCAGGCTATATTCCCAAGGGATGATATCATTTACACTCTCAGAAGATAGTGTAGGATGTTCTGATTACACACACACACATACATGCACGTATGCACACGCGCGCACACACATACCTCAATCTCCATCTGTCTTTTTTTTTTAATAGTTAGACCAGGAAGCCTGGAGGAGTGTGACTTTGTTGCCTTGGCTTCTCTAATGACCAAGGAACACATAATTTTATGAAAACCGAGCGATGAGATGGGTGGATAGCTGCACGAAGATACCAAAGAGGCTTTCTTTCCAAAGTCCATATGAGCCCGGTGTGGTGACAGAGACGTGTGAGGCAAGAACACTGGGAGAGACCAGAGAGATGTCAGGAGATTAGCTGACGGAAGGGGGAGAGTCAGCTTTCTTCACGGGTGTGATGTCAGGTAGGTCAACCATACTCCATTGGGTGGTCCCGATACTTTAGTCTATGGGCAGCACAAATTAGACTTGATGGATTTTAGAGAAAAGGGAGAACATAAAAGTTGGGTGAGCAGAAGTGGAATGAAGTGGGTCCGGGAGCAGTCGGGTGGGAAGGAGTAACTATGATCAACTGCATTGTATAAAATCATTTAAAAACTAGTAAAAAGAAAAATAACCACCACCAACAAGAAGATACTTGAAGACATCATCTGTCTCCTCCTCCTACCAGTCAGACAAATGGTCTCACCACATAGAGTTTGTGGTAAGTTCTTTCTGTAGGTTCGTCCCTCACCTCCTCTTCTCCAGCCATTTTTTTTTTTTTTTTTTTTTTTTTATGACTTGTTTTCACTCCTGGATGAAAATCTAGGAAACTCTATAAATATCAGGTCAATTTGTTAATTATCTGATGCGTAAAACTTAGGTCATGAGGAAGAGTTAGGTCAGTCCCTCTCAGCTGGCTACACTGCTGCTACCCATCAGTCAGCTGCGGTCTGTGGAGCCGCCTCCGCGGGTGCTGAGAAGCACCAGGCACAGCTTGCATCTTCCAATGTTTGGAGCTTTCTAAGGCGCTTGCATTTCCAGCTCTTCCCTTAGCATCTCACACCTCAGAGGCAGGTTCTCAGTGACGCTCGCCTAGTCCTGAGAGCTATCTTTGAATAAATGCCTTTGTATATACCTCTTTCTAAGACCAGTTCCTAGCCCCAGTCCTGGCATCAACCTGGGGAGGTCACCATCCATCGCTGGATTCAATCCAAACCTGAAGTCTTCTGAAGGATGTCTCAGAATTTTTGAACTTAGGTTGGAAAGATTGAGAGGGACGGTACGCTGGCTTCTCATGACTGAGCAGCAGATATTACACACTCCTGGTTCTAGCAGCCGGAAGTTTAAAATCAGGGTGCTTCTGTGACCATGCTCCCTCCCAAAGGCTTTCAGGAGAAGCCCTCCTTACTTGCTCCGCAACACTTGGCCCACAAATACTTCCGCTTGAGGCATAGAACTACTTTTCGCCAACGTCTTCACCATGCTGTGTCTTCTGAATCTCCCATTTTTCTCTTCAAAGGACATTTGTCCCAGAATCCTACAGATAGTTAAATATGAGCTCATCTCAAGATCTTTAATTACATCCGCAAAAAAGCCTTTTACCCCAAATAAAGTCAAATTCTAGGTTACTAAGAGTTCACTTGGATTTACCTTGGTGAAAGCTGCTGTCAGTTCCCACCCAAAAGCTCCTTCACAAAACTGCTCACACTGCTAATTTGGTTCTTCAAATAGAGGGATGAGTCTTTCAACTGGACCAACCATTGGTCATAACCAAGCGATTGAACATAAATCAAGCAATGGCCTAAAGATGAGAGAGGCATATGAATACCTTGCCATGCCTATGGACCATTGAGCCCAGGGCATCAAGTAGTTTGCCAATGACTTTTCAGAGAAGCTTGAATAAACTGATAAGTCTTCAGAAGAAAAAGCAGCATTTAATTAGGGGTGAATTGTATTAATTTCTTGGAGAAAGTCAGGGTTTCTTATTAGCATCTGTGCTAAGCAAATGAATAGAAACAAAAGAGCCCTATTTTAGGCATGTGAAAAAGAGGCAGGAAAATGAGCTTCAAGGGCAACAGTTGGAGAGTGCTGGGCATCAATTTTCAGCTCATTGCTATATAGATTCTCAACAAGTGTGTCCCCCTTGGTGTTTACTGGATAAGAGATGACAGGTATCAGACGCATAGACTAGCGAGATTTATGGCATTATCCCTCTACTAAAATGTGTAATATTACGTTATCTGAATTGAAGAAAATTACATTTTACATTATATAGAATCACCATTAATCATTGAATATAAGCTGGATAAAAAGCGCCCCCCCTCCACCCACCATGAAACACTGAGACCATTTAAGCCAGACAATTGTCTGCTTCATGCTTCTGTGAATTTTCACACTGTCGGAACATCTGAGATACACCTGGAGATGTGACCAAAATGGTTTCACAGCCGCTAAATAAAGATGTAAATTTTCATCCAGACATTGGTTCTAATTAAATTGTTAGCATGGTAAGACACCTGGTCAAACACAGGACATCGTCTCTAGGGGTCACACTGCAGATTCACGAAAAATTAGAGTATTAAAGTCAAGTAAGTTTGAAACTTATAGAAGAACGTATGTCCTTTTTAGATTTTTGGAAGTGTACCATAGTGTACCCGTGGCTTTGAGAAGCCCACAACAAAGCACATTTATGTAAACTAGTTTTAGATTAAAACAATCTGATTCTAAAGCTTCTGTGGAAAGACAAAAGAGTAGGGTTCCTGGTAGTGTTTAAGAAAAATTGAGAGGCTACATGTGTAACCTCAAAGTGAAGTCCTTGCTTGGCATGTACAAAAGCCTTGGTTTTATCCCCTGAACTAACTAAGCAGCTAAGGAATTGTGGTGGCTTAAATGAGAACGACACCTATAGGCTCATATATTTTCATATGCTGGGTTCCTGGTTGGAGGGAACATTTTTAGGAAGGATTAGAAGGTATGGTCTTGTTAGAGGAAGTATGTCACTGGAAGTAAGCTTTGAGGATTCAATAGTTCATGCCAGTCTCTCTCTCTCCTCTCTCTCTCTCCCTCCCTCTCTCTCTCTCTGACATACACACACACACACACACACACACACACACACACACACTTGCTTTCTCTCTTTCTCTCCCTTTTCCTCCTCCCTTTTCTCTCTCTCTATATATATATGTATGAGCACACACACAAACACGTGTGATATATATATCAAGGAATAGAGGCAACCTCTATTCCTTGCCTGCTGCCTGCAGATCAGAATGTAGCTCTCAGCTACCTCTCCAGCAACATGCCTGCCTGTGTGCCACCATGCTCCTCATTAAGGTAGTAATGGACTAACCCTCTGAAACTGTAATCAAACCCCCAATTAAATATCTTCTTTTTTATTTTAATTTTTTATATTAATTACAGTTTATTCACTTTGTATCCCAGCTGTAATCCCCTCCCTCATTCCCTGCCAATCACACTCTCCCTCCCTCATCTCCTCTCATGCCCCTCTCCAAGTCCACTGTTAGGGGAGGTCCTCCCCTTCCATTTGACCCTAGCCTATCAGGTCTCATCAGGACTGGCTGCATTGTCTTCCTCTGTGGCCTGGTAAGGCTGCTCCTCCCTCGGGGGGGGGGGGGCGGTGATCAAAGAGCCAGTCACTGACTTCATGTCAGAGACAGTCCCTGTTCCCCTTAGTAGGGAACCCACTTGGACACTGAGCTGCCATGGGCTACATCTGTGCAGGGGTTCTACATCAGCATGGTCCTTGGTTGGAGTATCAGTCTCAGAAAAGACCCCTGAGCCCAGATTACTTGGTTCTGTTGCTATCCTTGTGGAGCTCCTGTCCCCTCCAGGTCTTTCTATCCCCCCCCCCTTCTTTCATAAGATTCCCTGCACTCTGCTCAAAGTTTGGCTATGAGTCTCAGCATCTGCTTAGATAGCCTGCTGGGTAGAGTTTTTCAGAGACCCTGTGTGGTAGGCTCCTGTCCTGTTCCCTGTTTTCTCTCTCTTCCAATATCTATCCCATTTGCCTTTCTGAGTGAGGATTGGACATTTTATCTAGGGTCCTCCTTCTTGCTTACCTTCTTTAGGTGTACAGATTTTAGTACGTTTTATCCTATATTATATGTCTAATAGCCACTTATAAGTGAGTATATACCATGTGTGTCTTTCTGCTTCTGCAATACCTCACTCAGGGTGATCTTATCTAGTTCCCACCATTTGCCTGCAAATGTCATGATTTCCTTGTTTTTAATTGCTGAGTAGTATTCTATTGTGTAAATGTACTACAGTTTCTGTATCCATTCCTCAGTTGAGGGACATCTGGGTTGTTTCCAGGTTCTGGCTATTACATATAAAACTGCTACAAACATAGTTAAGCAAATGTCCTTGCATAGTTGAGCATATTTTGGATATACGCCTAGGAGTGGTATAGTTGGATCTTGAGGTAGCACTATTCCTAATTTTCTGAGAAAGCACCAGATTGATTTCCAAAGTGGTTATACAAGTTTACATTCCCATGCTCATGGCTTGGCAGGATTAACATAGTAAATGCTTTCTTTTTATGAGTTGCCCCGGTCATAGTGTCTCCTCACAGCAGTAGAAGAGCAACTAAGACATTAGCTAAATAAATTAACCATCTAGCAAATAAAAATAAATAAATCCAATGAAGATGTGTAAAGAAAGGCTTGCAAAACTTTTACAAAGCTGTGAGAGTCAAGTTAGGGTGGAATTAATAAAATAATGGGACACAATTATTGGAGAGAAAGTCATAAATACACAGAGAGAAAGAGTCAGCTGATTTTTTTCAAACCAAAGCAAAAACTCAATTCAACGAAGAATAATTTTATGTCTTCTTTGGTGATGATTCTATTCACAAAATGTATATATTTGCAACTAGGTGGGGTTTTTGTTTTGTTTTGTTTTGTTTTGTTTAGGCTGAGTTTTTGTCTTTTATTTGAGTTTGGTTTCTCTGGTACCATTAATTGAAAGTATTCTCTTTTCCTCGGGATACGCAAACTCAATCAGATGTTATGACATTCCTACTAAAAAGACTAAAATGTAAAAGACAGTAACAACAGCAGTTAAAAGACACCTTAACATACCGATTGCTGGCTAAGACAGGAAGTGAGGAAACCCTCATCTGTAGTTGGTGAGGTGGTCAAGAGACATTGACATTTTGGAAGACATTTTGGAAGCTTCTTACAAAGCTACACATAGTCATCACACAATCAAGCAATCTCATTTCTGACTGGAAATTTTATGTCCAACACAGATGTCTGCACACAAAATTTTGAGGTGTTTTGTTGGCAATCTAACGAACAAAGCAATCAAGATCCCCTTTAGTAGGGAAATGAACTGTAGTATGCCCAAACTGTGGAGTACTATCCATCTATAAAAAAGAATATGCTATTAAATCTTATCAACACCTAGATGAATCATAAGCATACATTGCGAAGGGAAAGAAGCCATTCTTGAAAGAGTACGGGGCTCAGGAGATGGCTCAATAGGCAAGTGCCTGCCATATAAACACTAGGACCTGAGTTAGGGTCTCCAGAACTTATATAAAGCAGGATGCAGCCGTAACTCACATACAGCAAGACCGGAAGCAGGAGCAAGAGAGTCCGCAGAAGCTCTTGGGCTGGTGTGCCTAGTGCAGGCAGTGGTGGAAAAGAAACCCCGCCCCAAACAATGCAAAAGGCATAGACTGACAACCCAAGATTTTCTTCTGATGGCACACATCCCATGGCATGCACATGCTTGTGCTCTCACACAAGTACTATGCAAGTATGTACACACATAAACGCCATGCATAGATCATGCTGACTAAAACATTATGCAGTGTGTGATTACTTTTAAATGATGTGCAGAAGAATTGCACATAGCAGATGCAAGACTCCTACCCCCAGAGAGACCCCCCAGCAATGCTATTCTTTGGCTAGTGTCTAGGATCTTGGATTTCATACAAGTTTTTTCCCATACCCAGTGCTGGTAAGTTTGGCCGAACTTACTGTGCCAAAACTTTGCTTGTAAAGACTTTGGGGGTTGCTGCTCACTGTACCTCTTCTGGGAGTCTGGCAATCTGATGCACTCCAGCCAGTGAGTGGACTGTGTGGTCAGCCTCCAAGAGAAATAAATGCTGGGTGTGAGTGTCCAAAGACTTTTCCCCAAAACACAGCTCACACCTGTTGTCATAATTCAGAATGGAGTTAAGCTCAATGTCAATGGGAGGCATTTGACATCTAGGCCTGGTTCCGTTTGGACTCTGCCCCATATCCCGCCTGGGTGACTTTGTTTTGTATTTCCTCACTGTAATGATTGGTAAAGATGAGAGCAACAGTATTCTGAATCTCAAGAGGTCATCTTCTGGCACTGCATGAAAACTGGGGTTGGTCTTGGAGATTCTAATATAGATTACATTATAGAGTGGTGAAGCAGAGAGTAGTCAGCATGCTAGCTATTTCAAGGAACTTGAGCAGGGAGGTTCAAGCACAGTAAATCTGGGAGCAAAATCATATTATATGAAACTGTCATTGTGGGTGTATAACATTTTGTATGTGTCAAAATCTGTAGCATTTATAAATCGCACAAATGAAGAACCTGAATGTATTCGAATTATTTGAAACATAGTAATTTAAGAAGTGAAATAACTCCTGGGGGTGCAGAATGTGGAAAAGAATCTAACTGCAGCATTCATGCAAGATGTTATTGAGCATCAGTGAACAATGCTTCAACAGTGAAACTCAGTTCCCACTGTCCATCATCCTAACAGCGCGAGGTCAGCCACACGCTTAGTAGCTTCAGAGTTAGTTTGTACAGCATGGAGGAAGGACTATCAACTGGAACACACCGTTCTGCAGCTCCCTTGTTCTTTTCTCTTAAGAGCCCCCACTAGGTTCCTTAATGATTCCATCCACTGAATCAAAATCCTTACCCTTGACTTAGCCAAAGACTTGTGTTCTGGTAAAGTTTTTACTGTCAACTTCACACAAACTAGAGACATCTGGGAAGAGGACATCTCAGTCGAAGAATTGCCCAAATCAGACTGGTTTGTGTTCATGTCTGTGAGAGGCTGTCTGATAATGGATAAAGGAGGGCCCTAGGCAGGCTGGACTAAGCTGCACCAGAAAGCCAGCTGGGCAAGCCAGGAGGCAGCATTCCCCCATGGTTTCTGCTTTGGTTCTTGCCTCCAGGTTCCTGCTTGAGTTCCTGCTCTGTCTTCCCTCCATGATGGAATGTGTCCCAAAAGTGTCAGGTTAACCCTTTCCTCCCACAAGTTGCTTTTGGTTGTGTTGTTTGTGTTGCAACAAAAGAGAAAAAAATAGAACAGCACATTTCTGCCTCCTTTACATGACTTGTTTTCTTTTCTCTTCTCTATTTCTGGGCTATGACCTTTAGCTGGATGGCTATCCCTGGGTCCTCCATGGCTTGCAAGATCTTCCTAACAACAACAGCAAACCATGCCTAAGTTTATTCCATTCAGTCCTTATTGGTGAAGCCCCACATACATGACAGTTCTGAACACAATTAGTGACAATGTAGACAAAGTGTTTTTAAAATTAAACAAATAAATTAAATAAAGAGGCAGCCCTCTCTCCTGAGAAGCCTGCACCCTGTCCTTGGATAACATAATTGATGTCACTTTCTTTTTTTTAATTAATTGTTTTATTAATTAGTTTATTCACTTTGTATTCCAGATGTAGCCCCCTCCCTCATCACCTCCTAATCCCACCCTCCCTCTCTTCCCATGTCCCTCCCCAAGCCCACTGATAGTGGAGGTCCTCCCTTTCCATCTAACCCTTGCCTTTCAGGTCTCATCACGACTGGCTGCATTGTCTTCCTCTGTGTGATATCACTTTCTTAAAAGGGTACTCTCCTTCCCACTCTTCCCACTTCCTCTCTGATTTTTCCCTTCTCTCTCTTCCTTCACCTGCCTCTCCCCTTTCTCCTCACCCCTCTTTCTGCCTCTTCTATCTGCCTCTTCTTACTCCTGCTTCTTTTCCTCCTCTTCTTCCTCAAATGTAGAAAGGAAAAGAAGAAATTAAATGAAGCTAATGTTTACTAGCAGCTGTCACTAAGCAGAACCTGTACTAAGTCACCTCCATAAACTCCTTTATTTAATCAGCAAATCTGTTCTCAGAAGTTACCACTAGTATTTCCCCTCCCAGCCCTACCCTGCTCCTCCTCCTCCCTCCCAGAACTACCCTGCTCCTCCCTTCCTCTCCCAGATTTGTCCTGATCCTCCTCCTTCACAGCCTCTGTCTCTGACTGGTACCTTTTCACAATCAGAACAGTTCTGCAATAATGAACCTCCTTGAAACCAAGATTGTTGGTAACTGGACTCATTAGCACCACAGCTTTCGTTTATTTGTCTGGATGTGAAAAGTAAATCTGTTTCCTAGCAACCTGTCCTCTGATTCCTCCATCCTCCTCACTTATTCTCTTCCCCACGACTAACTACAAATTAACCAAATTATGGGTAAAGTTTAAGCCTCCTGGAAACTGAAGGAACACTTAAACACATGTGTTTGTTCTCTTGACAAGAAGTGGCTCTGGACTGCTGCTTCCTAGGAACAAAGCAGAGTGATAGAAGCCGCCATTGGTCTCAATGTGCCCACAGATATGGGAGCCAGCTATCCTGGTGCGGCCACTTAAGTGACATCTTTAGCCATTTTATGGAGGATGGATGTTAACGTCAAATGTTCCCCAGGCACTCGTCTGCAAAGGCGGCGGTCATTTGTGGTAGTTTTTCACGTTGTTCTTGAGTCCTGTGGCACAGCCCTCACCTCTTAACGCTCTAACAGTCTTATGACCTGCGGAACCTCTTTTGGAGAGACGTGAAAAAATGTTTTGGGCACCAACACAGAACGCAACAAGGGACTCGCCCAGCCCCTCTCTGCTGGGGCTCTCTAAACCCAGCGCTTTTTAATCGTGAATAATCTGCACTGGGTCTGAGATGGTATCACGGTGGGTAAAGTGCTTTCCATGCATACGTGAGGGGCTGAGTTTGATTCTAGCACCCGCTTAAAAAGCCATGTGTGGTGGCTGTGCTTGTAATTCTAGTACTGAGGAGACAGAGACAGGAGGATCCCCAGTACTCACTGGCCAGCCACCCTAACCTAAATCTGTTAACCCCAGGTCCCAGGATCTGTCTCAAAAGAATCAAGGTGTAAGCTCCTGAGAAATGACACCCAAAGGTGACCTCTGGCCTCCATGCACGTGTATGTGTGCAAACATGCTCATGAAATAAATAAATAGATCATCTATATTAATGTCATTTCAAAACTGCCCTTTTATGGCTTACTACCTATAACATTCTAATCAAAATCCTTTCAGAACTGTCTGTAGGTTCCCAGGTGAACTCGAGGTGAGATAAAGTATTATTTCACTCTTCTGTGTTTGTTCGTTCATTTATTTGACTTGCACCTTTAAGTGCCTGCCATATGCCAGGCAATCCTGTAGACACTGGGGGGGGGGGGGCGGGGCATAGGAAACAAGTCTACACCTTAATGCTAGGCTGTGTGAATGGGTCTCCTCTTCCAGCCCTGTAGTAGAATTATATGCCCCTCCCTAACTAAGGAGGTTTGGCTTTGCCAGGGACATATGAACCACACCTATGTATGTCATGTTGGGGCAGAGGCTTTGGACAATAGTTTGCCATCATCTTGCCTCAGGAAGCATCCAGTGCCCTGGAGTTTCAGAGGTCTACAGTAGAGTCCCGTAAAGATACAACATGAACATTCAACACCAACAGCAGACAAATTCTCATTGCCTCATATCTTCTCTGATTGACAGAGCACAGTTGCTGTGGACACACTGACTCAACACAAAAATGCAGTCTCTTAGTATTTCCACTCAAGTGAGTGGTCGTGCCAAGATGTGGTCTGAGCACGATGTCCACATGAAGGCAAGCCTTATTTCTCTAATGTATAAGAGTGGCATAGTCACCTTTATCTCCAGAAGAAGAGGAAGGTCAAAGGAAAGAGACTCTCACTGGGATTCAGGAGGCCCAGGTCCTTGCTGCTGTAGGTTAGCTTATTATGTGGTGTGTGGAGATCACCCTGAGGCATAGAAGTTGGGCATTTCAGAAGCCGATTTTATGTCATAGTCATTCCATGATCCTTTGTGGAAAATTACCCATGTGGGTAACTAGGTTTGTAAAGATGCTGGAAACAGCTCCCGTCTGATTACTATGCATTTCACAGAATTTCATCTCCGTACCTATTTATCCCAGCTCACAGTATGAAGTTGGAATTGCGTTTTGAGTTCAAGTTGATTGGACTGGAGCCTTGACACATACTCATCACTGTGTTCTGAGAACTGAACCTTGTCTATGGAACCCGCACCTATTAGTTTAACATCTGCCTAGAAAAAAATGCCAGAGGGTGAGCATGTGACACCTCTGTGATGCAGAGATGTCACCCCTAAAAGGGGGAGCTCTCTAAGCCTCAAACTTCTTCTCAGAGCAGTTCCTATACTCACCCTCGCCCCTGATAGCCTCTATGGAAGGGGTTAATCAAGCTGCGTGCTATTCAGCATGTGCGCCATTCCAGGCCATCACTAATTACACAAACTAATACCCAAAATGCCAGCAACAGAAGGACTGACAAGTCACGTTGCCTTTGGAGTGTGAACAAAGAAAAGGAAGGGTGGAGTCTGTGACAGGCACTATGAACCAAGATGGAATCAGGCCAGTCATTTTCAGCCCCATTCTTACCCAGTGCCATCTTAGACAGTTTCTTTAGAGAAGCACTAAGCTTCATTTTTAATGCAGCCAAAAAGACAAAACCAGACAGCTGTGGAAATTTACTCCGGAACCTCCTTAGCAAAGTACATCCCTCCCTGAAGTAAAGAGCACAGGGGAGTTTTATCTCACAAAATGCACTTGTTTCCAAATTCTCCTTTTCCTGAACAGCTGGACTGAGTTTGGCTCAAGGTCTGCCTTCACTGACTTCCTCAAAACGGTGAACACTGGTCTCATTTGAGCCTGAAGCTGCCATTTGGATGTGACTAGCTGGAATTCTTACCAGCTTGGGCTGTCTTCCTCCACCAGCCCTACACCATGAAAACACCACCATCTGGGTCTGGAGAGATGTGGCAAAGAGCACTTGTTCAGTTCCCAGCTCCCACATGACAGCCCACAATGGTCTGTAGCTTTAGTTTCACCGGATTCAATGGTCTCTTCTGACCTCCTCAGGCACCAGGTACACACGTGACACACAGAGACACATTCAGATAAAACATACACATAAAATAAAATAAAATACTAACTAAAAGAGAATGCCAACTTTTTGTTTGTTTGTTTGTTGCTGTCAAGTCAATTCTAACAATGGCAAGCTCAGTAGTAATCTGACTTTTTCCTTCCTCCTGTATAATGTAGATTTCCATTGAAAATAAAGGGATAATTTGAATTAGCTTCATTGCTCTCTTGGTGCTCTGGAAAAACTACTAAAACAATCAGCCTGTATCTATTTAACAAAGTATTAAATAGTTAAGGAAACTGAATATGAAATTTTATCCCATTATAATAATTGAGACGTTTATCTCACATTTTCTTATAAATCCAGCTGTGCCCCAATTTAAGGAAGTTTATACTGAAGAAAAAAAAAAAAAACATTAGCTTGTCATAAGCCATGAAGCTGTATTTGTGTTTCCAAAGCCAGAGTTCAGATTCAGAGCCCTCTTCTTCTTTCAGGTAGTAATCTGTATAAAAAATGGAAGCGACTTGGAAAAACCTGAGTAATCAGAGTAGAGACCACCAAGGGTATCTTTCAGAGTCACGAGACCACGTGACCTAGAAGCTGTCAGCTTCCAGAATGGTGGCTCTTCCTCAGACTGCAGACAGTTCACTGGTGCTCGCCACATTCAAGCACGCTAGACAGACACTTGGGAAATGATCGCACTGTTCCTCCTTCTGAGAATCACCTTCCTGGGAGCTGGCAGTGGAGGTATCCTGTTCCTGTGACAAGCAATCTCAACTCTCGAAGTGCTCACCATCTGCATGGCCTAATACACTGATTTCCGTTTCCCCCAAAACACAGCTTGCCTGATTTGGGGTTGTACTGGAGAAAAGGAAACTGAACTGTCCAGAAGGTTCAAAGATTTCTTCTGGGCCACACCGTCCACCTTCTCTTTCTCTTGCAGCAGCTGTGAAGCTTGGTCTTGGAAGCCTGCTGCACATGCTAGGCACGTTGATTTAGAGCCTCTGGTGTTAAAGGATGGTTAAAGACAGTGAACTATCACGGCTGTTTTACATTTTTGTTGTTTTTTAATGGCAGAGATCTAGATCTAGTCAATCTTAGGATAACTTCTTGTAACACATGACTAGGGGTGTGGCCCTCTAGAGTCACTTTTCTAGGTTCAAATCCCAGACTCTTCCTCACTAGCTATTGTTATTCATATGCAACATAAGCATTTTAAAAAGAATGAAAAGTGGGTGATTGCAGCACTTGCTGGGGGGTGAGGGGTCTAGAGCCTAGAGAAACAGAAGTTCAAGGTTGTCCTCAGCTACAAGGAGAGTTTGGATTAGGCTGGGTTATGTGATATTCTCTCTAAAAATAACAACGAAAGCAAAGCTAGGTGTAGTGGTCTGTGCCTAAAGTGCCCATGTTGGCTGTGGTAAGGGTAGAGATGAGGTACCCAGCAGAACCCCTGAGCTCACTGGCCATCTGAGGTAGCCAACTGATGAACAACAGGCTCATTAATAAACTAAGTCTCAAAAAAAAAAAAAAAAAAAAAAAAGGAGGGGAGGAATGGAGAATAGTAGAGGAGGACGCCCAACTTCAACCACTGACCCCCCAACTGTCCCCACATACACAATTACACATGGGTGCATTCACACAAATGCATACAGGCCTCCCACAAACAAAAACATCAGAACACAATTAACCTAGCAAAATCCTATGAGTTACACAGTCCATGCATGGTGGTGATCTTGGGTTGACCTGACAAGGCCATGGAAGAATAAATCCTTGCTCTGTGCAGAAGCCTTTTAGAAGATTCTGGATGAAAGCACTCATGTTTATTGAATCAGTTGAGCGGATTGCTCTCTCTGGTGCAGCGTGGGCAAAAGAAAAAGGCTAACCCTCCCACAGATGCAATGGACCACCTTGTCCTCAGCCCAGGAACTGGAATACTGCTCTTTGGGACCAAAAATGACAGGCTTTCTCCTGGACCTCAAGCCTGCCCACTCAGGCCAGAGCTCTGCATCGAGGTTCCTGGGACTCCGGTGTGCCAATCATAGATCTAAGGATTTCTGTGCCACTATAATCATGGGAGCCATACTTTGGAATAAAGCTCAACTTCTTATTTCTTCTGCTTCCTCCTGCTTCTGTCTATGCTGTAGATGAGCTCCATATTCACGCCTGCAATGATCTTCAGATAATTAGTGTGGGTGGTGGTGGGGAATCCACAGAGATCCAAAAAGAAGAAGTTGGTTTAGCCACATACCGGGCACAACACGGAATTTACCCAGATGCAGTGACATGCAGGCATTGCAGGCCACAGCCTCCAGGCACTGTGCAGTCTCCGGAACTGTCTCTCATGCATATTAGTCAGACCTATAAAGGCTGTATATATCTTTCCTTGTTACCTCCCGTGAAAATTAACTTAAATTGTCAGCTTGACAATCCCTAAAACCACCTGGGGAAAGTGTCAGTAAGGGATTGTCTACATTGGCTCAGCCACTGAGCATGTTTATCGGTTATTTTCTTGATAAGTTAACTTAACGTTGGCTAGACACAGCCCAGTGTGGGTAGTACCATTCCTTAGGACTTGAATTGTGTAAGAGTAGAAAAACCAAGCTGTTATAAATGAGAATGTGTGTATTTCTTTCTTCTCTCTGCTCTTGACTGAGGATATGCTGTGACAAGCTGTTTGAAGTTCCTTCCTTGAAAGGTAGACTGTAATCTGGAATTGTAAACTGAAATGAACCCTTTCTCACAAAAGTTACTTTTTCCATGTACTCTTATCACAACAGAAATGAGAGTCTCTCTCAGTAATAAGAACAATAACTATCCCGTGGCATTGGCATTATATTGTTGATAATCACAGAGATGACCCAAAGCTTGGGGGAAGATGGGTATAGGTTATATGCCAAGGCTCTGCAATTTCATACACGAGCTTTGGGCATTCGTGGATATCAGTATCCAAGAACCAACTCCTAGTGGAGACTGAAGGACAGCTCTGTGCACACAGGTGTGGGCGCGCGCGTGCACACACACACACACACACACACACACACACACAATCTCTCCATAGCACTGTTGTAGGTTTGCATGCTATGTGGAGGAACAGGCATGAATGTAAATTGCACTCTTTCCAATATGCTGTCACTCCTAGAACTTCTTGGAGGAGCATCCAGAAGTCATGTACTGGTCTAAAAAGCCCAGGAGCCTCTCAGGAGCAAAAGGCAGATAAATGTGAGGCAGCCTCTCTTGGCTCAGAAACAAAGCCTTAAGCTTGGAGCATGGGGATCAAGGATCAGTTAACTGAACAGATAAGAAAGCCAGTGCTGGAGAAGTGTCTCTGTTTCCATTTCAACAGAAATGCTTATTTCTTTTGTGCATTCACAGCCCGGACTCTTTCTTTTTCTTTTAATTTCCCAGAACACAGGACAGAATTAATTTTGCATGGTCAATTCATCCCTTGCAAGGTTTAAATTTATCTGGTTGAAACTAGTCTCTGGCTGATTTGCTGAGCAACTGAGAAGCCGTACCCTGTCTCCATCTGGACCAAGGTTGCTACAGCCGGCAGCAAAGTTACTCTACCAGCACAGAGGCACGGAAGGACACAGGTGAGCAGGCTTAGAGTGCATCCTCTCACTGATGAAACAAGAGCATGCTGTCTTCCTGGGGGCTGCAGTAATGTTGCCTGCTGTCAGTGTCCAAAGTGCTCCTCAGGGCTTTGTCATCTCCATAGCTGATACTGGTGAGAACTAGACACACCCTAGAGCTCTAAGAGACAAACCATCACCAGCAGAGGAAACCCTTCTTCACACTTAGCATTGTTTTATTTCATTATATGTTAAATGTCAAAGTGCTAGGTATTGCAAATAAAAAAAATAAAATAAAATCATACAAAATTTTTAAGGTTTGTTTTCATTTCTGGGCATGTGTATCTTAGTTAGGGTTTCTATTGCTGCAGTAAAATGCCATGGCCAAAAAAAACACTTGGAGAGGAAAGGGTTTACTTTACTTTAGCTTACAGCTCTCAGTTTACATTCTCTCACCGAAGGAAGGAACTCAAGGCAAGAATCTGGAAGAAGAAAATGAATAGAGGTTGTGGAGGAACGCTGCTTACTGGCTCTCCAAAGCTCATCCTGCTCTCTTATATAACCTAGGACTGCCTGCTCAGGGGTAGTGCCACCCACAGGGAGGCAGGCCTCCCACATCAACGGCTGATCAAGAGAATGCACTGCAGGACCGCCCACAGGGCAATCTGGTGGGAGCATTTTCTCAGTTGAGATTTGTTTTTCCAAAATGGCCCTAACATGTGTTGAAATGATAGAAAACTAGCTAGCACAGTGCATACGTAGTTCACGTGTGTACCGTGCTCAGAAAGGCCAGAAGAGAAGGTCTGATCCCCTGGAGCTGGAGCTACTGGCAGTTGTGAGCCACCCAACAAGGTCAGGGTACTGGGAATTGAACTATAATCCTCTGCAAGCACAGCAAGTGCTCTTAACCATAGAGCCATTTCTCCAGCTCCAAAATTATCTGTAATTTGATCACTCAGAGCAAGGAATAATAAAAATCCTTTTAATGTTATGCTCATGGGCCCATTAGTATTATATAAAAATACTTCTAGGTGGCTTGTTTTTGTTTTTAATTTTTCCATTCAGACACTTCTCATGTTGAGAAACAATCATTTCATGGCTTTGCAACACTCTATTGGACTATGGTGGTGGAGTTAACTAATTCCCTTCTGTGGAAGGAGGATTATTCACACCACTTTTGCTTTGCCAGATAAAGTCACAACTGACATTCTTGAACCATAATCTTTCTGAGCTCACAGGGATTTCCTCAAGTTAAGTACTTAGAAGTACGGCTTTGAACCAAAATAAGTGCTAGTTTTCAAGAATTCTGGAGCCACATTTCCAAAATTCTTAAAGGCGTACTCGCAGCCAAACACGGTGAACAGGGCACATTCCCGTGAATGAGAATGATTCAGGAGAATGCCCAGCTAAGGTGATGTACAGCAGACACTGGTCCACTTGTACAACAGATGTCCGTCCGTCCATCCAGTGCATACTCCCTACCACTGGGAGTCAGGGTCAGCTGGGACCCTGGCCCTCTCTCAGCCATAGTCAAGTAAGGAAATCAAGTAATCAACTTGCACACCGACCAGCACGAACTCGCTAGGGCATCCATCCTAAAGGTGTGTTCCACTGGCAGACAAGGCCTCTATTTTTACTGCTAGAACCGCATGCCTGGCATTGGAAACTGGTACGCCTTATTCTCTTTCACCACGGGTCATGTTTTAGTCTATGCTCTGAAAGCAACACAATTTCATGAACGAGGAAGGAGAGGATCAGAGTTGAAGCATAGCCTAAAGGCAGGGGTTGTAAGTCTATCTCTCTCTTACCCAGCATTCGTCTTAGTTTACCTGAGACGTCAGGATACAGTGCTTATCTGCCTACTGTGGTTACACTCTGCTGGCTCCCCCTGAAAATGCCGAACACACCCAATGTGCCTCAGAACCTGCTCCTGCAAGGCATCCAACTTGCTGGAATCAATACCATGCCAGTGATTTCTAAAGCTGAGGCCAAAGGCTGCAGAGGCAAGTGATGTCTTTGTCCAAACCAGTGCAGTGTAGCATACGTAGAACAATTAAGTATTTAGACATAAGCAAGATTTAGGTAGTCAGATATGCAGTGGCATGGCTGAGCCTCAGGATATGGGAAATAAAATGAGCTATACTCAAGGGATAATGGGTATAGATTCCATCTGGGTGGATTGTCCAGATTAGCAGAAGCCACAAGAACAAGCATAGATTATCAAACACTAAAGAGTCAGGAGGAGGCAGACATGGAGAGGAAGGTGCCGCTTCCTAAAGCTTCCACAACCTCCCCAAGTGGCACAACCAACTGGGGACTCAGTGTCCAAACACCTCAGCCTACGGTGGACATTGCTTATTCAAACAACTACGTAGATGATGCTGGGACATACTGAAGCTCCAAATACATTTTATTTCATTCCTTATCACAGCTACCAAGAAACAGCCATTGCAGAGAACTTCCAAAGTCAAGTTCTTTATTTCCAAAACTTGTTTTAAGAAAAAAAAAAAAAAAAAAAACCCAAACAGAATGCATGGCTAAGGCCAGCACCAAGGACCTCTAGATAGCACCTGTCACTCAGCTAGTGCCAGCATCTTCAGTCAGTGAGGTATATAGAAGATTCACCCAGCCATCAGCACATCTGTTCAACCTAATTGCCAAGTCATGGAAATGAGGGCAGTAAACAGGACAGGGAAGCAAATAACCAGAGGAAGAGGGACAGAGGTCAATGAATAGGACTGGAGAGCCAGCACACGTGACTCTGATTTCCAGAAAATGGGAGTCAATGGGCCAACGACTCAGGGTTCAATAAAGCCATTTAGTCATGACTGTTCCTTCTGAGGGAAATTAATTCCTTTGTGGCTCTGTCTCTGGCTCCCACGAGTCAATACTCTTTTGGCAAGAGGTCTGAGCTCAGGCTGTGGCTTCTGATGAAGGCTTGGTTGCCACATCTTCCCAATATTCTACTCCTTGGAGGTACATTCTTGGCCCATGGCCTTTAGTATGTTGGCTTCACTTCAAAAAGCCGGTCGCTGCATGAGGCAGGGACAACTCAATTCAACCCTGCCTGTAGTACCCGAGACGGGGTAGGGTCTCCCCATGGTCAGTGTTGTGCATCTGGTTATTGTATACTCAGTTGGATTAGCCCTTGCCAAGCGCTATGTAAAAATTCATTTAACTCTTACATCTACCCTCATAGGCCAGAACTATTTTTCCTGGTCAAGGAAAAGCTAAGGAGTCACATCTCTTGACTTTATACACTGCCATGCACACCCTAGCTTAATGTCTCCACAATGTCCAGAACTTTGGGATCCAATATTTTGTTTCTGAACCAGTACTGCATTACATCGACTGGGCATCGGGGCGCTTAGAACTGCCCTTAACATCGTTTTTTAAGACCTGGAAAAAGCCAGGGTTCATGGTCCAATTGTATGTGCAGCCCTGATCCACTAGGGGATGCTGGTGAGCTTCAGAAAGCTGGAAGGATGCCCACAGGCCTGGTTTTGAAATTGCTTTCTTACTTAAAGGGCTGCCTGGATGCTTCAAAACGCAGCTCAGGGCCTTTTGCAAAGAAGGTTGGTTCACTTTGTATAAAGGTGCTAGCCTCATTTTCTCCTGAGGTTGGAGCTAATGTTAACCAGCTCTGAGTGAGTCAATGAGTGACCTAATGGGGGACGAGGAGGAGAGGTTAAGAGCTCTTCAAGTGCCAGTATTTGCAAAATTCTAGGAGATCCTCCAACTGGGAGAATTCTTGAAATACTCAATGCCAAGAACTTCTCTAAAGGACATAAACACTGTAACTTCTAAAGACCACTGCCAAATGCAGATATCCAGAAAGACATCCCGTCAGGCCACCATTAGGTAGCTTAAAACACAGAAAAGAGTGTAGCCCTGCAACTTTCTGACCAGGGCTTAACATTCATCTTACTTCTTCTTAGCTTTGAAGCTGTGATGTTGTGAAACCTTAGGCAGTTGCTGAGCCTTGCTGAGCCTCATAGGTCACCACGTATGTTTAAATGAGATGATGTATGCAAAGTTTTACACACAGAGAAAGTACCTGTGGTGGTTTGAATAGATATGCCTCTCCTCACCCCGACAGGCTCATATATTTGAATGCTTGGTCATTAGGGAGTGTGTTACTTGAGAGGAATTAGGATGTGTGCCCTTGTTGGAGTAGGCGTGGCCTTGGTGGAGGAAGCATGTGGGAAAATTAGACCCGATGTCTCTCTCTCCTCTCTGCTGCCTGGGAATGATTCTGACAGAGGAAATTCTTAGCTGCTCTGGCACCAGGTCTGCCTGTGTGTCATCATGCTTCCTGCCATGCCTGTAAGTAAGCCCTGTACTAAGGAGGCAGCAGAAGGAGGATCATGAGTTCTAAGCCAGTCAATACTACAAGGTGAGCTCTGGGCCAGCCTTGCCTAAACAGCAAGCTCCTGCCTCAGACTTTCCCACATCTCCAAGATATGAAAGCTGAACTCAAGATCTGACAAGATGTGATGTCTGGGGTTTTAAGACAATAGAAACAAAATAAAGGTGATTAGACTGCAAGGGAAAGTGAAGATGGATTCTTTGTGTTTGTTGTTTAGCACCGGTTTAAAAAAAAAAAGTCCCAAATTATGTGGAGTCTTTTTTATTTGAGGAAATATACTCGAGGCCATATAAATTCAATAATGTTACAAAATTCAGCTCAATTTTATAACTCGAATGATTTTTTAAAAATATGTTTGCTGGGATCCAGCCCTGGGTGAAGTCAGGGTCTGAAGAAAGGTGAACGCGAGAGATTCAAGGGAGAAATGAGTCAGGCACGGGGATCAGGAGGAGTTTTACACCCTGACTGACGGGCAGTCTTGGTGCTTCTTTATACAGAACTTAGTAGGCAGCGATAGATGCATGCTGTCCTGAAACAGAGATCATATCATTTTTGTCCCCGGACACTTGTTCTAACTTCTGCTTGGTCTTAGGTTTAGTCACGGCAGAACAGAATTATCTTTTACAATCATTTTCCTTCATCAACCCCACAACCCAACTTTTACCAATATTACAGTTTCGAGGGCATTTGCCAAAGCATGATAGCCTGTTCTCAAGCTGGTACTTCTTGCAGTTTCAAGGCAGAAAGAAAATCTCCAAGCCAGCTTGGGCGGATTGTCACGTCCCAAACAGTGTATTATCAACTTTTGATAGTCAGAGTGCTCATTGTCATTAGGCAAAAAAAAATCTTCAGGCCGAGGTTGCTGTAGTTATTATTCAATTCCTGCCATATTTGTAGAATTTATTTCTATATTTAATCTTGGTGTTTTCTGTTTCTTGCCCATATGACACCACAGTGATCCCGTATGAGTTAACTTTTTCTAAGAAAGGAAGATCTTAATATTTTATTCTTTTGTCATTTATCCACACCATTCTTTGTCCATCAGTAAAAGGAAGAAGCTTTTAATTTGATCTGCTGCCAACGTCTCTGGCCCACCGAAGATTGCTTAGCTTTTTAAGTTTCCTTTGTTCTGATTATTTTGTTCCTGAGTAAGTGCAGAGACGGATATGCTAAGAGTATCTTTGAGTCAGAGCCCCATAACAAGCTCTGGCATATCTCCTTGAGTCATAACCTTCAGAGTGTAAGGAAGACCTTCAAGTAGGGAAGATAAAGCTATCTCCCTAAAAGTGGGAGGGTTAGTACGATCAGGACATTCCTGGGAAGGCTTAGAAGCACTATTCCTGAAGGAGTGCATAAATGATTCATAAGATAATTTCCATCAATACAATATCCCCAAGTTGTACAAATAATAAAAGCCCCCAAAGCATGCAACATGTGGAGATTAAGCCCCAAAAGTGGAAGACTGTACCATACCAATTGCATCACTCAGCTCAGCTTTGCTGGTCTTTGTCAAGCAGCTGTGCTGGCTTTATGACTTTCACTGCTTCCATTAGATATAGCTCTTCCACGCATTCCCCAGAGGAAGGACACTGAAATTGGGTTGCAACAAATTTAACTGGTAGGTGGTCAGGAGAAAGACTGCCCAACTGTAGATCTCACAGTATGAGGACTCAAGCAGATAGATCCCAAACACAGGCAGGATGGCTTGGGAGGGGTGTAGAGTTAGAACTGAAGAGGGCTTGAAGGTATACAGGGTGCTCTGTGGGAAAAGAAGAAAACACAGAGTGGCTTCTGACTGTTGAGAAGTCTGGACCGGAGCCACTGATATCTATCTGGGACAAGAAAATTGAGTGGGGATCAGTGGGTGTTGGAGAGTCTATACAGCTTCTGATAGTGTGTGTGTATGAGTGTATGATGCTCACTCACAAATGCACATGTGGAAGCCAGTTGATACTTCCTTGTTTGGAGACAGGTTCTCTCAGTGAATTGGGAGCTCATCATGTTGACTCTTAATAAAAGATGCTGATCATTTTCTAAAACATGATGACAATGTATCCTCTTCTCTTTTCTTTTTCTTTGCATGTGTGTAGTGTGTGGGTCCATAAATGTATATATACACATATGTATGTGGAGGGCAAAGGTTGACAACAGATGTCCAGATGTCTTCCTCAATCGCTCTCCTTTATTTGCTGAGGTGGGATCTCTCATTGACCCTCAGTGCTCAAAAATTTGGCTAGTCTATCTGGAGTATGCTATTTCTTGCCTCTGAGTACAGTGATGGGATTAAGACAGGCTAACACACCCATCCAGCTTTCATGTGTGTACTGGGCATGTGAAATCTGGACTTTGAGCATATATGGCAAGTGCTTTATCCACTGAGCCAAGCCCTACTATGTGCCTTCTTCCCAATAAAACTGCAATATCATTTTCTCTCATATGTGGAATACACACACACACATACACACACACACACACACACACACACACACACACACACACATATATGACATGAAATTAGAAGATGGAGTTTGGGGAAAATAACATGACCAGAGCAGAGAAGATGGAACAAGAGAGAGAATGAGGAAAGTGAGTAAATATGGATAAAATGCATAATGTCAGAAAGCCCCTTTATTTTGCATGCTAATTAAAATTATTTTCGTTTTTTTATTAATTATTTGAGAGCTACACTAATGACTGGCCTGGCAACTTGTGCAGCAGTGACAAAAATGTCATGGGAATAAACAACCACTTTCTGATTGAATTTAAGGCCTATTCTACAACATAAAACCCATACCTAACACGGTTATTGGAGCCAAGAACCTGTAGCTAAACAGACCATAGGCCCTCAGATAGAAGCTACTACTATTATTCTGCTAAACCGACCCAGTATTAAACTGACTTTTAATGACTTGTCATCATATTCATAGATTAACGCATGTCTCAGCCTGCATCAGAGAAGCTTCTATTTGCAGTAGGTCATGGTGAACACAGATCCCAGTAACTGGCCAAGGTGCAGAGAATGAGAGACTGTGGGATGCTCAGGCATAAATAGGACCTCTAGGTCCCCCCCCCTTCCTCGCAAGGCTCAAAGATCATTGCCAGAGACGGGCCAGAAAGATTTGAAGATCCATAGGAAGTGGATCACAGGAAATGGATGACTACAAGAAACAGTTTCCCACACAGGGTGGAACAGCTGCACATAGGATCTCACAGCAGCTGTGACCCAGCATGCACAAGGTCCGTGCAAATCCAACCCAGACACAGCGGAAGGCAGACAGGAAGTTCCATCTCTAGCTGAGGAGCTATTGGCAACTGATAGCTACAGGAGAGAGTGAATGTGTTTGCCTTTAAGACTGTGGCTCCAGGGAAGTCAAGCATGCTTCCGTGGAAGGCCACCACCTATCCAAGAATAGGAGGGTGGCACAAATCAGACTTACTGGATTAAAAAAAAAAAAAGAAAAAAGAAAGACACAAAGTTGGATGGTTGGATGGGTAGGAAGGGAGTAGATCTGGGAGGAGTTGGGGAAGGGAGTGAATGTGATCAAAACACAGTGTGTAGAATTCTAATTTAATTATTTTGAAAAATTAAAATGTACATATAAAATGTTCTCTTTTCAGAGAGTATATTTATCCCCATGATCATTAGTGCTGTTAACTTGACAGAATCTAGAATCACCTAAGAGATGAGCATCTGAGCATGCCTGGGAGGGAGTAATACCTTTATTAGAGTAATTGACATAGGGAACCCTATCTTAACCGTGGGTGGGACCATTCATGTGCAAGGATCCCAGACTGTGTAAGGGGTGTCAGGAAGAGTACGCATGTATCCACTGCTCTTGTCTCCTGACTGTGGATGCTCTGTGACCAGCTGCTTCAGACTTCTCCTGCCTTGACTTCCATACCGTGACAGACTCTACTCTTGAACTGTGAGCTGGAGTAAGTACATTCTCCCTTGAGTTGATATTGTCAGAGTGCTTTTATCATATAAGCAGCAAGAGTAACTAAGCCTCCTGCTAAAGCTGCCCTTAGCCATCATGCTCACCAAACTAACTGCCTGTCCATCACGTCCCACTGAAGTATTTCCATCCTTGTCTGACTCCCTAAAGTGTAGCCTATTTCTTCTCATTTTCTCTGATTCCTTCTGTATACAGGGTTTGCTCTCCTGCTGCTGGTTGCCTCCGCCCTTCATTGGCTAAACCAGCTTTCTATATTCATGAACAAGTCCTGCTACTAAGAACCAAAATAATTGAGTCTATAATTCCAGGTCTGCCTTGATGGGCTTGGGAAACTTGCAGTGCTTTAAAGGGGTGCTTCTTAATTATCCTACCTCCTAATGATCACAATTCCTCAGACTTTATTTGGCACACTGATGCATAGCCAAAGCTGCCTCTTAGTTCAGAGTAATAATCCCAGCAGAGAGCAGACCCAACATGTATCTCCATCATGAGCCCATCTGCAATCTCCTGAATGGGAGCCAGGAGCTGAAATGCAGAAGGTCCTGAAGATAAAGAACATTGCTCCTAGAAGTGGGCAGCTTCCACAATAGATGGAAAAGCACAGTCTCTCTCAAGTCACTCAGGCTTATGAGCGTTGTACAAGCGTCTCAGGAAGTCTTCTGAACCTTGCCTTGGTCACGTGCAAAATGACAGTAGAGGTGATACCACTTGAATAGGAATGTCTCTTAGACCATCCAGCATGGATCAGGATGAACTCAGCAGAACTTGTGTCAGGTCGGCCATCTGGACACTCTGACTAGGAAATGGGCTCATTTCAGAGCTGGCAAAGAAGTCAACTCTTTCTTGAGCTTAGATTTCCCCTGGAGCAAGAGAAAACAAAGTAAGTCTCTCATTGAGAGACTGAGAGCAGCACTATGAGGAAGATGCAGAATAGAACAATTCCACCCCAGGGAAACAGAATTTAACAAGTCTAGCTATTAGAAGAAATGCACAGAACATGCTGGGATCCAGAGAGAAGACACTAAGAAAGATACTTGGCATACCGCAGACCTCTAACAAATGTGAACTCTCTGTCCTTAGCTGACAGGGGGGCCTTCTAGTAGCTGGGCCCACCGTCTTCTTATAGGTCATGTTCTATGTTTGTGACACTGCTCATGTCCTCAGACACTAACAGGCATCACCATCCATCATCCTCTCCAAAAGGCAAGGAAACATTCCCCAAAGAGCATCATTAGGCAGAGGACAGAGAACCATTTAGGCCAAATGAGTTGCACCCAACTGTTCACTGCATTCGTTAAGGTACTCGCTGTCCTCATTGTGGGCCCAGAAAAGCAATAAGAAAGAAAGCAGTCAGGAAAATGAATCAGAACCCAGAGAATTGTAATAAAATGTTATTAGAAGGCGAAGCAGACTGTGAGTCGGACAGAGCACAGCCTCTGGGGGACTGGCTTCTGTTGAAATTGGATGACTTGGCTCTCACCCCATGCAAAACACCTGCCCCCTCTGACTCCTGAGCTCTGCTTGCAAGGCTCACTGGTCCACAGCAGGCCTACATTGCCCACACTTGCCGCCAGCCTCTCTCTGCTCAGTGCCTGGCTTCTTCCATGTGCATTGGTAACTTCCTGACCTCCAATCAAGAGCCCCTCACATGAGTTATGTCTTTGTGACCTGGTGTTTAGACAAAGCACTCAGTATTAGTAACCAAAGAAGCAAACTATTTCCCCATAATCTGCTGCCAACCCACTGGAGTATCAGGTCACATTTACTCTCCTTCCTAGACCTAAGTTTTTCCATTTGCAATATGGGGACTTTGCGTTAATTCTATTGAATCTATTACCTTTGTACTAGTCTTTGGTTCCCAAAAGAGTACACAAAGCCCATCATTTCAATAAAATGTTTTCTGTTCTGTTTATCTGATGTTTGGGTGTTGAAGATGGTCTCATAGCCAAAGCCAAGCTCAAACTCAGTATCCTTCTACCTCAACCTCACTGGTGCTGGTATGTGCCATACATGTGGCATTAAAAATAGAGGGTTGAATACTGCAAGACATTAATCACCTGACACTGAAGGACTTTTTTTTTCAATAAAAAAAAAAGTGAAGATTTGAACTCAAGCAAGAGTCAACTTTGCCAGCTCTTTGTCTGATCTGAACCTGCTTTCTCAGTGAAGTTCTCTGTCCACCTTTACACTGGGCTCAGATTCAACACCTGTGTCCCTGGGCCACCTGGGGACATTGGTATAGAGTCTTGTTCTTGCAAAAGCATGTTTTGTCCATTATCAGGAGACCAGACTGAGAAAACTTAATTGAATTAATCAATATATGCTCCAATTAAATGATAGCCAAGACTTGGGCTCCAATCTTCCCTCTCCACTGCTCCATATAGTACACTCCCAGGGTCCTTAGATACCACTGAGCACATTCCAAAGTGAAAACTCTAACCACCTGAGATGGTGACAGAGTTATATGAACTTAAATATCATTCATGACGGCTGAGCGATGGCTCAGTGGAAAAGACCCTTTCAGAGACCCTGCACTATTTGCTTCTCTGTTGGCTATGGTAAAACATGGAGCAAAATCAGCTTAGGGAGGAAAAGAGTTATTTTAGCTTACAGGTCTACCACAGAGGGAGTCTGAAGCAGGAACTCACAGCAGGAGCCTGAAGCAGAAACTGCAGCAGAGACTCAGGAGGAATGCAGCTTAGTGGCCTGTTCCCCCATGCTCAATCTGGGGTAGCACAGTGGGCTGGACCCTCTTACATCAATTACCAATCAAGAAAGTGCCCCCACAAACATGCCACAGGCCAATCTGATGGAGGCAACTCCTCAACTGAGATTCCTCCTTCCTGGGTAACTCTAGTTTGTAGCAAGTTGACAAATGAAGCATCAACTGTGACATTACTCTGGGCTACTCACAACCACCCGTAAGTCCAGCTCCATAACTGAATCCCTATTCTGGCTTCCTCTGATACCTTCACATTTGTGGCAGAGTCAAACAGACATCCATACACAGAAAAAGTCATCAGTGAGCTTAGCTAGACAAAAGGAAATTCAGTTAAGGTTAAAAATATAGGAAAACCAAACTCCAAGTAGGTCAGGAAGAGAAACAAAGGATTTCTCTTTGGTTTCACCATTGAAGGCGGCATGAGCCAAAACGGGTCATGAGGAACACTGTATGTACAGCTTTAACATAAAATATTTTAAAAAGCACAATATAAGAATTTCTCACTTCTTTTAGTTTTCTTATTTGTGCTTTCATTAATACTCTATATTTTATCGTAAAAAAATTTCCTCTACCACAAAGTGGAAATAACTTGTCTATGTCAGCACTTTCTCTTCACAGCTGGGTCCCGAGTTGGTAATGTTTTCTCCCATAAAACCATAATCCCATAAAATTTAAGGTTATTAAGTTGCAGGTGAATAATTCATGAGGTAATTATAAAACATTTATGACAGAACGTTATGAGATTCTAAATAAAAGAAAACATTTGGGGTCGCCAAGTTGACAAACTTTGGCAGCTATGCCTAGCTCTTCCTGGAGGGACTCGCATGGACATTCTCTGTGTTTTGCTGCTTGAGACTTTCGGGGGATGGCTGAAGTTCTGACAAGAAATACCCAAAGACAGTCCTTGGCTTGGCCATCGGGTGTCACAATCTACCACATGACACAGGTAAAGGTGAGAAGCATAAAGCCTGGTAGGGATGTGCTGGATGCCGGGCTCTGTGACAGGGCACAGGTACAAGGCTCCCACATTGACAGTGACCCTCAGAACTCACTACTCTCTTTATCACCCTCTGTTACACAGAGTGAGAAACAGAGGGTCAACAAGGCTAGGATCTTGCCAAAGATCAAATATCCAGGGTAGAGCAGAGCCTAGACTCCAAATCAAGTGGCCTGGCCCCTGAGTCTCCACACTTAATCACGGTGGTGGAGTCCGTCGAGACAGTAGCAGGAGAATGTGGAGCTGTGTCATGTTTAACGCGTTGTGAGTTCACAATCTGTCTTGTTGTCTTATTAGTTTGTGTGTGTGAGAGAGAGAGAGACAGACAGACAGACAGAGGGAGAGTACACAGGCCTGTGAACACACAAACTGAGGCCAGAGCCATGCCTCTCCATCTTATTGCAATGAGAAAGGCTGTCTTAATTACCTTTCTCTTGCTGTGACAAAATGACCAAGACAATTTATAAGAGAAAGCTTTTAGTTGGACTTACGGTTCCAGGGGACTTGTATTTATGATGGCAGAGAGAAGGCAGGGCAGCAGGCCCAGCTGAGAGCTCACATCACCACATTTTGAACCACAGGAAGAGGCCAGAGAACACACTGAAGCTGAAAAGCCTTTCCCCAGTGGCACACATCCGAATCCTTCTCAAACAGATCCACCAGCTGGGGAACAAGCATTCAGACATGTGGGCCTATGCAGGCTTTTTTCACCATACAGGGCTCTCTCACAGAACAGGAAGCCTGCTGTTTTAGAAGGCGGGCTGGCCAGCAAGCTCCCAGGAATTACTTGTCTTAACCCTCTAGCACTGAGGTTTCAGGCCCAAGCAGCCATGTTTAACTTTTTATGTGGAAGCTTAGAGATTTGAACTTGGGTCCACATGCTTTCATAGCAAATGCTTTTACCTACTGAGTCATCACCACAGTCCTCTATCTTGCTCCATAAAAGCTGTTTCACATGCATTATCCCACCTCACAGGCCTCTCCAGTATTGTCGTTGGCTATTATTGGACATGTATTATATGTCTGCCTGGTACAGACGAGCAAAATGGGGCTCAGAGAAGTTAAATGAACCAGACAAGCTCTCATAGCTAGTTAGTACAGGCATCACAGCTACAACTTGAGAGTGGAATGCAGACAATGTCTCTACTGTAATGTAATCAGATGGGTAATGTGCGTCCTTGCTCTCCAATCCAGTGCAGCATCCCTGAAGACAGATCTTCAGGCCCAATGTGGGCACTGCTGGAATCAAGCAGCTCCTAGTTTATTGCAACACACCATCCGCAGATGTGAAATTCTGAAAACTTTCCATACCCCAAGTCACTCTGTTGGTCTTAGCTGCTTACTGTTTCATCTAGAAGGCAAACATATTCTCCTCACGAGTTCCAGGTCCCTGGCACATCTTTGTTATAGGGCCTATACCCTCATTCTAGAAGCTTCCTACTTTGTACAATCTTCATTTTCAACCTCTTACTCTTCTTAGTCACATTCCAGAAAGTGCCCTACTTTGTTAATATCCTCCAAGCAAAACAGAACCCAGCTCTAAGAACAGACAAATTCATTTTTATTGAAAACAATTTCATACACATATTCTGATCATAGTTTCCCCCTCCCCAACCCTTTCCAGATCCTCCCCACTTCCCTCTCCCCATCCACTCAGACTGAATCCATATTTTTACTTTCTCACTCTCTTTTCTCTCTCTCTCTTGACAACAAATAGGGAAAAAAACATACAAACAGAAAAAAACCAAGCAAACAAAAACATAATAAATTCACACACATACAAACAACCCCCTCACAAAACACTAAATCAGAAACCATAATATACAAAGACCAATAAAACAACAAAAAATGTCCAAACAAAGCAACATGAGACAAACTGTCCACAAAAATTACACAAAAGGTTGTGTTGTGCTGGTCATTTAATGCTGGATATGGGCCCTATCCTTCAGTGGGATTTAGTTACCCAGTGAGACCCCATCAGAGCTTTTTTTTTTCTCCCTTTGCAAGAGTGTGTCAATTGCCGATAGCTTCTTGGTGAGGGGTGGGAACCCCTATCCACTTCCCCCTCTCAAAACTGGGACTCCATCTAGCTTGAACCTGATAAGTCCTATTGCTGAAGACTACACATAAGGTTTTGCAATTAGTCAACTTTATCTTCCTCACAGGGGCTAGGAAGACAGCTGGCTCAGAAATAAAGTGCTTACCCACAAGCCTGAAGACCAACCCTTGATCCTTAAACCCCAGGTTACCAGTAATCTGGCAGAGTTAGGGGCTCCCTCAAGAAAGCTGGCTTTTACCTAAACCAGCTGGAATTAGATTTTCAGATATATCCAGGGATTCTGCTGCAAACAGTAATGACAGTGGCAGATTCCCAATGTCAACTTAGAGCTTCCACACTCTCACACATGCACACGAACAGTTGTGTGCACCAATATATGTGCAAACAGAAGTACACACAACCCATGCTCCAAAATAAACCTGGCTGAAAGCCCCTTAACTGTTGTCCATGACTTTACCACTCTATCCCAAAGATTCTTCACAACTCCATCCTTCTCTGCATATTCCATCCCCATACCACAGGGTCACCAGATTATGCAAAACTCACAGTCTTAATGCCAGCTCATCTTCTGCATTTGTCCTTCAAGGCTGAGCAGCAGTGTGGCCTGAATCTCTGAGGATGCTCAGTGTGGTCCAAGTAGGTGGAGAGACATGTCCACCAGGGGGCAGGATGAGTTGTCCTCTGTCCGTAGCTGATAAGGTTCTACCAGATTTTCTACAGGCTGCAGCTGTGTTGCAGAGGCCAGTCTGATAAATAGGGGTTCTTCCTGCTAAATAGGGGTTTTCTACTCATGGGTCGTGACCCCTTTGGGGGTTGAACAACCCTTTTACAGGGTCTAAGACCATCTGCATATCATCTATTTACATTACGACTCATAGCAATAGCAAAATTACAGAATGAAGCATAATTTTACATCTGGAGGTTACCACAACATGAGAAATTGTATTAAGGCATCACAGCATTAGGAAGGTTGAGGACCACTGTACTAGACATGCAGTCTACTCTTTAGAATTGGGGGGAGATCAGTGAGACATCGAATATAAGCCATCTCCTCTAATAGGACACCGATGTATACTGAAGGCAGACTTGAGCCCAGCCCAGGTTCCCGAACACTTTGCCACCACCCTGGAATCTCAAGGAGCATTACAACCTGGTCCCTTATTTAGAGTGGAGCTAAGTGGGGCCCCCAGTCTCAGAAATGCTCAGAACAAGGACAAACGTAAGCCAAGGAACATAGGAGGAGGAAGCTCTGTTTGTTTGTGTGGGGGAGGGGTGTTTAGTGACGCCTCAACAATGAGACCTACATCCCAAGACTGCCTCTCCCTCCCCAGTCACACATCTGGCTCTGAGCAGCAGACCCTGGATCTAGCTTCAGCTATTCCATCACTGTCATGTTTCCCAGCTATATTTACTTCTCTAGGTCATGCTGCCTCCATACATTAAGACACCAAGGAGCAAACTTTCAACTTAAAGAAGAAACAAAAAAAAGTGCAAACACATCCTCACACCTTCCCACCAATGACCTTGGCCTAAGAATTCCCTCTAGCGATCTAGACATGATAGTACATGCCTGAATTCTAACACTCAGAGGACTCAGGAGTTGGAGACAGGAGGCTCTGGTATTCAAGGCCATCCTTGGTTACATCTACATCATGAAATCTAGGCCATCCTGGGCTACGTGAGCACCACACTGAAGGCCCAGTGACGAGATACCTCACAACTAGGCTTCCAATATTGTGTGATGAACACTCATTTTCAATATTCTTCAAACAAAATTACCCATTCTCTGCAGACAGCAACCTTTAATTGTGGATATTCATTTATTTACCTGCAGTATGCTTAGATTTGAATATAAGTAATCCTTAGATCAGCATTGTACCTCATGCTCAGTGGCTACACAAGCTGATGTTTAATAAGCAAGGAGGATGGGCAGGTGCCAGTGGAGGATGACCTGACAGGGCTCAGGGTAGCCAGCTCTCCACTTGACTCAAAGTGTATTCTTTTTATCCGGATTCTATATGGCTGATAGTCTATGAAGTTTTCATGTGTGTAGTAGCATGTGCATATTGGGGGGAGGAGGGAGGTGTGTGTTCATATGTTAAAAGTGAAGGTGTTAACCCTGAATACTTTTTCTCAGGCTTTATCCACCTCACCTTCTGTCTCTACCCTACCAGGCATGGGTTTATGTGTGTATAGCACTATGCCTGGCTTTTTTTGTCTGGGTGCTGGGAATCAAACTCAGGTCTTCATCCATGTATAGTAAATACTTTAAAAAATAAGTGATCTCCCCAGTCTTTGTAAATATGCCTGCAAGATGTACCCCTTCCCACTTCCAAGGCTAGAAAAATATCTTTTAATTATTCACATTGAAAATAGTTCTACTATAGTTGGTCATGACCTGCCTGGGGGTGATGGAGCTCACTGCAACCTTTCTCACTGTCACTGTCATGGAAAGTCACAGAAGTAAAAGTCTCAAAACTTTCAAGCTAGGCTTGGGGGTCCTTGTGACAGTTCCCTGGGTGGGCCAATCTCCTGCAGCAAATGGTAGTATTCTAGCTCATCTCAGGCTGTCACCAGAGGTAATATACAGGTTCTGGACCAGTGAGCTTATCCCAGGGGTCTTGGAAGTTAAACTTGGGTTAAAGAAAGCCACTTGCAGCCTGCAGCCTAAGGAAGAAGGGCTTGATTCCACAGGCAGCAATCCTGGTTCTCCTGGAAACAGCAAAACCTTATATGAAATCCATGCTGTGACATTCACAACCCTGGGGGGGGGGGGAACCTGGACCGTTCGGGCTTCCCAAATGGTAAGCTAATGTCACGATGAATATTGCCCTCATCATACCAGCTCAAAGCACAGAGACACCACAGAGTGTCCTCCTTTTTCCCTCCTGTAGCTAATTCAGGGTCAGAAAGTGGATGGCACATTAGCATAGAATCTCAGCACACCCCCCACCACCTCATTTGCTTCTGATTTTCAATTACTCCGGTATAATGTACTTAAAAATCTGTCTTTTATTTAGAAAGATAAACACAGCAGTTTGGTAATTCCATTGCTGTGTCAATTTACAAAGAAAATTCTATTTAAACTCAGTGACTGGCCCACTGCCACCAACCCAGCCAGTGGCAAGCTGCCGTCTAAAGGGACAAGGAGATGCCAGCAGAGCCTCTTGGGTGAGTGACAGAGCTGGCAGGAATCCTCGCTTCCACTCCTCAACTGTCTCCTGGGATGCTTCTGAGTTTTCAGAATTAGAAACAAAGATTGATTTTCATCTTATTTTATCCCAGCTGGTTTGCATACAACTGACATTAGATATGCATGATGTTGTTTTCTAACCTCTAACTCACATGACCCTCCTAAGCATCCCCCAGGAGGTTCCTGTTTCCACCCTGCCCCCATTTGATAGTTGAGAAAACTGAAATTGGAGGGAAGTTAACAACAGGATCAAACTCACATTTGATAACCCAGCTTCAGCCCTACAGTCTTCTGTAAACAACTGACCAATTTAACTGTACTGACAACTGACTCTACTCCACTTTCCTGGCTCATGCTCACCTACCTGGGTGCAGCATAGAAACTCAACAAATGTGTGTTAAAGAAAGTTGAAATCATTCCTAGAGCCCCACCTCAACTCCAAGACTCAAGGTACACCACAGAAGAGGAAGACAGAAAGAATAGAAGAGCCAAAAAATGGAGAGGGGAGGTGTGGCATGATGTCTTCTGGATGTGACACGGCCATGGCACACATATGCTCATAGAAGGTGTGGTAGCAACTCCTGTAATTCCAGCATGGTAGAGAAGGGTGTTCCAAGACCCAACCCTAGCTGAGTAGCTATTGGCAGTTGATGCATTCTGGGAAAGGGTGACCAAAACTCTATATCCCAGTGGATGGTTCCATACCTGTGTGCATCTGGACACCACTAACTGGACACAGAGGGTTATATGGAAACAAAAAAATTTGAAGTTGGGGAGGGCCTGTAGGAGGGGTCACCTAGAGGGAGTTAGGGGAGGGGGTTGGACATGATCACGATACACTATATACATATATGGAATTTTCAAAGGATAAATATTATTTAAAAAGAAACAAAGGAGAGGAAAACCTCCCCTATCAGTGGACTTGGGGAGGGGAATGCATGCAGAAAGGGGAGGAAGGGTGGGATCGGGAGGGGAGGAGGGAGGGGCTTATGGGGGGATACAAAATGAATAAAGTGTAATTAATAAACAATTAAAAAAAGAAACAAACGATTGAATGGCCTCACATTTGCTCTGTGGCCAATATGACCCTTTCTAGAGCCCGACTAAGTCCCGATCCAGATCATATAGTTAACCCAAAGTCAGCATGCTCTAAACTGTCTCCTTTGGCTCTAGTCAGAATTCAGCTCTACCCTAGCATCATACACAGCTGGCCCGGTGAGCATGGATAGGTGTGAAAACCCTATTTCAACTCTTCTACCCTGCCAGGCCTACCGGCTGCTGCATGAACTCCATCTCTGCTCCTACAGGAATACCGTTCCACCTCCTTGTGCAGGAGCCCCATCCCTGTTCCTTCTTATACAGCACTCATGGTCCTACACCCATGTCAACACTGTCGTCATCTCTTCGCAGATGATGCACCTCTCATCCTACTCAGTTTCCTCCACTCAACAATCTACCTCCCCAACCTTCTTCTCCATCTATGAGCAGTTAGCCACTCGCTGCTGGTCTAAGCCCTGTCCCCTCTGTGCCGTGCATGGTAAAACTACAGGGATGTATCTATTTCAAGAAAAAGATAAACCTCAGAATCCAGGATAGTGCCTAGCTCAGGTCCATAAACATCGGTCACTGACTGGATTGTGCCTTCCGTCACAGCCACTGCCATTTGCCTGAGCCAAGGATCAGAAGCTCATGTTGTTCAAATGCTATCAAGTGAGCACCTTGATGTTGAGTTACAGGTGAGAAAATACAGATAAGTGCCTTACTCAAGGTGTGAGGTTGACTGATGTCACCAGATCTTTCAAATAGAAAATATTGTTGTTAAGATTTTTTTTTAAATCTAGGATTGTATCTAATGAACAGACAAGGAGCAAGAGTAATACAATGGCTGGTTGGTGTTGATACCACCCCTTATATTCTTCTTATATTACACATATATAGATAAATAATAGACAGGCAGATAGATAGATACATACATACATACATATATACACAGATGGACAGATGTTAGATGACTGATATATGTAATATATATAGCTACATAGATAGGTTATATAAAGGATGAATGATAAATAAATAGGTAGGTAGATAATATAGAGCTACATAAATAGGTATATAGATAATAGATACATACATACATACATACATACGTACATACATAGATACATACACAGACAGATAATAAAGATGTAATGAGGCAGACTCAGCTGAGTGTAAGGTGCTTGCTTGGCATGCACAAGGCCCTATGTTCAATATTCAGCACTGCAAATATATGTGACACACATCATACATATATAGCTGATACTTAATCTAAAGGAAGTTCTGGGTTATCAAGATGAATTAGAAGGTAGAAATGTTTTCCACCAAGCTTGATGACCTGACTTTGATACCCAGAACCCACAAGTTAGAAGCTGAGAACTGACTCCTACAAGTTATTGTCTGGCCAACCCAGACACACAGTGGTATGGCATGTTTGTGCACATAAATAAACACACACCTATATATGATGTTTTTAAATTTTTAAAATTCTAAATTTGTAGGAACAATAGATATTTTGCTCATCAAAATTTTGTCCTGTAAGATAACTGCTATTGTGCCATTGGAGATTAGAAATAGGTATAGACTATTACACAGAAATCCCCACACAAGCAAATCTTTTAAATTAAGACCTGAGGAGTAAATCATGTTGGGGAGAGAGTAGCAATGAGAAAGGGCAGCAGAGTGTTTATGTTTGCATTGTTCAATTAGAAAGTCAGTCTGTCGCATGTTTGCCAATGTCCTCCTGCCCAGCCTTAGACTGTGGTTTGAAAGCCAATTCCATTCTCAGCCAGGCACTTGGATTTGGTTCCACACACTGGATCTAGAGAAAGGAATAAGAACCTGAAAGCTTTAGTTTGTCGTGGTCCCTGTGTAGGACTAGTGCTAGAAAAAGCAGTAGGATCACCAGCTAGGTAGCCAAGGTAAGCCCTAGGAACATAAGGTGGAAGAATCAGGAGCAGGGACTTGAAGACAGGATTACTAACTACAGTCAGAGAACAGTGGGTCTCTGTGCCCTGTAAGAATCCATGCCACCCCGTGTTATTTTGTCACAGGGTTAAGCAAAGCTCAGAGGAACAGAGTTGCCATTGGTTCAACACAGAAAAGGAGCCCACATTAGTGGTGACACTGCCTTGACTCTCATCCTGTCTGAGCGCCTGACTTTCCTGTGTTTCTACTATTCTTAGAGATAGCCTCTCTCTAGTCACATTGTTCCCACCAGGACACCCAGAGGCTGGCTAGAGCAGGGATCCTAACTTGGCTGCACATTGGAATCTACTGGGATTTTCACAGTACTGCAGCCTGGTCTAACCTCAGTCATTGTTATTGTATCATATGGGGTGAGGCCTATAGATTGGGAAGAACTTTCAATGCTTCCAGGTAAGCTTGCTGCAAAGCAAAACTTAAAATTACTACTAGCCCAGAAGCGCCTTTTGACTTCTTTCTGCCCCAATAGCCTACGTTTTACCCCAGGCCACAGCTTTTCCAAACCTCAATATGAAGAAAAAAACAAACATCCAGGAGTCTGAGTTTAGTTTGTTTGTTGACTTGTTTCCTAATATACTTATAAACTGCAGCTCTTAAGAGTCCACTTTGCTGGTGGGGCCAGGTGCTCTGCATCCTAAGCCCCTGAGCTGTCACAGAACATTGTGGACCATGCTAACCACTGTGTTTATTGACAGCAGGCCCTGGGCCTCATCTTCAGTATTAATCACCCAATAGCTCTCAGTCTCCAAGCTTACAGTGAGGAGGGGTGTCCTGAAGGCAGAGCTGCCCAACCTCTAAAACCAGGCTCATCCCTGGGCTGACAGATGGCAGAGGGAGGGCCCCTTCTAGAAAAAATCCTGGCGCTGCTGCAGTACGCCGCTGCAGAGGCAGAGACAGGTTGAGATGGATAGTGCCCCATGCTGCAGAACTCCATCAGCCCAGCACCTCGTGACATCAGCAGTGATGCCACCGGCCATTATCAAGTCACCCCCGGGAGCCGCAGATTGATTTCCAACCACAGACATAACGCCTACCATCTCTAGGTACGTGGGCAGGGAACCAACTCCAAACCGAACTGTAATTTAGCATTCATTTGCATTTTTAAATTAGTTAGGCTGTGGACCGTTGCAAAGCAATGACAGAGAATTTTTATAATAATTAGGCTTGTGAGATAGGGGGAGGGGAGATGGAAAATGGCTGCCGTACTGTCTCGTTGGAAGAAAAAGGAGATTCCTGTATTATGGGTCATCAGATCTGACACCAATGTCCTGGTCCCCACTGACCTTGTGGACCAGGACAACTTTACCCTCAGACTTTGGCTGAATGTTTAGGTCCATCATCTCCTTATAACCCTGAACAGCACAGACACCATCTCCTCATGTTGGCTGGATGCCTCCAGACACCTTTTCCTATGCTTTTTTAGGGCTAAGTTCAGCTCTGCTCTGTGCAAATACTCACCCAGGATGTGTCAACACCATGATGTGTTTGCTAAAAATAAATGACATTGATAGAGCTCTCGCCCAACTGCAAACACACTCCCATCCATTACAGCAAATGAGTCCTCTACCAGTCTCTGAGGAGCAGGCTGGCTAAGATGGATGACTTTGCATCTTAGAGACGAGGAAACTGAGGCAGGAGGTGACTCTGGGACTTGTTCAGGCTCACACAGCTAGCAAATGGCTGGGCTGGGATGGGAATGAATGTCTCAATTCCAAAATCTCTACCCAGTTGTTGCCATAGCAGGATATGCTGTAAAGAAATGGGGTTTGTCACAGCTTAGCAGGAAACAATTCATAATAAGCTGTGAGACACACCACCCTCTTCTGGGGTGGGCATTAAGAAAGGGAAACATGATAGACAAGACTTGAATTGGGAGACCATCCTGAAAGCTGATAATCGCCACCTTCAAACAGCCAGAAGGATTTTGTGAGAACAGGAGATGTACTTTTCTAGCTTGGTCACCAAGGACTTATGAGGTGCTATGATCTGTGTGTAAAATTGTCCTCCACAGGCCCCTATGTTTGAACTCTCGGGAAAGGCTGTGAAATCTCTGGAGGTGGAGTCTCTCTGGAGGAAGTGGGTTACTTGGGGAAGGCCATGAGCACCTACATCCCAGACCCACTTCCAGTCTGTATTTTCTCATTTCTGCCCATCATGATGTTAAGTGCCCCAGCCACATGCTCTTGCTGCCAGGAGTCCAGCCATGCCTTCCCTCCCACACTGGTCAGCACCCTCATAAACCAAAGGCCAAATGAATTCTCTCTCAAGTTGATTCTTCTCAAGACAGGATAACTACAGTAAGGTACATTTCAGGTTGGTAGAGATGACTGACCCTACACAGTTAGGAGCTGTGAAATCAGACCACCCACACCCAAATCATATGATTTTTAATTCCCAGACTCCTCCTCTAAAGCAAAATAAACAATAATGTTTAGTGTATAGGATTATCAATACAGTTAAATGAACTGATACAAAGTCAATTCAACGAATATTGACTTCAAGATATTAAAGTCAATATTCAACAGACAATGAATAGCTACGACAATCCATGACTTACACTGCCATGCCTTATACACCCAAGGGGAATCAAAATCACTTCACTCAACAAGTCTAGTCAGCACATCTGGCATCTGGATCTTCAATAAAGAGTTAAAGAATTCTAAATCTCAACAAGAGAGATCCACAAATAATTCTTTCTAGCCCCAAGGCTGGAGAGGTAACTCAGTGGCCCAGAGCACACCTGTTCTCGAAGGAGAATGGAGTTCAGTTTCCAGGACTCATGTCCAGTGACATAACCACCTGCAACTCTACCTCCAGGGGATCCAACACCATCTCCTGGCCTCTGGGGGCTCTCCTTACACACACACACACACACACACACACACACACACACACACACACACACACACCAAATAAATACTTTAAAAAAATACCCCTTCCTGCTATAAAGGACACTTGGAAACAGATACTAGTCCATCAATTCTTTTCAAATCAGTGAGAAGACTCATGTTGGGTGGAGCGAAGCTGGCTACACACAGTCACCACATAGAAAACTTCGGCTTTGTTCTAGCTTGGTGGAGGTATGGTACAAGGATGGTGTGGAAGAGCAAGCAAAGTAAAACCATCACTTTAATACATGCACAGCTGGGTTTTTATATTCCAAAAGAATCTTCAGATAAACTCTGCCAATTAGCAAATACATTAAACCAGGGTACTAGATGCAATGAAAACCCTCACAGTTTGGTTATGGTTCAGAGTACAAATAACATTAGAAATGAAAATTTTAAATTTAAAAGAGTCTAATATTTATAAATAATCTAAAATCTACCCAGATCCTAGGAACAAATGCTAAAATGTAAAATATCAATAAATGTCTATGCTTAAGCTGTAAAATAAGATTTATGAAATAGAAATAATCTAGTTAAACAAAAGTATGTCTCCCTAGGCTAGACATACAGGTATAGAATAATTATAGAACTCCTAAAATGTATTAAGGATCTCAGAAAGTCAACACTGCTAACTACTGGAGAAGATCAGTTAGCCCCACAGTTCCAGACTAAGCTGAACATCCTAGCAATAGTGGCACATATACCCTGGGGTAACCAACTGCTGTCTAAATGGGCTTAAGGCCCATTCAAAAGGAGAGAAATCGTGCCTGGTACTGGAAAGCTGGCAAAGGGTCATGGGTCCTAGGGGAGTACCTACTGCTGCCACTTACCTGAAGTGTTACACTTCCTGATGTGGGCTAAACACTTACCCCTACACCCACGGGTAACTGTGACTCCCTCCCCTCATCTAAGAAGTTTCTTCATGCTGCAGGTGGAGACTGCTACAGAAATTCACAGTTGGTCAAAAGGCAAAGAACATCAGATCTTGAGGTGCCCGCTGCCAGTATATACGTCTACAATACAACTCCTGCACCTAAGGCTGGGGGAACATTGTGGAAGAGGAGAAAAGGTTGTAAGAGCCAGAGGATCAGGATGTAGGCTGAGCGATAGTGCCTTCTGTATATGACAGGGAATGTCAGCAATCTGGTCACCTAACAGGACCTGAACAAAGACCTGTTAGGACCTGTCATTATGGATGGGAGAAATCTGATAAGGCCCATCTATGGATGAAAAGCTACAGTCAGTTAATGACTGCTGAGAGAGAGAGAGAGAGAGAGAGAGAGAGAGAGAGAGAGAGAGAGAATCAGTCTTTCTCAGAAATAAGTCCCCTAACAGGTTATCCAATACCAGGTAGCCAGACCTAAAAGCACATACATACAGGCAACACTAAACAGGCTCATTTACATGAATGGAAACACGTCATGATATTCATTTTATAAATAAGAGCAATAATGCACAAAATCGGAAAGAGAACATAGAGTCAGAGGAAAGAGGATAGTAATATGGAGGGCAGGACATGATAATAGGGAATTGGAGGCAATCAAAGCATACTGTATGCATGTATGACCTGCCGTAACAACACCCATTATTTTAATGATAAAAAGAAAAAAAAAAACAGAAAAAAAGTGTATAGAAGATAGGCTACAAGAGTAGCTGAGGCAATCTTGAAGAATATATGTCACCATTCACAGTTCAAGATCTCTAACTGGGAATGACAGCTCATGACTGGAATTCTGGTGGAGGCAGGAGAATCAGGAGTTTAAAATCTTCAGCTCTGTAATCCCAGCACTTGGGGAGGTAGAAGCAGGCAAATCTCTTGGAGTTTGAGGCCAGCCTGGTATACAAAGTGATTTCAGAACAGCCAAGGCTACTCAGAGAAACCCTGTCTCAAAAATAAAAACAAAAAAATAACATAATCTTCAGCTACATAATGAGTTTCAGCTCATAATGACTACATGAGACCCAGCTTCAAAACCAAATCAAAAGCAATCTATTATAAAGCTATGGCAAGTTATACACACCTACACATATATGTATAATGTACTATATATAGTTTATAATTTTATGTACATAGAGTATTCCATCTCTTTTCAATGATATTTTATAGCTCTGTGCAGACAGTTATCTTTATTATGCTTATTCCTAAGTGTGTGGTGGGTCTTGTTTGGTTGTGTTTGTGACACTGAGATGGGGGTTTCACTACATTGCTTGGTCTCAAATTCTTAGACTCGGGTGACCTTATCGCAGTGGTTCTCCACCTTGCCAGTGCTGCAAGCCTTTAATACAGTTCCCCAGGTATAAAATCATTTTTGTTGATACTTAACAACTAATTTTGCTACAGTTATGAATCATAATGTAAATATCTGATGTGCAGGCTATCTAATATGGGATCCCTATGAAAGAGTCATTTGACCTACAAAGGGGTCAGGACCCACAGGTTAGGAACAGCTTCCCTATTGCCTCAGCCTCCCTAATACAGGGATTTGAAGTATGCACTTTGCTCAGCTTGGAAGGTTAAGGACTTGAGTCCGTGGTAATTGACAAACTATTGATACTGACAGTGGTTACCATACATAGTACTTACACAGGAAAATAGCACACTATGTAAAAACAGTGTAAGAGCAGGTTTGTGCATAAAAGACTTTTAATTTCAAAGATATCAACTGGAGAGTCACATGTAGAAATTTTCATTACCCTTTACTTTTACCAAATAAATGCATACAAAATCATTTCCTGATAGATCTAAAACCTAAAGGTAGAAAAAAATATAGAAAACAATTTATGAAGTTATCTGTGTCATTCTGAAGATAACAAAAATGTCCTGAGCAGTAGTTAAGGTCCTAACTGTGAGCAAGAAAACTAATAAAGTGGATTAAGTGTAAAAGCCAGTACTCATCAATGAAGCCGTTGAGTACAAAGGCAAGGGAGAGTTCAAGTGAGGATATTTATGAGACAAATGTTTGTGAAAACAGCCTCAGCCAAATACATAAAGGACCCAGATACATAAATGGAACAGAGTATCTGAAAGGAAAGAGACATCCCCCTCCTCAAACTTCCAGATGACAAAACTGAATCAAAGTGACCAATACTTTAGGAGATCCCTTCTCAGAGACCGGTATGCCTGTGAACTGTGGAATGACTCCACCACACCCTGCACTAGCATGTACCACTATGCCTGGCTCAAAACATGTAGAAGGATGCTATTGCAGCACAATTCGTTGGTAGCCTGCAGTAGAAAGTACCCACATGTCTATAATTATGAACAAATATTTTCAGTATGGAATATACCCGTGAGAATGAATAACTGGCAATTGCATGTGGGGTTCTGGTGGTTGGGAAGAGAATATTCTGTCTTGATCCTGTGCCAATTGCAGGAATTCTTCGTAAATGCACTAAGATCTGTGCAGAGGGGAGGTTTCTTTCTATGTGACTAATAGCTACTTGTCTGGTCACTGTGGTAAAATACTTTCAACAAGGACTTCAGGGGAGGGGAGATTTTCTTCAGCTCGCACTCTGAAGGTATACAGCTCATCACAGTGGGGAAAGCACGGTATCAGCAGTTTGCTCACATCCAAAAAGCAGAGCAGGCTAGGAAGTGTATTCAGGCTACACCACCCCTCCCAGAAATCCACTTAGTCCAGCTCTCTCTCTCTTGTTCTCTCTCTCTCTCTCTCTCTCTCTCTCTCTCTCTCTCTCTCTCTTTCACCTCCTTAAAGTTCCAGAATCTCACAAAACAGCACCATCATCTGGGGACTGAGTGTTCAAACACATGAGCTGTGAGGGGAAGAAAGTTCACATTCAAACCAAAGCAACTACTATAACTGATTCTGAAAAGTGTGAAAACAATTAATGAATTATGAGATAAAGAATCATATCCTTCTTGGGTCAAGGAGTACCTGAATGAAAGCAGAGATAGACAAAATTCACTGTGTCCAGACTAACACAGGCCTTGAATGCCAGGAATAGATGCCCAAGTACCTTAGCCATGTCAGGATTTTGCAGACTTGAAAGGGCCAGATCATAAGTATTTCCAGTTTTACAAGCCATGCATTCTCATCTGCACTGGCTCAGCTCCAACTTTGTCAAAGAAAATTAGCCAAAGACAAGACACAAATAAATGTATGTGGCTGTGCTCCAGTGAAACTGTACTTGCAAAACTAGGAGGTGGGCCAGAGAACCCATCCTTGCTCTAGACAGTGAGAACCATAAGGTGTTTCTAGGCACTCAAGGGTGCGGTTTAAGGTGTGCCTCAGGAGTCAATCTGGGACTGATATCAAATAGAGTGTTGGAGAGGGCACAGCATCCATGCAAAGAGACATAACTGGGGCAGAAGACACTGAAAGTGCAGAATGGGAGAAGAGGGCACAGGGAGTCTCAGTAACATTTCCACTCATTGTCACTTGATTCCTCCCTCACCGTCAAGGATGGACTTGGGTAGAAGACCTGAGTCCTTTCCCCATCCCTTCACTCCCTGGATCCACCATACACACATACACACACAATCACACACACATACACACGAACAGAGAGAGAGGGAGGGAGAGAGAGAGATGGGGGAGAGACAGAGACAGACATAGAGACAGAGAGAGGCATACACCATGATTGTTCAAAGCCCAAAGAACTGCTTTGGTCAGAGCCCTGTTCTCAGAGACATGTGGGCTTGACATTGTTTCTGGAGCATCTGTCTGGCCTTTCCCATGTATGGACCTGTATTAGTCTCCAGCTGAGCTACCCTGCCTAAGCTCTGTCCAGTAGATGGGCCAGTCGGATGGCTGCTTTATTTCCATCTAGGTCTTTTTCTTCAGGTCTTAAATTTCATAGTGTTGAGCTGGTAGATGCCTCAGCACTGAGGGAAGATAGAATATTTGGACTTCCTCATTTCCCAGGAGAAAATAAGAGAAAATAGACACCTAGCCCAACTCATCACTAGCATAATGTTATTTTTGCATGCATTTTTTTTTCCTGGAAAGTAGGCATAACTAAAGGAAAGCAAGTTTTATGTGATCATGGGCTTCTAGCCATATGTAGTCACAGCACAGGTATATATGTGTGCACACTGACATCCAGATCTTATTGCTAATATCACTTCAGTTGTTGGGCAAGTGAGCCTGTGATTTGTCAAGTTGACACAAACTACATCATCTGGGAGGAGGGAATCTTAGCTTTGGAACCTCCTCCATCACATTGGCCTATACACAAATCTGTCAGGCATTTTCTTGATTAATGATTGATGGGGAGCAGCCCACTGTGCATGGTGCCACCCATAGGTAGGTGGTTCCAAGTGGATAATAAAGGTACCCGAGTGAGCCACGGAAAGCAAGAAAGTAAGCAGTACTTCTCCACCATCTCTGCTTCAGACCCTTTCTCCAGGTTCCTGCCTTGACTTCCTACCTTGGTTTCTCTCAGTGATGGACTGTTACTTGGAAGTACAAGATGAAATAAACCCTTTCACCCTTTCATCCCCAGGTTGCTTTTGGTTGTGGTATTTATTACAGCAACAGAAACATAACTAATACAGAGCCATATTGGTAAACAATTTGATCTAAAATTCAGAATGTTCAGCAAACTAGATTGAGCCAATACTATTTTTCCTTTCCTTTGTCCTCGGGTCATTGCCATCCCCATCCCCATCCCACCAAATACATGTGTGATCTGAATGCATCAGCATGAACACATGACAGAGGAGAGAGAACAAGTCACACTGGCCACCAAACTGAGACACTCACTGGAGAGTCTTCTAGCTTAGGCGAAGGAAGAAACAGGGGTCCAGGCGTTCCACTCTGAGCCACTTCCTGTTCCTGTCTTGCTGCCTTCCCCAGGCACACATCCTTACTTTGTTAATCATTCCCCCTGCATCTGAAGATATTACCTTCATGACCATGAACCAGCAGCCTCATTACAGAAGCACAGCCTGCAGCCAGGTGGATTTCCCTACAGGCCCCTGGACCTTTCCATTTTATTGCCGTGTCACTCCTCATTGTAACACGTATTAATCACAGAGATACATTTTTCTCAGGCTGTAGATTTAAGTGGCCCTTTCCGAGCACTTGGTAAAGGTTGGTTCAGGGAAGGGAGAACAGGAATGATTAAATTTGTAAGCTTGGGTCTCTATCCCCTATTTATATATGCATAAAAAAAGAGGCTGCTTGGTGTGAATTTCAAAAAACATGTCAGAGGCACTTTCCCTTTATGGGTTGGAGGTGGTGATGCATACAGGATGAGGTCTGGACTTCAAACTTCCCTGGTTACAAGCCTGGCTCTGCCACCAGCTAGATGTGTAACTAGTAGACTCACTTCTCTGGCTCTTAGTGCTTTCATCTATACAGTAGGAAGACTTCCTCCCTACAGGGCTCTGGTATTTAAACAATGGGAAACCAGGGTAGGAGTTGGGGGCAGCCTTGTTCTAGTTGCATTTCTTTTGCTTTATAAAATACCCTGACAAAAGGCAACTTTGGGATGAATGGGTTTGTTTGGCTTTCAAGTCAAGATGACAGTCCATCATTATGGGGAAGTCAAGGCAGGAAATTTAAAGAGGTGGCCACACCACATCATCAGAGAGAAATGAATGCATGTGTGCTCTCTTACTTGTTTACTTGTGCCAAGCCCACTTCCTATACTCTTGCATAGTCTTACACTCCCTGCAGAGGGAGTTGTGCCACCCACATTGGGCCAGCAGATCTGCACACCCATGATGTCATCATGAAGTCACCATTCCCATGATGACTTGACCAGCTAAGGAAAGATACTTTTCCCTAAGGAGGCATGGCCACTGTGGGGTTTTGTCTTTCAGCTACTGGGAAAGGAGAACATTCAAGGTTGGTCCTGTGAAGCATGTGGAGGCTTTGAGCACATTATGGTTTAAATGTAAAATGCCCTTCACTGACTTCTGTGTTTAAGCACTTGGTCCCTAGCTGGTGGTACTGTTTGGAAGATTGTGGAATTGTTCAATGGTGGAGCTTTGCCAAAGGGAGTCATTGGGAGGCATGTCTTGAGGCATGTCTTCGAAAGCCCCACCCAGCTTCCAGTCTGCTCTCTACTTTCTGACTGTAGAAGCTGCAGGGATGGCTGCCTCAGATGTCTACTGTTGTGTTTTCCTGACATAACAAACTACATCCTTTCTTAAACCATGAGCCAACATAGACACTTGTACCCTTAGCATGTTTCTTGTCAGGTATCAGTTATGGCAATGAGAAAAGCAACTAATGTCATAGGTCACCACTCTCACAGTAGCTGGTTGGCCAGTGCAGCTTTTCTAAGTTCATCTTCTTAAGGCCAGACTCTCTGTTTGACCCTGAGCTTTGAACTTCTAAGATGAGACAGTATTAGGCCCCTTTTTCAGGACTGGAAAAAAGTCCGGAGAAGCTGAGCTATCCATAGACACATAAGTAAGGAGTGAAGCTGGGATCTGCCCTTGTTTGTGGCTCCATAGTCTGACCCTGTTGTACTGATTGGGTTGGGAACACAGATGCTCTCTGCCTCAGATGTGGTTGATCCTGGGATGTGGCTGTGGCTAGATGCGTAGCTTTGCCTCCGTCTTTCTTCCACAATAGCATTCCCTCCAGAAGACAGAAAGGATAAGTATTGGCTCAGGACCCCCAAGACCAAGTTCTCAGCACAAAGAAGATTTATATACCCCAGAGGGACAAAAGATAGGGGATAAGAGACCCAGACAGAAGATAGAGGAGAGAAAGAAAGAAAGAAAGAAAGAAAGAAAGAAAGAAAGAAAGAAAGAAAGAGAATGAGAGGAGATAGGAAGAAGGGGAGAGTGTTATTTATCCCTGAAGTGGGGATAAAGGACTGCCTCTGGATAAAGAGGAGACAGGTGTGACCCATGGGCAAATGGCAGTTCATATAAGTGAAATGGGAAACTCTGGAGTTAGGATGAGGTGCTTAATTTTAATTGGACATGTTAATCAGGTAAGCTAAATGAGAGTTTTGATTGCTGTACTTCAATACTTTGATAGCTGAACCTTGATAGTCAACCTCAGGAGGAAGAATTGGCCAAATAAGGGAGTGGACCTGGGGAGCTAACTTTAGGAATTTAATCTAATGGTTTTTAGCAAGGCAGAGGGAATGGGGAGAAAGGCTTGCCAGAGCATGTTTGCTATGCTCAGGCTGGCTTCAAAGACTATGGAGGACAAGAAGGAAGGTCAAAGAGAGGTATCTTGAAAGCAGTACCCTTCCCTAAATATTGCATTCCTCCTGCCCTGCTGCTTACACTAAGATTACCAAAATAAGTTATTCATGAAAGAAAACCAATGTGATTTAAAAAAAAAAAAAACACAGCTTTGATACTGGAGGAAAGAAGATGCAATCATGTTTGAATCTGCTCCATTGTATCTCCTTGGTAAGGTGACATATTTCATAAAGGAAATAGGGAGAGGAGAAAAAAATGGCTAAAAGCTATCTCAAAAGGCAGGGCAGAATTCATGCCTTCCTTTAAAGGGCATTTTCTGTCTGCTTCTTTGCTGTGTGAGTACAAACTGCTTCAAGGTTTCCTTTGGTCAAATCTGATTCATCAAATCTGTGATTTGTCTCTGGCTCTCATAGATGCAAGTAGCAGAAATCACCACCTCCTTTCAAGGTCTCTCATCCTTGCCTAGTAAAAAATTGATCTTTATATGGTGGTGGTGGTGGTGGTGGTGGTGGTGGTGGTGGTGGTGGTGGTGGTGGTGTGTGTGTGTGTGTAGCTCTGGGTGTGTTAGCTTTCTGTCACTATGACAAAATGCCTGAGGAGGAAAGACTCAAATTAAGAAAGAAATTTCTGAAATCATAGTTTCAGAGAATCTGGTCTGTGGTCAGCTGGCTCCATTGCCTTTGGGCTTCTGGTGGTGCAGGGCATCATGGTGTGGAACATGAAATAGAGAAATGATGCTGTCCTCCTGGTATCTGGAAAGCAGAGAGGAAGGAAGAAAAGAGATCAGACACAAACACACCTTTCTAGGATATACTCTAAATGACAAACTTCTTACAACCAGGTCCTGTTCTCTGATTTCACAACACTGCTCAATAGCATATAAAACAATGAATATACCAAAGAACCAATCTAATGATGAGATCAGGGTATCATGATAAAATTAGTCCTAAAGACCTCACCCCTAAACACTGATGTACTAGAAAACCCAGTTTTCAGCATATAACTTTGAGAGGGGGGAACATTTGAGATTCAAACTACAGCACATAGATGTATGTACATTCCTGGCTCAGAGCTGAGACAACTAATACACTATATTATTTTTCCATTGTATTGACAAAATATCTGACAAAGGCAACTTAATGAAGGGAGTGTTCGTTTTGGGTCACAGTCTCAGGTTACAGTGCATCCTGACTGGGAAGGCACGGCAGTGGGGGTGTGAGGCAGCGAGTCACAGAGTGCCCCCCGTCAGGAAAGAGAGAGAATAGTGCTAGCTGCTCTTTTCATCTTTACTGTCTCCTTTCCTTTGTTTTCAGCCCTGGACTCCATCTTATGTAACTGTGCTGCCCATATCCAGAGAGAGAGAGAGTCTTCCCTCTTTAGATAAACCATCTAAAAATCACACACACACACACACACACACACACACACACTCATTCACCCAGTGGTGTGACTCCAAGATGATTCTAAATCCAGTCAAGTTGACAATCAAGAACATCCATCACATGCAGTGGCTACCAGAACCACTGGGTAGCGAGAGCTTGTGCTCCATCTAAGACCAAGAACAATTTCTATGACTGATTGCTAATGTCAGTTACCACCACAGGAAAGAAAGCAGTAGAATGTGTTTTGAGTTATCTGTTGAATATAGCAAGATTATGAGCTAAAATAAACAAGAGCATAGTCTAACATATGGTGAGGGAGGAGAAGAGAAAATGGAGAAAATGCTAGGCAAGTAGACACTTGTCACCAGACAAGACACTTAGCTGTATCCTTTCCTATGATATCTGTGCTTCCCTATAGTAGCTGTGATTTTTGTTAACTGTCAACCTGATAGAATCTAGAATTACCTAAGAGGTAAGCCTCTTGGCACAGAGGAATTATCTAGATTATGTTAGCCTCTAGTCATGCTCATGAGGAATTATCTTGATTAGGTAAATCAAGTGGGAAGGACTGTCCACTGTGGGTGGCAACATTCCCTAGCCTAGGATTCTAGCCTGTATAAAGAAAAAAAAAATAAGCAGAGCCCAAGTATCTGTTTCTCTCTCTCCAATGTAATGAGGCCAGCTACTTCACTTCTTCAGCAGTGACATCTCCCATGATGGACTTCATTGGTACTGGAAACTAAAATAAACCCTTTCTTTTTTTCAAGTGGCTTTTGTCAGAGTATTTTCTCATAGCAACAGGAAAAGTGACTTAAGATAGCATGAACTTTCCTGCCCTGTTCTGCCTATTCCTGTCCTCTGATCCTTCAGGGCTTTGGGAACATCTACAACTCTGAGAGGAAAGTGACTTTTAGTTCTTTCTCTGTTAGCTTGACATTTCTCAGCACACACCTTAATTGCCTGCCCAAATCTTAATTATTCCCCAGCATGGTGATTCTCAAACTTGCTGCACATTACAATCATCCGGGGAGCTTTCAGAGTGTCCAATGCCCAGCTCACATCCTAATTAAACAGAAAGGCTAGGGATGAGAGCCAGGACCGGAGATTTTAAAGATGCTTAGATGATTACACTGGGTAGCTAATGTAGGAACCAGTGAGATAATATCTCCACAAGTGGGAATAGAGCAAAAGCCCAGGAACATAGAAGACTTCAAGGGGATATGCTAGAACCCAAGTTTAACCCTGTGGAGGGCTCACCCAGTTCTGGAAGAGCTGAAGTAAGGTTTCCATGCAAAGACATCTACAGCACCACTAGCACCCATTACAGAAAGCAGCATGCACAGAGAAGGAAGTCACTGGCATACAAGAGAGGGAAGAGATTTCCATAACAAATATATTATCATAGCTGTAGAGAATCTTAAGAATAACAAATAAGCCTGTTTAGACTCTCATAGCCTGTCATCAGGAGTGATAGCCCATGCCTTTAATCCCCACACTCAGGAGGTCAAGACAGGAAGAAAACCAATCAAAATTTATCTTTGGCCACACAATGAATTCAAGTCATCATGGGCTACACGAGACCCAGCAAGATCATTGTATGCCGTATCTAATCCAACCATAGATACTAGGAACTGAGAAACTGGGGCCCAGAGAGAGAACACTTACAGCCGACTCATTAAGTTCATTAAGAGAGCTTTACATGAGATCTTTATGCTGACTTCAGAGCCCCTAAATGTAGTTCTACCCTTTCTTCAGGACCTACTATGTCTAAGATGGAACTAGCTGCTCCCATGCCCAAGACAGGCCCAAAAGGACATACAATTTCATCTCAGCTCTCGTACCCACACTTCCCCCTAAGCCAGAATATCAGCATGCTTCAACATCTGCCTACAAAATAGACCTTGGCTCTTTGCCACATTTCAAAACTCACCTTAAAGATTTCTTCACTTTTTTGCCACTAACACCTAAGTTAGGTTTATTCCCATTACACCCACATTTACTTTTTATTTTTTAGCATTTAGTACCATTTGAATAATTTTGTTCATGTGTTGTTTTTCAATTTTCCCCTGAATTGTAATACAAACCCAAGGGGAAGAAGATAAAATACAAGCATTAGCCACTATAATGTTGACCCTGGAATCTAGTATATTTGTTCAAGAAAGAATTCTAAAAGAAAGGAAAGAGAGGGGATATGAAAGAGAGAAAAGAAAGAGAAAATGAGAAAGAAGAGAGGAGAAAAGGTGATGTTAAAAAAAATGAGGATGGCATCACCATGGCTCTTGTCCCAAGGCCTCATGACATGGCTAGATTAAAGGTAAAGCCAGAACTGGTACTCAGGCAGCACTGGTATCCAGGCAACAGTGGTACCTAGGTTTCCTAATGGATATGCTAATTATGGTCACTCATGCTATGCTAGCAGAGAGAGGAATTAAGGACATTTTGGCCCCTTCCCCAGGACAATTTGCTATCCCCATGGAGACAGTCTCCTGGCATGACAAAAGCTAACTCTTTCTTGCTTCAGATATAATGGCCAGTTTCAACAGCACTGACCACAGCTCTGGCTACAGAAAGCTACAAGAAAGTCCTTGTTCAAAATGGACAAGGACTTTCTCATGGTTCACTTCTAGCTCTTCCGTGTCTTGTTTCATCTGCCTGCAACTCAAGCCACTTGTCTGTCAAACGTGGATACAAAGTCTGTTTTATTATTTGAATAACAGCAGGGAATGAGAAAAGCAGTGGGTGGCAAGAAGATGCACATCAGAGCAATTCATAACACTGCTACCAGGATTAGACATGAAGCTGTTTCCCTTGTGCCCTGCCCTCTCCCCTCCTATGCTGTATAAGTTCTTCTTTCTCATTGCCGCAGGAAAATACCTGACAAATTTAGCTTAAGGAAGGAAGCATTTATTTTGGCTCACAGCTTGAGGGTGTAGTCCATCTCAGAGTGGAAAGCATGGGGGCAGGAGCTCATATGAGGCAGCTGGTGTCATTGTGCCTAGTCAGGAAGCAAAGAGACATGGATGGCGGTGTTTGCCTCACTTTCTCCTTTAAGAAAGATTGTATGTTAATTTGTGTGGGTTCAACCATACACACACAATACACATGTGCAGTACGGGAGGAGGCTGGAAAGAACATTGGAATCCATAGAGGTGGTTATGAGCTGCCTGACATGAGTGTTGGGAACCAAACTCTGGTCCTCTACAAGAACAGTATGTGCTGTTAACCTGAAACCAGCCCTACATTCTCCTTTTAATTCAGCCCAGATCCCAACCCATGCAATGGTGCCTCCTACAGTTAGGGTCACTCTTCCCACTTCAACTAATACAATATAGAAATTCCCTCACAGACATTCCCAGAGCTTTGTCTTCTGAATAAATCTAGGTCTTTGTCAAGTTGCTGACCAGTATTAGTGATCATACTTGTCCAGTGTCTTCTCTATGCAACAGTAATGATGAGGACGAGGAGGCAGGGAGAAGCCAGCTACCATCAACCCATTATATTCAATGTCAGCCTCTTTACAGAGAGTAGTTCAACACTTCACTCTTCCCTTGAGAGGTCTTCTTTTTTTTTATTAATTATATTTTATTCACTTTGTATCTCCCCATATACCCCTCCCTCCTCCCCTCCCAATCCCACCTTCTCTCTCCTTTCTCCACACATGCCCCTACCCAAGTCCACTGATAGGGGAGGTCTTCCTCTCCTTCCTTCTGATCCTAGTCTATCAGGTCTCCTCATGAGTGGCTGCATTGTAATGCTCAATCCCCATCCCAAAAGGCAAAGAGGATAGACATCAGAAGAAGAAAACAAGAAACAAGTTAGGAGCCTGCCACAGAGGGCCTCTGAAAGGCTCTGCCCTGCAGACTATCAAAGCAGATGCTGAGACTTATGGCTAACTGTTGGGCAGAGTGCATGGAATCTTATGAAAAAAGAAAGAAATAGTAAGATCTGGAGAGGACAGGAACCCCACAAGGAGAGCAACAGAACAAAAAAATCTGAGCACAGGGGTCTTTCCTGAGACTCATACTCAAACCAAGTACCAGGCATGGAGATAACCCAGAACCCCTGCACAGACGTAGCCCATGGCAGTTCAGTGTCCAAGTGGGTTCCATAGTAATGGGAACAGGGACTGTCTCTGACATGAACTGATTAGCCTGCTCTTTGATCACCTACCCCTGAGAGGAGAGTAGCCTTACCAGGCCACAGAGGAGAGGTCTTTTAATTCCTGCTATAGACATGAAAACCAAGGCCTGGGTGGGTCAGGTAAATTTTATTCAGCTCAGCAAGTCAATAATGAGATTGGATTCAGGTACAGTCAAGCTGACTCCAGAGCCACACTCTTTCCCTGGTGTGGTGGTTTGAATGAGAATATCCCCCATAGACTCGGATATTTGATACTTGGTGGTACTGGTTTGGTAGGTGGTGAAGCCTTGCTGGAGGAAATACATCACTGGGGATCGGCTCCCAGAGTTCATAGCCTCACCCAGTTTCCTCACCCAGTCTGTTCTCTCTGCTTTGCTCTCAGTTTTCTGCTCCTGCTGCCATTCCTGCCTTTCGCTGTCATTCTTTCTCCCCATGATATACTCAACTCTTTGGAACTCTAAGTCAAAATAAACTCTTCCATGAGGTGTTCTTGGCCATGGTGCTTTATCACAGCAATGAAAATATAACTAATACACCTACATGAATGGGTGATATCTCTGGAAGTGACAAAGAACAAAAGGTAACCACATTCACACTCGGGCTGCATTTGGAATTAGGTCCCTGGCTCTGTTGTAGACAAAGGGAGGCCCCCCTCCATTACCTATACACCTCAGCACATCCGGTCACCTCAGGACTGGGGGTACCCTCTTTCCCTGTGGCCTGATGAGGCAGCCCCACCAGGAAAAAGTGATTAAAAAGCAGGCAGTAGAGTCTATATGAAAAACAGCCCCTGCTCCCCTTACTAGGGAGTGCACAGGAAGCCACAACTGCCCATTGTCTACGTATGTGTAGGGGGTTTAAGTCCAGTCCGTGCTTGGTCCTTGGTTAGTGCTTCAGTCTCTGCAAGCCCCTCTGGGCCCTGGTTGGTTGGAGAATAGGGGGAAAGAGGGAGGGAGAGTAGGACCAGGAGGAGAGGAGAGAAGGGGCTACAGTTGGGATGTAATGTGAATAAATAAATTTATTAATTAAAAAAAAAGCAGCCACTTCAGAGCACAGGAAGTCTTATGGAAGAAGGGCGAGGGGGGTGGGGAAGGGCTAGAAAGACCTGGATGGGGCAGGAGCTCTACAAATCTAATAAATCTGGGCCCAGGGGTCCTGTAAAGACCAATGTACCAATCAAGGACCAAGCATGGAGAAGGCCCAGAAACCCTACTCAGATATAGCCCATAGGCAGCTCAGTGTCTATGTGAGTCCCCTAGTAAGGGAAGCAGGGGCTGTATCTAACATGGACTCTGTTTCATGCTCTTTGATCACTCTCCCCCTCCCCCAGCAGGCCTTGCCAGGCCACAGAGAAAGAGGAACCAGGCAGTCCTGATGGGACTTGATAGGCTAGGGTCAGATGGTAGGAAAAGAGGACTCCCCCCTTTCAGTGGACTAGAGGAGGGGAAGGGGGAAGAATAGGGAGGGAAGGTGAGACCAGGAGGAGATGAGGATAGGGTCTACAATTGGGATATAAAGTGAATAAATTAAAAAAAGAAAGAAAAAAAAGTTAAAAAAAAAAAACAATAAAAAGAAGAAAGGAAGAAACTGTTGTAGACAAAGGGAAGGGAGGATGGCCTGTCTGTCTGCACTGAGTGCAGGCATGTAGGCCACTGTTCATATACAGCGCTTTTTAATTCTGATAAAAGACACACTACAGAAAGGACACTTTTTGAATTGCCTTAGGGTGTGTAGTATCACGGCATTAACACATCCATCATTACTGCCCAGGACAAGAAGCTAAGACTTTATCCAACAGAATCGCACAGCCCATTTAAGTAATCATTCCTCAGCAGCACAACCCCACTTCCATCCCCCAGCAATCACCAACCCCCTTGCTATCTCTGAGTGTTTATAAAAACACTCTTAGATCCTTCCAGCTTGGAGTCGGGAGGTGGCTCAGTCAGTAAAGTACTTGTTGTAGACTTGAGTTTGATTCCCCAGAACACATGTTTAAAAACCAACCAACAAACAAAACAACAACAACAACAAAAACAGCCAGGCACAGTGACATGCACTTGTAATTGCTGCAGTCAGAGACACAAGAGAGGATCCCTGAGGATTAATAGTGCGCTTGCAAGCTAGGTGACTCAGTGAGAGGTCTTAACAGACACCTAAGGTTGACCTCTGCTCTACATCTACATGAAAATGCTAATATATGTACGTACACACACACACATACCTTACTTAATGTACAAGGACAAGATTCTTTTCCAGTTGCTGCTTTAGAAACTGCAGCTCTCCTGCTCCAAAGTTTCAGTTAGCATCTCCACCTGTCTCCCCAGGGAACCACCTGCTCATTGCCTAGTTGAAGGGCACAGAGCTGGGAAGCAGGAAGCTCTTCCCCAGGGGAGCCATCACACCAGCAACTGAAGATGTACAGGAATGTTAATGGCCACTAGACTGTCGAGATCTCTGAGGATAAGCCAGACCTTTCAGGAGTGCGGGTGGGCACTGTCGCAGGGTGCTTCACTGAGCTTCATGGTGGGCCGTGCTCTCTGTGAGGTGGAAAGGGCGTTGGAGGACTGGATGGCTTAGAGCACGGCAGAAACTGAGCTCTGGGAGTTTTAACTCAGTTGAGAATGGATTAGAAAAGGGAAACGTGGGTGGAGGGGCAGTCCGAGTCACTCAAGAGGAGAAGTGTAGCAAGATCGCTGTTGCTTCAGAAGTCCCCGAGGAAAGAGAAATGGCAGAAATACTCATGTTGTGCTAAATGAGTTTCTGGAAGGTTCCGACGTCTGAGAATGATAAGGCTTGTCCTAAGAGTTATCCCTATCGGCAAAGTCTGTGTACACTTCTCCCCTCTGAGCCTGATATCCTCTCAGAAGCCAGATGTGATGGAGGGGTCGGGTTAAGGATGGCTGCTTTTCTCCCTTTGCAGCTTATGCAGCACCCTCCGATTCAATGAGAGCTTGTCCTCAGGGAGGAGGCCTTCTGGTCAGTTCCAACTCAGTTCCCCCAAGTCCTATGTCCGAAGTGTGTGTTGTCTTCAGTAATATGGTCTTGCCTTGAAGTTCTGGGAGGTGGCTGAGGGCCACAGCAATAGGCTATATTGTTTGGGGAGTCTTTTGAACTCCTTTGACTAACAACTCAGAGAGGTTTCCTATGCATGGAACACTGGGGTTTTGTTAGTCTAATCTCTTGTGGGAATTATTATTATCCCAAGTGATATAACTTCATTTAAACTATACAAACACAACACAACACAACACACATACAATTATATACAAATACACAATTTTACACACACAAACATAATTTTTTTATACACACATACGTAGGTATGTTTTTTTCCTATGGATTTTTTCAAATATTCTTTAGTGTTACATATCCTTCCTCCCTCTCTTTTTATTCCCTTCCCTCTAGTTGAAGTTCTCCTGGTTTTTTTTTTTCCATTCCCTCCTTCATGGCACCTGTCTCCTACTCCCCATACTACCTGCCATGGTCCCTTTTTTATATTCCCAGGTTCTGCAGTTCTCACAGGTTATGTTCTCACACACAGGTTATGCGCTCACATTGAAAGAGTCAGACGTAGGCCCTGCAAATAATGGGAACGTGGGGTGTTTGTCTTCTGAGTCTAATTCCCTTCACTCAGTATAATATTTCATAACTCTATCCATTTACCTACAATTTCATGGTTTTACGTTTCCTTACAGCTGAATAGAATTCCACTGTGCGGAGGAACCACATTTTCATCATCCACCCATCAGCTGATGAACATTTAGATTGCTGCCATTTCCTAGTTATTGTGAGTAGAGCAGCAGTAAACATGGTTTGAACGAGTGTCTGTGGGGCAGGGTGTCAAGTTCTTTGAGCATATGCCAAGGAGTTACCAGGTATGTGTCGGCCATAGAGCAATCAATAGTCACACCCAGCTCTAAAGTCTACAAACCACAGCAATGGTCAGCCTGGCAAGATATACCCAATGGTACAATAACAGCACTTATATCTTGGGAATAACTCACAGTCATCTAATTGTACTTAAGATCCACGTAACAAGAGACGATTCATGCCTGGTGCTGGAAGCCTAGCCACCTACCTGTGACTGGTGTTTTCTTTGATCCTAGAGGAGAAGAACTACCATCTTTTCAAACCAGTGTAATTTCTAGCCATGTTCTAAACACTTAACCTCATACACACAGAAAAGTGTTGCTCTCACATCTCATCAAAGAAGTTGTTTTCTGCAGCAGACTAAGACCATCACAGAAAACCACAACTGGTCAAAATGAATAGAACAACAGATCGTGAGTTCCTAGCCCCAACAGATACATCTACAGCACAACTCCTGTACCTAAGGCTCAGGGAACATTGTGGAAGAGCAGGAGGAAAAATTCTAAGAGCCAGAGATCTGGGACACAGGCTGACAATATTGTCTTTTATATAGAACTGGAAAGGTATATCCCTGAAATCTCAACAACATGGTTGCCAAAACAAATCCTGCACTATGATAACACCAGTTGCTATGCCCATGTAGATAGAAAAAAAATACCAAAACCACAAGGCTACATCCTTAAGATGAGGAGCTACCAGTAATTAATGGCTCTTTAGAGAGAGAGCCAAGCTCCTAATAGCTTATCCAATTTCAAGTGGTCAGCCCTTAAATAAATATGCATATGAGCAACACTAAGTTGACTCAGCACATATATATAGATAGATGTATAAATAGATAGATGTATATGTATAGATATATATAGATGAATATATATAAATACATTGATAATAAAGAAGATAAGGTCATAAATTTGAGAAAAAGTCAAGGGGACTCAGGAGAATTTGGAGGGGAAAGGAATGGGTGGAAGAAAGATAAATGTGGTACTCATATATGAAATTCTCAAAAACAAAATTAACAAAACCAGAGGTGAAAGGAAGATGATTTGGGGGTTAAGAACATAAAATCAGGGAATCTGGCAGAGCTAGAGGTAGAGGAGAGGCTCTGGTCTCTATTACCAAGTCCATACTGCTTTGGGGGGAGGTTAAGTGACTTTTCTACAAGCCACAGTTGCTGCCATCTACCTAAAATACAGTCCCACCCTGCCCTCAGGATAGACACAGAACAAGAGGCTTAGGGCAGAGTGCAGCTCACTCTGAAGTCAGCCAGCCTGTAGCAGTGAATGCAGAGGCCCTCAGAGGGTCTCCCTCTGACCTCCCAAGCTCTTGGTTCAGTTTGGAACACTGAGAAGCAAAGACAGTCAGGATTGCCTAGCTGTCACAAAGTGAGCTTTTGACAGAATCAGATGTAGCAGCCACCTTTCTGGGATCTCAGGCTGCTTGCTCTTTCTCTGTTTACGGAGATGGGCCAGAGCCTTGAAACAATTGTCAAGTGTAAGGATTTTAAAAATTAGGATGAAAACACTTCCGAGATAAAGTAAATTGATGGAAAAATGAGATTTGATTTGAACAAATTTGATTTTTATGTTATCTCTTCTCACACACGGTCTATAAATCAAGAGAAACCTGTGGTGCTAGTACTGTGTCTAATGCTCCCATAATTCCAAGGTAGCTACCATGACAAGCAATCTTGAGGCAAATACTTTATTTTCATCCTTGAATGGAAGCAATAGGAGGCATAGTATTTGTTGAGCGAGACCCTAATTAACAGATCTGGAACTTGGGGTTATCAGAAGCTTATCAGAAAGGATTAAAATCTTAAGCAGCCTTGGTAGAGAGCTCATAACTAAGGGAAGGGCACCCTGATTCCAACCCAACTGCACTCCTAATTCTGATCCACTAACATTAACTCCCTGCGCTTCCACACCCAATGAAGTGATAGGATGACAAATGTGTCTCCTCATCCTTAGTCATTCCCTCTCCTCTCCCTTCATAGTTGCATTCCAGCCATGTCGCCATTTCCTCAAAACTCTTTATATCACCCACTGGGTAAGATGCTCAATCCTCATTCAGAAAAGGCAAATGGGATAGACCTATGAAGATGGAGAAAACAGGGAACAGGACAGGAGCCTACCATAGAGGGCCTCGGAAAGACTCTACCCAGCGGAGTATCAAAGCAGATGCTGAGACTCATAGCCAAACTTTGGGCAGAGTGAAGGGAATCTTATGAAAGAAGGGGAAGAGAGAAGGACCTGGAGGGGACAGGAGATCCACAAGGAGAGCAACAGAACCAAAAAACCTGGGCACAGGGATCTTTTCTGAGACTGATACTCCAACCAAGAATCATTCATGGAGATAACCTAGAACCCCTGCACGGATGTAGCCCATGGCAGCTCAGTGTCCAAGTGGGTACCCTAGTAAGGGGTACAGGGTCTGTCTCTGACATGAATTCAGTTGTTGGCTCTTTAATCATCTGCCCCTGAGGTGGGGGGCAGCCTTACAGGCCACAGAGAAAGACAGTGCAACCAGTACTGATGAGACCTGATAGACTAGGATCAGATGGAAGGGGAGAAGGACCTGCCCTATCAGTGGACTGTGGGAGGGGCATGGGAGGAGAAGGAGGAGAAGAGGGAGGGAGGGCAGGATTGGGAGGGAATGAGGGAGGAGGCTACAGCTGGGATACAAAGTGAATAAATAGCAATAAACTCAAAAATTTTTAAAATTTTAACAGGGAACATTTTATATCACAGTCACTAATGGAAAAATAGCATTTCCTCCATTAACCAAATGCCACTGTAAATACATGTTGCTTTAGTAAAATTTTAAAGGGCAGGGATGGAGTGGGCTCAAAAGATGGCTTAATTGTTAAGAGCATGTACTTCTCTTGCAGAGGGCCTGCGTCTGCTTCCAGCACCATCATCAGGTGAAAGTCAACTGCCTGTAATTCTAACTCCAGAGGGGTCCAATACCTCTGGCAATCTGTGGCGTTTGCATTCACATCAGAGCCTACATTTGTAGAGTGAATACATTGTCACTGACTGAGTTAACCTCCCTAGCCTCTCCCTGTTCCATTCTCTGGGGCAGCTGCTGCAGCAGGAAGGTTGTAGAATCAAGAGAAAGCTTGTGTAAAGCTCAAGAGCCAGCCCTGTACCCAGTCAGCGACCACCAGACTGGTATCAGATTCATAAGGATCCGTATAATCAAAGAAGATGCAGCCCCAGGAGTGATGGGGACTCCACATACGAACTATACAACATTCTCACTCAAACAAGTATTTCCTTCAAGGCAAAAACCACAAACCTGAACTACTGGTGACAAAAACTTTCCAGCCATTGGCGTCTTACCACCTGACTTCCTGGGACCTCAATCATCACCCCTTCTTCAGCGCAGCCTTGGCACTGAGGCTGCTTGATTCCCTAAAAATAGGAAAGGGAAAGGTTAGGAAGGTAACTTAGTCAGTGATGTGCTTACTCCACAAACACAAGGACCGGAGTTCAAACCCCATGGAATACATTTTTAAAAGCAAGTTGTGCTGATGGTCACACGCAGTCCTAGTGCTGGGGAGTTGGAGACAGGCAGACCTCTGAGACTCCCCAGCTTACTCTGTGACCACTATTGAGAGATGCCGCCTCTGGAGCACAAGATGGATGATGCCTGAGGACTAATACCTGAAGTTGACCCCTGACCTCCACATACATGTCATGCACACACACACATAAACACACAAGCACAGTGCATGCAGAAGAGCATCACCAGAGGCATTTCTACCATTCATCTGGAACAAGCTTGAACTGGCTCCTTCAGGGCACCTGAAGGGAGTGGGGCCCCCCCAAAGGTGGGTCATGGGAGTTGTATCCTGCCTCTGCTTGTAGCCTCTTTATTTCCTTCACACTCTATTTCCTGATTGCTCACACCGTATAAACCATGTGCCTCATGCTTCCACCACTGCCCCAGCCACACGAGACCTTCTGCATTGTGATGGACTATCCCTTCTCAAGCCCTAGGCAAGACAAAATAAAGCCTTCCTCCCTTTAGTTGCTCGTGTTTTATATTTTGCCACAGTGACAGGAAATGATGAACACATCATCCAGCTGCCTTCCAATGACCCCGCCCCACCCCAGGCAGACCTGGGAATGTCTGGATGATGGAGTTTCTTCAATGCCAGCACTCTGACACCCTGGAACAAAAACATAGGTCCTACCAGCCTGCACTCCAGTCTCCACAGCTTCCCACTGACACGACTTTCTCATTTATAAGCATGTCCCCTTCTCTGAAACACAGCTCAAACATCTTCAACGATGCTTCTCTTTCTTCACACTGCTCCACATCCCAGCTTCCTTCAAGTCTGACAGAGACCTCCTTGGCCAGACACAAAGCAAAAGGACTCCAGGGAGACATAGGGAGTGAGCGAGAGCCAGAGCTACTGTCTGTGTCCAAGTCACTGGGGAAGCATTTCAAATAGCGGGCTTGAGAGGAAAAGATGCTTTGGCTCCAGGGGGAGCCCGGGAAAAAAAAAAAAAAAAACAATTCTTAAGCTCTAAGGACAGCTGCAGTCTTCTCCAGTCTTGCCCAGCATGGGAAAGTTTGCCAAGTAGAGGGAACCTCTCAGACAGCCCGGTGCTACCTTGTTCCTTGACTATAAATTCCCACTTTCCCAGAGTGGGCCCCACTTTGTCTATCCAACTCAAGCCCCATAACAGTAGCTCCTGTGTCTGCCATGAAAGCCCCAAACTTCCCCACCAAGTTTGTTTAATAAGCATCATGGAAAAAAAAAAACTATCTCCTTTGGAAGCAGTAAAGACCCCTTGATATCCTAGGGAGGTGAGCCAAAGTAGACTTCTCCCAAGCATCTGGTCTGCCTGGACCATCTAAAAGCAAGGGGAGAGGAGGGAACATGCTGGGGAAGTGACCATGATGGTAGAAGAGAACAGCTATCTTTTGAAGCTAGGGATTAGCACAACCCAAAGCTGCAAGAGACTTTAAGTTCAAAGGAAAAGCAGAAAACAACTTCCAGGAAAAAGAGCTGGGGGAATTTTGTTCTGCGCACCAACTTGCCAGTACTTCGTGCTGCCTGCCTGTGTGACTGAGATCAAAGCCTCAGCTCCCCATCTGTGGAGTGAGGGGTCCTGGTACCATAGGGTTCCCCTCCAGATTTGCAGTTCTTCACTGAGCTACAACTTACATTCTGGACCGTTGTCCTTGTTCCTCCAGAGAGAATGTGCCAAGCCAGCCAGTAATATGCCATGGGGCCTGGTGCAGCGTGATTTACAGCCAGGCTGCCTGGATCCCCGTTGGAACCTTCGGAATGAGTTCACCATCCACAATCTTAGTGTCATCATTATTGGCCTCATGGGAGACATTTATTTCTTCCCTGCCCTTCAAATCTCAGCACAAGGTGAAAAGCTCTCAGGCTCTCACTGTTTTCCCTTCATCACGCAAGATCGGCATCTCAGAACTCAGGGACACATGCATAACAAGGGCTGAGTTCAGACAGGCAGATACGCCCAGTCCCAGACGGTATCCAAGCCCACTCCTTCCCTCCACAAGTCTATTGTGAGCCTGCTGTGCACTCCTCAAGCTCCTCTAAGTTCACCTTAGCGCCCTCTGCTTGGAGTACCTTCCAGGCCTGGCTAACATCTACAGTATATTCTTTGCTTCATACTTTTTCTACAGACAGAGACTTCCCCCAATGAGATCTTCAAACCATGTCCCCCTGTTCTCTGCCCCAGGATGAGGTACCTGTCTTGATTTAGGAATAGTGACTCGTGCATCCTCCTTTCATCTGAGCATAGTGATCTACTTGAGTATAGCATCTTTGTTTTGGCCTCTACCATCCTCATGCATGTTCCTAGCCTTCAACCCTGTCTTTTCTGCACTGCAACAAGATGAGGACACAAAATCTGAATGACATATTCCCAAGGCAGTGGCTACTTTCAGCTAGCATTTTAGGGACATTTTTTTTTTTTGTCTGCTATAGTGTCAACAGTCTGTCCAGCTCAATCCTACTTCTAGACTGGCATTCTCAATATTTATATTGTTATTGGTGACTTGACCCTGAGCTACAGCATCCTCTGTCCTGAGATGTTTGATACTCATCTCACACACAATAAAAGGAGTGGGAGCCGCAGAGAGGAGCATCCTGACAGAGCAGTGCAGGCTTCTTGGCATAGAATGGCAGCCAGAGACAAAGGTCAGATGCAAAATGAAGATGGCTCAGGCATTGTCTCTCCTTCCCTGTATTAAGTACCTTCATTCAGGTAAGAGGTGGAGAGACAAGGCCTGGAACCTTCATGATCACATGAAAGAAAGCAAGGCCCTAATTGATCCAAAATACTTATAAGAAACAGTAAGAAAAAAAATTTAATACATAATTGGAATATACATCATTTCAGATGTGGATAATGACAAAGCCAAACCAAGCAATCTATCTTAAACGTTAGAGATTTTTAAATCCTAGGTCAGTTGTATTCAAAATCCTCTCTGGAACTAAGATGAATTGATTGTGGAAGAAATGAGCTCCCATGAGTATCAGAAAGTCTTATCTTAAGCCAGGCTGGACACAGCAGAGGAACGATGGGTCAGCTGACAAGAGTTGGAGGCATATGACCCACGGAATCTGCATTAGTTTGATTTCAGCTCCACATTGGTTCCTGTAGTACTGAAACAGAACCAGAGGCCTTGTGCATGCACTGTCACTGCAGAGCTATCTTCTAGACCCTCAATGGTTTGACTTCAACTGGCCTATGAAAAAATCAGGTATGATGACAAAGACTCAAATGACTCTGCTAATGGGGTGCCACCACCACCCCGGTTGATACTGGCAAAAATGGCTGGCATTCATTGATTTCATGTTTGACAATAAGCAATTTGGGGTACTTATAGCTTTACCCAAATTCTCTGTTAACCTTAAAGGAAGCCTAAGGAGTGAGCATCGCTCCATGACCTCCTTTTAGCAAATGAAGAAATGGAGGCAGAAAAGTCTTCCCCAAAACACACACCTACACAGGAAGCATCAAGGTGGGCTTCTTAGCTCTGTAGCCACACTCCTAACCAACCTTTCTGGGGGTTAATGCTACAGAGACCACATCGGAACGTATGTTCATTGGGTCCCACCATGAAGCAAGGAGAGAAAGTTCTAGAAGCTACCTTGGGCACAGGCTGAGCTGATCATCCGTGCATAAAACACACAGGAACAGCATTCATGCCACCCAGCTGTGATGGAGAAGACATGAGTGGTCATGTGAACTCTGCTCCTACCTTGTCTGGGGGCAGCAGATACATTGCCTTCCCCACACTGCCCCCAACATATAACCTTAGTGTTAAAGGCAAAAAGCCTTGTGGACAGGCTCTGTAGCAGTTCCAGTATTCTCAGCATCTCAGCCATGTCTAGTCATCGGGCTGTTCATATATCCATCCACATACCTCCCTGGAGACGGCAGACAATGTGTCCCTGAGAGAAATTCAAGCAAAATCCAAATTCAGATTTTGCTAAGGCTCTTGTTCAAACCAAGAGCCACTGGTCAAATAAAGAGAGGTAATGTGTCCACAAAGAACATGCCAGAGACCTAAGAAAGTATTTATTTCTCTTCTAAGGGTCTGGGAAGTAAAAAGAAAAATAAGGCCCCCCCAAAATGGCTTGTCTGACATTAAATGAGGCACAGCTTGCTTTCTAATCAGCAGAGGTACACAGCCATACACCGACGGAACGCTGCTCTGAACATCACTGCAACACCCAGGAAATAAATAAGCACATCCTGCCCTGCTCTTTATGCCTTCTAAGTGAGCACTACCGTCTGAAAGACCACCATCAGTCACCAAGAACGCTTCCTAAATCAGAATCATGCCCACACTTAACTTTTCTGGGGTGTCAATAAATTTTTATTAAAAGATAAAAACTATCTTTCCAAAAAAGCCACTCCACCAGTTTTGCGATTAACTGCCGGGAAGCCCTGATTTCCCGAGTGGGTTCAAACCATGAATCTGCCAGAGGGGCCTTTTAGCTTGACACTGGGCTCCTTCGGGAGGCACCAGAAAAAGCATCTTGAAGGTTCTGCTGCTTCTTTCCATGTGACCTCTGGGACATCTTCACCTCAGAGCTCACCTTGCTCCTGCAGGGGAACAGCAGTGGTGAAGGAAATAGACCCAAGCAAATGGGGTCCCTTGAAGCAAAGTCTAGAGCTGTGTTCTAAGTAGTAGATGAAGTACAGTGGAGACTGGCTGAAAACCAATATATTTAAACATAAGCTATTTCCAGCTTTCCTTTATGGTATTAACCCCGCACCAGCTCCACAGGGCAGCAAGGAGTAAATCCAGCTTTCTCAGGCTTTTTGCAAACTATCCTAAACAAGATAAAAACCTTCACTTCTTTGTGTTTGACGTTTACAGGTGGTCACAAAGTGGGCCACACTTAGGAAAATTTTAAGAATAATACAACTTTTCTGGAAGGTCTAGCGTAGTTTTTCAACAAACTATTTTTCAAATGCTCCGGGATTGTCCTGTCTTCTTGTTTTTAACTGAGAAGTATATTTTTTTATTTAAAATATTTTTACTAAACTAATTATATATATATGATCATAGTGAACATATGGAGATTAAAGGACACTGAAATGAAATCAGTTCTGTCCTGCTACCATGTGGATTGGGGTATTGAACTCAGGTCACCAGGCTTGGCAGCAAGCACCTATATAAACTGAGCCATATTGCTGGCCTTGAGAAGCTAGTTATTTGCTTCTAACTCCAGCACTTTTCCTACATAACTTACAGCCACATCACAGAATCATTATCTTTGCTAACTGGAAATTTTACTTTATAGCTGCTTTGCATTTGTTTTGCATGTAATTGCTAGTATTTATTGCCCCGTCATCAGACTGATCAACAAAACACTGGCGTGCAGGGTGCGTGCTAGGGCAGAGGCAAGCTTCAGCGGGGTGTGTTTCACAAAAGCAGTGAGTATTTGGTGAACAGTTTTTATAAGGACCAACTATTTCACCCCACTAAGCAACTCTGAAATGCCATGGCTTAGACCCACCGGTATCCTCCCCTACCATTCAACCCTTTTATCCCTTTCCACATGTTTCCATGGCAATCTTAGTTAAAAATTGCAGGCTCCGGGCTGGAGAGATGGTTCAGTGGTTAAGAGCACAGTCTGCTCTTTCAAAGGACCTGGGTTCAATTCCCAGCACCCACATGGCAGTTTACAACTGTCTGTAATGCCAGTTCCAAGGGATCTGATACTTTCACACCAATGCACATGAAAAATTAAAATTAAAAAAGTTTTAAAAAAATTTTTAAAAAAATTACAGGCTCATTTCATTGCCATATCCAACACTCCATAGACCGCTTTTCCACTCTGGTCTCTTTCCCAGCACCCATGTACTATCTGTTCTGTTTACTCATTTGTTCATTATCTCTCCTCCTCTGTCTTCATCATAAGAAAACCTGCCTGAAAATGGAATGCTTTGCCTGTTTTGTTCAGGGCTTATCACTGTGCAGGGCTGGAGCTCTGAGCTTAAGCCACTCCCAGCACATGTGTAGAATGAGTACATGAATGAACAGACAACGGAGAAACACCAGCATCCCAGAGGTCAGAGAATGTGGCTGACCAGACTAGGTTGTAGGTGCTCTGCCTCATTAGGGAAGACCAATAGATTCCACCACGGTTTGGTTAGGGGATGCCTAGAGCCCTCTGTGAAAAGCATAGGAATAAGGGAACCAGTGATAAAGGAGATTAGTAATGTCTGCCCTGGGGCATCAGAAGTGCTCACAAGAACAATGGATGTTTGATTTGGAGTAAACACCTAATCTTCATTTATTTATGCTTTTTCAGAGGGGTTCTCACTCTGTAGACCAGGCTGGACTTTAACTTGAGGCAATCCCTCTGTATGAGCTTCTTGAGGGTCAGGATTACAAACATGAGCTCTTAGGCTCAGTTTAGGTGCTTACTATCATAAATCTTATTTCCATCATACAAATGAGAATTTCAAATAAACACATCTTTACGAAGCATATCTACACATTTTAGCAGTCAGGAGGTAGAGACAAGTGGATTACGAGTTATCAGTCTCAGCTACATGTGAGTGTAAAGCCAGCCTGGGCTACATGAGAATCTGTCTCCAAAACTAAACAACAAAACCCACTGATTTAATGTTTATAGACAAAAGGCAAACCAGGGCTTTCAGAAGGAAAGATAAAAAAAGAAGCATTTGGGCAGATACTGCACAGAACTCACACATTTCCCACCACAGCATCCGTGAAGTATCCCCACGTAGTCCCCATTTCTGGACAAGCTCCTGTCTCAGATCATGACACAGCCTGAGTCCAGCCCTTCTGACTATACATGTCATCAGACGGTATTCAAGACAGCACTTTCAAGTTGACACATACCAATTTAAATTCTCAAAAGCTGTTTTCTAGAAAAATTCCAACCAAGTTTTCCTCAATTAAAAAAAAAAAGTTACATTTCAAGTTAATGAAAATATCAAGCCCGGCTAGGAGCTTCCCTGTGCCTGGCTTCTCCATCACTCTGAGACACTGAGCCGCATCTGCCTGATGAGCCCCTGTAGAGCCTGGTGTTGCCAGCCTGGATCTCACCTGGGGCTGGAGAGATCCCACAGTCAGGCCATAGCTGCCTCAGCCTCCTGCTCACTTCCCTGAAGCCCTCCCCTAGCCAGGCTGGAAGAGAGATCTTCATTAGAGCCATCATTCCAGAGGCTGCAAAGCTCTGTGCAAATGGCAGAGATTGCTCGGCAAACATGAGGGTCACCCAGCAGTCTAAATAAATAGACACACATAGAGATTTCCATGACCCAGAAAGCCCTAAGAAAATATGGTTTTTACATAGCAAAGAGGAAAAAAAAATGATATCTCCTATCTAAAATAGCTGATGAGTATTTTTTCCCTTCCATTTGGGCAAAGTAATAGTTTGGGGATGAGCAGGGAACTGGGCTCTCTGTAATTCCCTAAGGAGTCATTTGTGGGAGCGAAAGGAGCCAGGGAGAAGCATGGGCTGCCTGGGAGGCTCTCCTGCAGTGGGATCAGGCCAGGCATGGAGGAAGCACAGCCAGGGTTATTCTCAGTACTGTTCTGTGTCGTGATGAAGTCTCTGGCACTTAGCTCTGTGTGTTTCCTGAGAGTGAGCACTGCGCCCCTGCCCCCATAACCCATCCCTTCCTGCTGGTCAGCCTTCCACACCATGGTTTGTGATAATTCCTTGGTAAGATCATACATCTCACCCTGACACCCCCCACACCTTTAGACTGTGATGAAGAATTCTGCAGGCTCCCCTTGCGCTCCCCACTTCCCCTACACCCTGCCACTAACACATCTCTTCGGTGTGGTCTTCAGCTTCCCAACAGAGTTGTGGAAGATCAACTCATTTCTCTGCTTCCCTCACAAACCCCTCCCTGCTCTGTATGCCATGGTTTGGTGTCTGGCCTATTTGGAGGAGGTGTTTATTTCTGATATTATGATTATATATGTATATGTATATATATATATATATGTACATATATATATGTATATATGCTAAGTTTCATTAAAGGCTGGTTGTAGTGGCTTTGTGGTGTAATGCAGTCTCAGGGATGCTGAAGATTGGGGAATACTTGTATTGACAAGTTACAGAGTCATGAGCAGTGTGCATGAGACCAGATGCATTTTTGCATTTTTTATGATACCTATATCATCTTCATTCATTCATACATTTTGAAAACTGGCAACAGCAAATCTTTGTAACTCAGTTTCTTCCTCCACAGCAACTCCAAGTATCACAAGTTCTGACCCATGCTGTAAGCTCCAAAATGGCATTCACATCAATATCTTAACATGAAACCTCTTAAAGCATGTACTCTTTATTCTTCATTAACGCAGCAAATACCTAGCCAAAGCCACTGATGGAAGGAATGGTTTAGTTTGGTTCGTAGTTTGAGGGCACAGCCATCATGGAGGCTGTCAGAGGTATGAATCAGCTGTCACACTATCTCCATAGTCAGGAAGCAAAGAGAGATGAACGCTGGTGCTCAACCCATTTCCACACATTAGTCAGTCCACCATCTCAACCCATGGAGTGTTGGCACCCACAGTTAGGGTGAGTTTTCCCACTAAACCTGTTAAGTTTCAAAGCATGGACGAATGTCTCACTGAGGTGCCCACTTAAGATGTCAAGGCGGACCTGGCAGTCAGGTTCTCCCAGCATCCCTCAGTTACCGCATACCTGTTACATTGTATGGCTGGCATACCCTGTTCCCTACCCTGAACTCTCCAGCCCAGGAGGCTAGGCTGCTCTTCCTTATATAACCCCGACATTTTGGTTACCCACTCCTTTTGTACCTTGGGCTTCCTGGCTGCTCCACTTAGTTCTTCTATCTCTTCTCTCCCATCCCCTCCCCTTCCTCCCACATGACCCAGCTCAGTCTGGTCATTTCTACTTTTCTTTTAGTTGTCCCTGCCTCTGGCTATGCTATCCCTTCTGTCTATAATAAACTTTATCCTCCGCCATACCTAGGAACAGCCATGTCCTTTCCTTTCCTTTTTATTTTATTTTTTTATTATTCAGAACCCAATCTAGAAACTCCCTTCTAGACATGCTCAGAGGTTTGTCTCTTACATGGTCCTGTCAAGTAGACCGTGGATATCGACCATTACAGCAGAAAACTACTCACAGATGCTTTCAGCACTGATAACCCAGGTCAGCAGCGATTTTAACTTTTATATGATACGGAGTGTCCCCAGCATTGACTGAAACTGTGGAGGGAGGATTACTTTTTAGAATGCTCTCTTCGTGAATGATGATATCCAGGTAGTTTACCGAAGATCCTTAGCAACAAACACTAAGAATTCAGGTCACCCTCATCAGTTCGAGCAATTTGAGGCCAAGGTCAGACCACACATTGCAACTACACCCCAAGTAACTGCTCATTCTCAGAGACATGAATTGCCAAAAGATGACTGAGTGATCAAGAAGGAGGCAGGAGGGACAGCTCCTTGCTTCTTCAGGCGTGTGAGGGATCGCCATGGAGGAAATCACAGTACTCTTCACCCTCCAACTCATCCAGATCCATGGCTGGCTTTCACTGCCTTAGGCATGTCTTCCACTTCTGGAAGGGGTGAATCCACTCTCAAGGGTGGCAGAGAAACGTTGAGTTCTATCAACTCCAGGATGTCAGCAGAGATCTTTATGCCCTTTATTGTCTTCTACACACACTAATAATTTTTAATTGAATTATTTGTTTTTTGGATGATGGAGGTTTCTAGGTCCTAATACTATCTGTGTCCACAAATGAACAGTTTGCAAGTGTTCTCTCCTATTCTGTAGCTGTCTCTACTCTGATAATTGTTCCTTTGCTGAGTTGAGGCTTTTTAGTCTGATGTATCCAAGCCCTCTTTATAGCTCATATTAAACTCTTCATGAGTAGAACCCTTAGGAGCTAAACACCTCCCATTAGGCCCATTACCCAACAGTTTTCATAAGGATTGAGTTCCCAATGTGTGCTTTTGTGGAGACCAAAAGACCATTGTGGACTTCTTTCTAATTGTAATTCCACTACTAACATGCAATAATTAAAATGAAAAGACCTAGAGAACATTCCACATCAAGGAAGTATGAGGTTCAAAGAGATGTTCCCAAACACATGGTGATGGTTAGTTCTAATCATCACCTTGACACAGCCTAGAATCACCTGTAAGTAGACTGAATGAGGGACAGTCTACAGTGGGTTGGCCTAAAGGCATGTAGGTGGATTATCTTAAGTTAATTGATTTGGAAAAACCCAGCCCACTGTGAGTGGCACCATCCCCAAAGCTGGGGGACTTGAGCTATATATAGAAGAGTAAAGAAATGGAGCTGAGCACAAGCACACAAGTAGGCATTCATATTCTGTGTATGTGTGTCTGTCTCTATCTCTGCCTGTCTCTCTCTCTCTCTCTCTGTCTATATCTGTCTCTTTGTCTCTCTCTCTCCTGTGGTTATGACCAACTGCTTCAAGCTTCTGCCTCTTTGACTTCCCTGCAATGATGAACTATAATCTGGAACTGTAAACTCTCGCCCCCAAATTACAGGATATTTTATCAGAGCAGCAGAATGAAGCTAAAATGATGCATCATAGTATTTCAAAGTGACTTCTACCTGATGTTAACAGGTATTGTGAAAGGGGTTGGTGATCAAGTGTGCCTTAGGGACACTGATTAAATCAAACCTTTTCACTACAATACTTCTCAGAACCTTTAATAGGCAGAGAGAGAGAGAGCATATTTATCAAACACCAGGAAAATATCTACAGTAATATTGCGTGAAAAAAAAATGGGGAACTGATATTTGGTGCTCCTTCCTGGTAAACATATTCTCTGCTGCCTGCGTGAGCTGAGTTTGTTTCTCCAGAATAGATATGAACTCCTTCCACCTAAGCCACAACCCCCTGTATGGCCTGCATATCCACCTGGATTATTTTACTTCTTTTGTCTTATATCATTTCCGGTAGCTCAGGAAGTATAAGTTCATTTGGTAGCCCAGTATTGTGTGATCCCCTAGCAAGGAAAGTTATTTTCACGCCAAGGAAAACAGAGTCAGGGCTGGAGATATGGCTCAGCAATTAGTAGCACAAACTGCTCTCGTGGAAGACAAAAGTTTGGTTCCTAGCACCCACGCTGGGCAGCTCACATCGGCCTGTAACTTCAGCTGCAGGTGTTCTAACACGATCTTCTGACCTCCAGGAGCATGTACATACCTCTAGAGACACACATCTCTCTCTCTCTCTTTCTCTCTTTTTCACACACACACACACACACACACACTCACTCACTCACACTCACACACACATTCACCTACTCATGCACACATAATTCAAAACAAAATAAATCTTAAAATAAAAAAAGCATCAGAATTCATCTGTGATGGCTTCCTGACTGTGGCCAGCTGCTGCACTGTCTTTACGCACAGCTGGAACCATTCTCACTAATAGGCCTTCTTCACGGTGGACTCTCAAATAGTGAGTCAAAATAAAGCCTGGCTTCCTTCAAAAGTACAGAGAAAAGAGTCATGATACTGAGATACTGAGTGCAAATCTTGACTTTGTTAATATCTTTTTTAACATGTGTGCCAGACCTTACTCCCAAACATTTTTGAAAGATTAATTTAATCGCCCACCACTGATATGTGCGCGTGTGTGCATGTGTGTATATGTGTGTGTGTGTGTGTGTGTGTGTGTGTGTGTGTGTGTGTGTACACGTGCATGCGAAGTAGTCCATGGAGATGAGAGGTGCTGGAAGATTCCCTGGAGCTGGAGCTACAGGCAGGGGTAAGCGCCCAGCATGGGTACTGAAAACCAAACTTAGGTGCTCTGCAAGAACAGAGCTGTGCTTAACCACTGAGCTATCTTTCTGGCCCCCTGCTCCCCATTAATATTCTTTTATACCATGAAACATAATCCAAATGGGGCTTTTCCCCTCCTTGCTTTCCAAATGAAGAGGCACAACTAAATGACTCTTTTAAAATAACTGTATCTATATCATCAACGTCATGGCCAACAACTTTTTGATCTCCCTTTGCAAGGGCAGAAACAGCCTGCTAAGTCAATGGCTTACCTGGAGTCAGACTTCCCAGGTGTGGATCTGGGTCCTTCCCTCAAAGCCTCTACACACCTTCCTGTGCCCTTACACACATTGAGGTAGAGTCAGGAGTTAGCCATCTTCCCAAGTGTCTTCACTGCACTTAGACAGATTAGACAACTACCAGCCCTCACCCACACAGAGTTTGCACAGACCACTCTTCCCCATTCCTTAGCTCAGTGCTCTCTCCTAGGCACCCTGACCTTCCAAATATAAAGAACAGAGCCTTATTCCTGGCTGCCAGCATGATCACCAAAGCCACCACCCTTCAGAGAGCAACATAAATTCCTATCAGGTCCACACTCTGTCACCATGTGTGTCGGAGCTCACTGCCCGTCCTGCCACAACCCATCCATGCCACTTTGGTCATGATTGAACAGCCTCAGGGAAAATCGTTGGCTCATTCAGCTTGGCTTCAGCTGCAAGCAAAACCTGCCAGACCTCATTCACCTCTTTCCCTCTCTACCCTGTCTGTGGCTTTCAGACAGCCTTCCCCGGGGAGCACTGTGTCTCCTGTGGTTGGATTCTGCATGCATATAGAAATACTATCTACATAATTTATCACTCCCAACACATTTCCTTTCCTTCTTTACAGGAATATGGACTGCTATCTGTATCAGGGGAGCCTAGGAGATTTTCATATTGAATTTTGATATTGATTTCATATTGAATTTTCATACTGATTTTCATATTCATATTGAATATGCTTTGGTATAAATAGGTCATTTGCCAATCACTGAGCAAACTTTTCTTTAACACCTCCATGCCATTGCTAACATTTGTTCCCTGACTCAGAAGGACCATCTCTCCTTACTTCCTTCTGACACTCATCCCCCAGTAAAAGACTTTGGTTACTTCACTTTTTCTGTTAGAATCCCATCTTCTCATAGGATGTGGTCTAGGAGGTCTGTGTGGAATGCCTCCATCCCATGCTGGAATGGTATGTGCTCTGTGCTTGAGCACTTTGAGCCCCTACTTCTGCAGTCATAAAATCTGGTTCAGGAATATATAGATGATGTATGCAAGTTGATAATAATCAACCAAAAACTTCTGCTAACATTGCTAAGAAAGTATCCTCTTTGTATGGAGATGCTAGGGTGGCAGAATATAATTTCATCTCTATAGAAAATTTCCCTGTCCCAACTTGAACAGGATACAACAAATGGTGATTATGGTGATGGTAATGATGGTGATGGTGGTGATGGTGGGTGAGGGTAATGGTGATAATGAATGATGGTACTGGTGATGATGATGGGTGATGGTGATGGTGATGATTGCCTAAGTTGGCTTGTGGTGTTAGAGCCTGTGCCACTTCATTCTCGTCCTCCTTTGGATTGTTGCTACATAACCTAAGAAACAAAGGGCCACTGTAGCACATGACTATCCATTATGGAAGGACAAACATGGTGGCAAGTAGCTCCATGGGAGAAGGGGTGGACAAATGAGTCTATTCAACCCTTCATATCTTAAAAGAACAGAAAACAGAGAGGGAACTAGAATCAGGCCTGGGTTACAAACCTGTAAACTCATTCTAACCCCTAACTGTCCTCTTTCATTACAGGTAGAACTCACCACCACAAATTTTCACAACTCAACCTTTCACTTCCCCTAGTCTTGTGACCATCTTGTGTAATGTGACCATCTCACATTACAGCAAGTATTCAGTCCACAAAGTCCACAATCATAATAGTGTCAATGCTGTTCAAAAGTTCAAGTCTCTTCAAGGCAGCGTCTTAACTTTGAGTTCCTATTAAGTTAAAAATCAAGTTACATCTTTCCAATGTGATGGCACAGGGTAAACATTTCTATTTCAGAAAGGAAAGGATGGGAAACGGTGATGGAAAAACTGGACAAAAGCAAGATCAGAACAAACTCAAGACAAACAACTCCGTGTCTGGCATCTGAGGCTCATGATGATATCATCTTGGCACCAACAGACCCAGGAAACCCTACTCTCTAGCTCTATTGTCTATGGCATGTGTGGTCTCTCTTGGGTGGCTCTGCTCAAGGCTTTTAGTCTTCCTCTGTGAACAGCCCATGTTTCTAGAATCTCACATCCCAGAATCCCCACTGTAATGTTGGCTTCGCATGCACATCTTAACCCATAGCATACTCAGGAAGGAGTTGCATGCACGCAATCTAACTCTGTTACATGTTACCTAGCCTCAATGACTTTCCTGAACCTTGGTGTAAGCCTTCACAGATCCTTACTCTTGGGTCTCGCATGCCTGCAAAACCAGGTCAGTGTGAAAACTGACACCAAATTCAGCTGTCAGGTTAAGATGTAAGAACAGAATACCTGCCTGAACAAACCTGGGAAAACATTCTCTAAAGTGTGCCTGCTTGAGCAGGATGCTATGGAGGCCCTCTTTTTCAGTTGGTCTCTTTTCTTTAAAAAATAAAAACAAAATGTTTATTGAGGTACTATCCAGCAGACATTTTAATATACTACAAGCATTCTGGGCTGTGAATTTTCCATTAGTCATTCTTAAATGTGCATTTTGAAGATGAAATTAAAATTAGAGTATGGAAATAAATGAAATTACTAAACAAACTACATTGTACATAATTAAAGTTGAGTGAAAGACTGTAATGAAATGCAATGCCCCATCAGTGGAAGGATGGCTGGGTAGCAGTTTTGGTTATTTGCTTTGAACTAATGCAAAATTGTTTTACAAAAGTATTGTGCAAGTTAAAATTGTGTAACCATATTTCATATTTCAGTGTTTGCATCATAGATACTCTATATAGAATATCAGAAAAAGTTAACCTGGTTTAACATTAAACTTCATATTCATCATTCTGTTTTCAAGTAATTATGTATTTGAAATGATTAATTGAAGGATTATTTAATCTATAAAAGAAAAATCACTTTCTTTTACACTTAGACCTGCAAAATTTTTAGTGAAACAAAGTTTCTGCACTACTATTTTTGTTCTGGTTTTTTTCTTTATTGTTACTTTTATTTTTTAGATTTTCACATAATACATTTTTATCTTATTCTTTCCCCTCCTTCAACTCCTCCCATATCCCTCCAACTCCGTGTCCTTTTTCTCTTAAAAGCAAAAAGCAAACCAAACCAAATCAAACCAAAAAGAGCACACATATACAAGTGAGAAAAAAAAATGGAGGGCAAGACAGTTGGCAAAATGGTTAAAAGAATTTGTTGCTATTGCAGAGGACACCAGTTCAATCCCCACAAAGACATTCACAACCATCTGCAACTCTAGTCCCAGGAGTGTGGTTTATACACTCATGTCACTCCACTAAAGAAAACTGGTTTTTCTTCTCCCAGCAGCTCTCAATTGCAAGTAACTTCTTGGCTAAGAATGGGTGGGACTTTGTACCCACTTCCTCTTCTCCATGCTGAGATTTTGTCCACCTTGAATTTGTGCAGACTTGTGTATGCGGTCACAGTCTCTATGAGGTGAAGTGTGCATCAGCCCTGCTCTGTCTGGAAAACACTGTTACCTGGTGTCTTAGTTAGGGTTTCTATTTTTGCAATAAAAACAACAACAACAACAACGAACGAACAAACAAAAAAATCATCATGACCAAAAAGCAAGCTGGGGAGATTTTATTTGGCCTACACTTCCATAAGAGGACAAGAACTCAAACAGGGCAGGAACCTGGAGGCAGGAGTTGATGAAGGGACGATGGATGGGGTGCTATTTACTGGCTTGCTCATCATGGCTTGCTCAGCCTACTTTCTTTTTTTTTTTTTATTCTTTTTGTTTTGTTTTACTTTTTTGAGTGTTTGTTTGTTTGTTTGTTTGTTTGTTTGTTTGTTTTTCAAGACAGGGTTTCTATTTGTAGCCTTGGCTGTCCTTGGCTCACTTTGTAGAGCAGGCTGGCCTTAAACTCACAGAGATCTGCTTGCCTCTGTTTCCCCAAGTGCTGGGATTACAGACATGCACCACAGTTCCTGGCTCAGCCTGGTTTCTTACAGACCTCAAGACCACAGCCCCAGGATGGCATCACCTAAAATTGGCTGAGCCCTTCCCTTTAATTAAGAAAATGCCTTACTGCCAGATCTTGTGGAGGCATTTCATCAGTTGAAGTCCCCTCCTTTCAGATAACTCTAGTTTGTGTCAAGTTGATATAAGACTAGCCAGCACACTTGGAGTCATCCACCACTTCTGTTATAATCTTTTCATTTTTCTCTTCCACATAATCCCTGAGTCTTGAGGGCATGGAATTGATGATGACATCTCGTTTAGGGCCGAGGGCTCCAAAGTCTCTCTGCACATTGCCCAGTTTTATGTCTGTGTTAATTATCACTAACTTCAAGAAGAAGCTTTTCTTATGTAGACTGAGCCATGCAAATTTCATAACTGAAGTGAGGTTAGCTCCAGAACTTTAGATTGATAAGATCTTGCCATCCAGGCACTTTTCCCTTTTCCCTGGGGCCAAGTGTTCATTTACTGCCTCTTGCTCATCAACGAAACTAAGCTAACAATTACAGCTACTTTGTCTGATCTTATACTACCTCTCCACCCAAAACTTTAATTCTGTTCTTGCTCTTGCCCTCTCTGACTGCAAACTTTTCACAACCTTCTGCTTTCTCTCATTGTTAATCTGACAAAGAGCAATGAGCAATGATCATACCACTGCCTGAATGTTTTACTATCAAGAAATTTCCTGTATTGAGTAAATTAGTCCATTGATTTTGTGTTCTTCCTCATTCCAGTTTTTAGGATATGAATAGAACACAAATTATGAGAATGTGACAGGGATGGTCTCTAATCTTGATTGATTCTTTGATTTGTTCTCAAACTTCTTGAGTACAGTCAGTAAGGTTTACCTGCATTAAGACTTAAGTTGGTCTGACACAGCAGAAATTTGCTTCCTCTAACTACCCTCTACATCTCATGGACTTTATAACCTCCTAAAGTGGTGCTGTTAGCTGGGCAATGAGTGTGCAAACACGTGAGCTGATGAGGCATATTCCGTATTCAAGGCACAGGACAAAGGTATCAATGCTTTCAGTGGTGAAATGTCACTACTGATGGGTCAGGAACATGACCAAAATGAAGGCTTCTCACCCAGGACTGTGTCCCCTTTGCAAGAACTTCACATCTGGTGGATGTAAATACTGGTGTGTCTACAGCTGAGACCAAAGAAATTCTGGTATATTGTCCTAAGGCCCATCTCAAATGCTTTATCTTGCCTCCCCAAAAACTTCAGTAACAATCTGTGCTCCCTTCTAAGCTCCTGTTACATATGACTGGTAGTTCATGCCTTCATTCTATGGAACCATTACACCTTACCTAGCTGTTAATGGGCTGTGTCTGCCCCCTCCTCATGAAACTCTAAACTCCAAAAAGACACCTTTGTCCTGCCAAAGCCTGTTTGCTTTGCATAAAGCTGAACTCATCAAGTGCCCCTGTGAACACCTACACCATTCTCACTGTTGGGGAGGTGTGGGGAGGTGTATTTATTAGTCTTCTAGTACTGTGTAACAAATCATCCCCAACATATCAGCCTAAAGCAAAAGCACAGTTTCTGAAGGGAAGGAATCCAGAAGCACTCAGCTATGTGACCTGTGATCTCTCAAACGGAATTGGAGTCAAGATGCCAGGCACAGCTGCTGTCACCTACGGGTCTGGTGGGACCTGTAGTTTCTACTCTGACACGGCTCTGACTCATGCTGGGCACAGTGTGTTTGAAGCTCAGAAAACAATACTTTCGAGGCTGATGCAGGAGGATTGCTAGAGGTCAGGGCCAGCCTAGCCTACAGAAGAGTCCCTGTCTCAAACAAAACAAAACAAAGCAAAGCAAAGCAAGAAGGTGACTGATGTCAGAGGGCTGATGGCAGGAGGGCTCTGTCAGGCAGCTCAAGCCTCCCACTGCCACCTCAGCTGTCTGGATCTCCTTACAACATGGAACCTGGCTTTGCTCAGAGTGACAGCAGGGAGAAAGCATGGAGGAAGCCAGTATGACTTATGTTTTAATGCCAGACTCCCTACACTCAAGAGAAGAGAGCTGGTGAGTGTACGCTGTTTGGGAAAGGAAGAATCTTGATATAATTTGAAGATCCTGTTTAAAACTATAAGAATGATCTCCCCTATCAGTGGACTGGAGAAGGGGCATGGGAGGGGAAGGAGGGAGGACAGGACTGGGAGGGGAGGAGGGGGGGTTCTGCTGGGATACAAAGGGAATAAATTGTAATAAATAAATTAAAAGAAAAGAGGAAAAAAAATGTAAGAACCCTGTCCATTACATTTACTAGCCACAAGAAAATCCCTTCCCGTTGCCCTACGAAAGGCTCTTAATCCCGCTCAGCTGCAGCCTGGTTGCAGCTTGTTGTGTTTTTCCCTCCAAACACAACAAACTCTGCAGCAGATCTTGTTATTACTCTTGCTCCTCAAAAACTTAAAACCACATCTACAGCCACCTCCATCTGGGACAAAATATTCCATAGCATGTAATTTATGTAGTATCTGCATCTCTAAATTTTCTGCCCTTGTCTCTAGTTTTCTTTCGGCATTACTTTTTCTATTTTAAAATTTGCTTCACTTCACTATAAGCTTTGCATGCTAATGAGCTGCCTCCAACCTTGTTTTTATTTTTTTGTTTTGGACAAGAGATACTCTAAGAAAAAAAAAAATAAGTACAAGCATATAAATGCACACATGCACACACATTGAAAATAAGTCTCTTGATTTGCTTATCTATATCCCCAGAGTCAGCACATTAAATCTTTTAAGAGAATCCAGGTCATTGTACCTGACAGAACCTGGAGTAAAGAGACTCTTGATGGCACTTAGGATACCCATGGACACCCATTTCTCTCAGCAGTGTGTCATGCTCAGTCACCAACCATTTCACCATTTCCTTTATTTAACCCTCAGGATGTCCTTCAGAGTAGGTACTACCACAATCCCCAATTGTCTGATAAAGTTTTGTTTTTTTTTTTTTCAGGTGCAGAAAAATGGAATCAGGGTCACCTTCCAGAAAGCAGTGGAAAAACCAAGATACTAACCTGGGACAACAGAGTTCTCCAGCAAAGCTACATATTGCTGCTGCTGCTGCTACTACTACTCTGGGAAAATATGTTGTAACACATTGCCAGTAAGATCAAAGCTATGCCAGAGACATCCTAGAAGCATCTGCCATTTCTACCAAGTACACCAAGAGGATGCCAATAAGTCATGGTGGGCTTGGCTGGATGGGCATGGGATGGAATAAGCCATGGTGGCTGGTAAGATAATGGGCTACAGAGCCAGTGAACAAGATAAAAGATGCTGAATTTGTGTGCTCCTTCTGTCTCATCTGTCTCTCCAACCTTAATGCAAGCCATGAGGACAATTGTCTTATGTTGTCTGAAAACAATACTAGACAAACAGGAAGTGCCTAAGTCAATCAATTAATTCAACTAAGTAATTAAAAAGAGCCCCTTAGAGACAGGCTGGGGATGGAGGGGAACATGTCAAGAAAGGGAACGAAGTAGAGGGAACGAAGGAATGAAAAGGAATAGGAAGGAATGAGAGGCTTATGAATATACGTAGGGAGAAAACAGAAGAGCTTCTCCAAGACTCCCCCTTGTCACTTTCTCTTTCTAAGCCACCTCAAGCTAACGGAGTTCAATCAGTTTGATTCCCAGCCTGGGACACACTAAGCTGTGTTTGCAGGTGAAAAGGCTCGATGCACATGAAAAGGTCAATTCTCCAATGCGCCTTGTCTTCTCCCCGGTGGGCATTGGCATTGGAATAGAAAGTAATTTTGGCTGGGTATCACTTTATCACCATTAGAACCTCTAATAAGTGATACGTCCCAAACCATAAATATTAAACCTGTTCTGAAGAAGAGATCAATAGATTAGAGCTGGCCACTTTCAGAGGGAGCAAAGCTTGGTAGATGAATGTAAATGAGCTGAGGAAAGATTAAAAAAGGGGCAGGCAACCATTGTCCATTCTGTCTGATCTGGGCTCAGGTTGTGAAGAACATAGAAGGCTCTGCTGAGGTGTTAAGGGATTGAAGGGCATTGACTGGGGCATGATGTCAGCACATCAAAAGACAGTGAAAGTAGTCAGCACGATCAATGACAAAGGCCCACCCTGCACACTCAGCAGTCTAGAGCATCCTGTGTAGAAAGAATAGTTCAGAGGCCCATTCTGAGTTGTAATAAGAGTGCTTGCTACCTTTAGTTAATAATGTCTGCCATAGGCACACAGAAGAATCACAGGACAACATGACACATGATTACCATGACTGGACTACTTTGCAATCCCATCATTAGTACCCTTCCCAACACCTTCTCGCCAGCTTCTGTCATTTCCTATGTGCTGTTATTCCTGGAATCTGAGATAAAAACTTTCACAATTGCCCAAGACACAGCCGTTATGTCATAGTTTCCTTTAGATAAGTGTTGCATCCTGGATAGAAATCCATTAAGCTCAGGTTGTAAACAACTCAATAGCTTCAGGAAGTTCCTGAAGCTGACCAGATTCACTAGAGCCCCCTCCTTACCTAACCATGTTTAAGCAGTAAGGATAGAGAGACCAGCTCAGTTGCCTAAAGAACTCTCAAACAAGTTGCCTAGTTAAGGCTTGGCTGCCTGGGAGAGACAGAGACCAGCCCAGATACCTGGAAAAGGTTCAGACCACACCACAGCCACCTGAGCTACCTGGAAGAGACACTGTCCAACCTGTCAAGCTGCCTGCAGGCTGTGCTGTGCGCTCCAGGTTTTCAGCTTTAGTGAGCTGACACCTATGTTGGAGCGGGCTTTGGTGATGCAGCAGTATTTGGGTCATTTCTGCTCTTATAAGTAACAGCAACAAAACTCATGGTTCACCAAGTTGAATTTTGTGGTGTTAGTACTTTGGTCTGTCATCATTTCCCTATCTGCTGTTAGTAGTTGTTTGTTTACATCTCTTCAGGAATAGTGTCCCACGACAATAATGAAACAGTCCAGGAAGTGTGTCCTCCCAGGTGCCCACTGCAAGCATTTCTGAGTTATCTGTTGTTCACTCCTTCTCTCCCCTCTGGTGAACAAGTCTCGGAAAGATCTGCACCAGGAATGGGGTGAGGAAGCTATTTAATCCTGTGTAAATATCCCTTAATAGATAAAGAAGCACACCACACCCTCCAGATCTGCTGTGTAAGGCTGAACTGTCTCTAAATAGAACATGGCTTTAGGTTTTTCCATGGGGGACCTGCATCAGCAATTCCATAAGTAAGCCACCGGGCAAAAATGACTTTCTCTCCAGCATTCTTTACCCCTAGAAAATCACAGCTATGCAAAGAGAAGCAGGTTAAGGAGATGGGGTAGCAGCACAGGAGAGGAGGAAGAGGCAGGAAGTAGGTGAGTCACTGGCTTCACGTCTCAGGCTCACAGTTGCTCTCCAGCCCGTGGCCCTGGCCCCCTGGACTGTGAGCATGCTGTCTGTTTCTTCCCCCAAAGTGTCCCATGCTTTTTCAACAGTGACAACTCAGTTTTCGTGAAGGCATTAGCTGGTAGTCACTACCTGCAGAAGGCGCCTAAAGCCTAGCACACCATTAGCATTCTATCCTAGTGATCTTTCTCAGCCATCTACCCCTTGGGAATAAAAGCAATGGCCGGCAGCTGCGGAGTACTAGGTATGTTCTTGGCACTTTGCAAAGCATCAACACAGGTCACTTGAGTAAGGACAAGCATTTGACAGGGCCATGTTCTAATTGTTCAAATGCAGAAATGGGCTCAGAGAGGTCAAGAGTTGCATACACAGTAAAAATAGACCCTGTTACTAAAGAAGCAGCAGGGCCATGTTTAAGACTGAGCCCTGGCTGCTCTTGCAGGGAACTTGATTTTAGATCCCAACACCCACAAGGTAGTTCATGACCATCTATAACTACAGCTCCATGGAATCCAACACCTTCTTCTCACCTCCTCTGGCACCAGGTTCTGTGCATACATGTACACATACATGAAAGAAAAATACATATATGCATAAAACAAAATAATTTTAACAAACAAAAACAGATCCAAGCCATCAAGTTGGCTTAGTGGTTTAAGGTACAAGCCAGAATGAAGTTTAAAATTGAAAATTCAAGGAGGGATCCCCAGCACTGTGCAAACCAAGCGAGGTGGTACATTTGTGATCCCAGTACTTGGGAGGCATAGGTAGGAAGATCAGAAGTTCAGGGTCATCCTCAGCTATAGTTAGACCAAGGCCAGCCTGGGCAGTCAAGGCCATCTGAACTATAACTACCCTCCCTGCCACCTGGTTTCATCATATGCAAATAAAAATAACAATTCTGACCACAGCAGGTGACACAAAGACAAAATGAGATAGTGTGTAAGAAAGCATTCTTGGGTTTGGAGAGATGGCTCAGTGGTTGAGAGCACTTGCTGGTCTTGCAGAGGACCAGAGTTTGGTTCCGAGGACTCATGTTGGGCCATCCATATTTCCATGGGATCTGAACTCCTTCCCTGGCCACTACAGGCACATGTATATATACACAAACACATCCATACCCACAAATAAAAATAGTTTTAAAGTACTCTAAAAAGCCTTTAAACTCCTGAGCACTGTTCCCCCATGCCTGCTCATAGCATCTTCCTTTTAAACAAGCAGATTTAGACAGATGCCCAGATAGAGAATCAAATGTTGTAAGTGTGAACTTTGGAGAGATTAAAAAGCAAATCTTCACGCAAAAGAAGCAACCCAAACTGGTGTTCTGAGGAGCCAGGGAACACAGAAATCTTAAAGTGTAGTTAAGCTTGAGAAAATCTGTGTCAGGCAGGTACTGTCTCCCCACCTGGTCAAGTAAAGATATGCACAGTGGCTATCCAAAGTCACACAACAAATAATTACAGCAGGTGTTTGTGCAGAGTTCAGTTGGTGTCCCTGATGCTACTGACTATCATTTCCAGGAAGGAGGTATTTTTTCACCCTCCACCCAAGCTCACAATCAGTGAGCCCCGGTTCATCAAAATTGACTTCCACTCCCCATAGCCAAGACTCCATATTCACTAGGTTTTCTCCTCAGTTCCCAAGTCCATTATTCTTTGAGAAATCCACAAGGGACAAGAACAGCAATAACGAAGGGAAGGGCATAGAGAATCCCATCACTTTTATCAGCTTTCACCATGCTTGTAACTTCAGGCCATGAGGGAGGAACAAGAGCCATGAGCAATTCTCACAGCATCATCTCAGACACAGCAGGAAATCACAAACACACACACACACTCCCCAGTCCCAGGAGTGAGGGCTTTTCTGATGTGTGGATTTTCTTACTGTTCCATCTGGGAGATGAGATTCAATGAAAGCAGATATGATGGGCTTAGAAACTCCACAAATTCATGTCTGGCTCACAGATCTCTAGGCAAAGCCCAGGATACACAAACAGTTCCTTGCAGAGAAAGGAAGCTAAGCTCTACCAAGGAGAATTGGAGGCTGTGAAGCTGGGAGGGGAGAAGGACAGGAGGATGAGCTTCTCCCCAGATCCAGAAGGCTGTCCTGTTGTAAGGCTCAGTAGGTAGATTGTGAACTCCAAGGGAAACGCTGTAGGAAGTGGAGTCTACATCAGCACAAAGATGGCATCAACAGAACATAATGCAGCGGGTTGACTGACAGCAGAGTGTCTGAGAGGTTTGGACCCTCCGAAGGAAGGCCACAGAACATTTCTACACATCTGCAAGAATGAGACTCCCAGATGACACCCTATTCTGTCTAAAACTGAGATTTTGGTTTCACTGGTATAGTCCAGTTACCGAGGTCCTAGACTGTGGGATTGGAAACTCACTTTCTTGAGCTAGAGATGTAACCCAGTGGTAGAGGGCCTGCCTAGTAGGCTCAAGCCCTGGCTTCTACAATCTGCTTCTTTGAATGAGCAGTGTCCCCTATAAGCTCATGTACTGAGCACTTGGTCCCCAGTTGATGACACTGTTTGGGAAGGATATGAAACCTTTAAGGGACAGAGCCTTGCTGGAGGAAGTATGTCATTGGGAGCAGGCTTCGAATATTTATATAGATCCTCTCATGTTTTTTGTTCTTTCTCTCTCTCTCTCTCTCTCTCTCTCCCCCTCTCTCTCTCTCCCAACCTCCGTGGGAGGGTGAAAAGTGACCAGCCAGCTTCTTGCACCTGCCATCTTCCTATTCCCATGAGTTCCTGCTATGATGGACTAAATTTATCCCTCTGGACCTGTAAACCACAATCAATCCTCTTTTCTCAAGTTGCTTTGTACAGGATGTTTTATCACAAGAACAACAAAAAAATAAACAAACAAAAAATTAATTCAACCACAATCGAACAATCAGTGAATCAATCAATCATAAATGTCCTCAGAGCCTCCATCTTACCTTTTTAACTATGTGCCCCACACAGTTACTTCTGTGGATCTTCTCAGGGTCTCAGTTTCTCCTGTGAAACAGGGGTCATAAAGAAGTGTTCTTGTGGAGCTGATATGGGATGCCAATGAACTTAACTCCTTTGTAGTACATAGAGAGCATTTTTCACACAGTAGGTGTTCTGTAAGCATGTACTAAGCATCTACAGGTGCCAGTGACCTTCTGAGATACAAAGATGGCCAAACACACACAAGACAGACAGGTCCTCCTTTCTACAAATAAATAAATACATATGATTTCAGATACTCTAAGACCCCTAAGAAACAATAAAACAAAGCATGAAAATGTCTTTGAGAAAAGAACAAGGAAACAATACATAGGAAAGGTTTGTGACACAGGAAGAATATCTTCTGTGTGAGCTTGCCAAATCTAGAAAAGAAGCTGACCATACTGAGTTAGGGGCACCCTGGCAAAGGGGATTAAAAACACAGAGGCCCAAGGCAGATCAAGGTTTAGTATGTTAAGAACAAAAGAAAAGACAAGTGCCTGTGAAGCTTGAGGCAAAGTGAGGAAAGGGGAGAAAAGGATGTGAAATGATATCAGAAATGTAGACAATATTTCCTCACATAAGACCCTAAAGGTCAAAATCAGAAGCTGGGGTTGCATTCCTAGGCACTGTTGGAAGCCACTGATGGTTTTAAGCAGAATGAGATGTTGTATAATTTACATTTTAAAGAGATCTTACCCTTAATGTATGAAAGCTGAGTACACGAACCTTCTTGAGCAATCTGTCCTTTGACTACCTTCAGTTTCCAAGGCCTATACTCACAGCTACGAGATCAAGGAGCTAGGGGCCCTGTGCAGGCATGGGGCCACCCTAGCTGACTAGCAGCACTGATGCTACATTATTACAGGGCTTTGTTGTCCTGAGCCAATGAGATAGAAAGAAGGCAAAGAGATAGAGGAAGAAGAGGAGAAGGAAGAGTTAAGGAGACAGGTGTGGGGGCTGGGAATGAATCCCACAAAGACTCTCTAGTCCACTCAATGCCTTGAACTGAGCAGTTAGTTGCTGGTTATTTTAAAATTTAAAATTCAGGACTGGTTAACCCAAGATGTGGGTAAAAAGGAGCCTCCACCAATCCTGAGGATACTGTTTATGACAGAAAATGCAGATGGGGACTGGGCCAACCAGAACAGCCTAAGATGATACTTTCCATCTCTACTGTCTCTCTTTTCAACATCCAGAGTAAAGTGAATAGTACTTTTCTCCATCAAACTCCAACCTGCCTTTCTGAGTCCTTGGTACATAAGCAAGGTTGGCTTCTAAAACCCTACATTACAAAACCAACACCCCTTCAGGATAAGTCTTGGAAAGATCAGGGATACAAATCACATACCTAAACATAATAAAGGCAATATACTACAAGCCTACTGCCAACATCAAATTAAATGGAAAGAAACTGAAAGCAATTCCACTGAAATTAGGAACAAGACAAGGCTGCCCACTCCCTCCTTATCTCTTCAACATAGTACTTGAAGCTCTAGCCAGACAGAGCAATAAGACAACTAAAGGAGATCAAGGGGATACAGATTGGAAAAGAAGTCAAAGTATCACTGTTTGCAGATGCTTTGACAGTATACCTAAGTAACGCCAAAAATTCTACCAGAGAATTCCAACAGCTGATAAACACCTTCAGCAAAGTGGCTGAAGTTAATGCAAAAAAAAAAAAAAAGTAGCCCTCTTGTATACAAATGACAAATGGCCTGAGAAAGAAAATAGGGAAACAACACCCTTCACAAATAGCCACAAATAATATAAAGTATCTTGGCATAACTCTAACCAAGCAAGCCAAAGACCTGTATGACAAGAACTTCAAGTCTCAAGAAAGAAATTGAAGAAGATATCAGAAGATGGAAAGATCTCCCATGCTCATGGATCAGTAGGATTAACATAGTAAAAATGCCCATCTTATCAAAAGCAATCTACAGATCTAATACATTTTCCATCAACATACCAACACAATACTTTATAGATATTGAAAGAACCATTATCAATTTCATATGGAAAAACAAAACAAACAAACAAAAACCCAGAATAACTCAAACAATCCTATACAATAAAAGATCTTCTGGGGGTATCTCTATCATTGATTTACAGAGCAGTAGTAATACAAATTGCATGGTACTAGAATAGAAACAGACTAGTTGATCAGTATAATTGAATTGAAGCCCCAGAAATAGAACCACATACCCCAGACACTTATTTTTTGACAAAAAAAAAAAAAATAAGAAGAAAAAAAAAAAAAATAGAAAAAAAAAAAAAAACAAAAAAACAAAAAAAACAAATTTTAAAAAAAAAAAAAAAAAAAAAAAAAAAAAGCCAAAACCACACAATGGAAAAAAGAAAGCATCTTCAACAAATGGTGCTGGTCTAACTGGATATCTACATGTAGAAAAATGCAAATAGATCCATGTCTATCACCCTGCACAAAACTCAAGTCCCAGTGAATCAAAGACCTCAACATAAAACCAGAAACACTAAATTTATTAGAGGATAAAATGGGGAAGAGCCTTGAACTCATTGCCACAGGAATAACAACTTCCTGAACAGAACACCAACAGTTCTGGCTCTAAGATCAACAATTAATAAATGGGACCTCATGAAATCGAAGAGCTTCTGTAAAGCAAAGGACCTTGTCAATAAAGGAAAACGACAGGCTACAGATTAAGAAAAGATCTTCAACAACCCTACAACTGACAAAGGGTTAATATCTAAAATATGTAAGGAACTCAAGAAATTAAACACCACAAACCAAATAATCCAATTAAAAATGGAGTACAGAGTTAAACAGAGAATTCTCAACAACAGAATCTCAAATGACCAAGAATCACTTTGGGCAGAGTGCCAGAATTCTTATGGAAGAAGAGGGAGATAGAAAGATCTGAAGGGGACAGGAACTCTATAAGGAGAACAAAAGAGCCAAAATACGTGGGACCAGGGGGTCCTGCACAGACAGATACTCCAACCAACAATCATGCATTCAGAGGACCTAGATCCACTGTTCAAAGGAAGCTCATTGACTCCTTGGCTTCCAAATGGGCTCCCTAGTAAGGGGAACATGGGCTTTCTCTGACATAAACTCACTGGTTATCTCTTTGATAACCTTCCCCTGTTGGATGCAGCCTTGTCAGGCCACAGATGAAGATGATGCAGCCAGCCTTGATGAGACCTGACAAGCTCGGGTCAGAACGGGAGGAGATTCTCCCCTATCAGTGGACTAGGAAAAGGGCATACAGGGAGAAGAGGGAGAATGGGGCTGGGAGGAGACAAGGGAAGGGGCTGCAATGGGGATAAAAAGTGAGTAAATTGTAATAAATATATATATAAATAAAATTACATTTAAAAAAGAATTGAGTTGAGGATTCTTGAAACAAGTGAAAGAGTAAAATCAATGTTTGGTTTATTCCATGTTTTATATAAAAACTACCTCAAAAGTTAAATGTGGTTGTGTATGCTGGGGAACCTAGCAAGGCAGAGGCTGGAGGATTCAGCATCAATCTATAGTATATAAAGGGTTTCAATAATAGAAAAACTGAAAAAAAAATAAGTCTCTTAAAACAAAAAGAATGTATTGAGAATCACAACAAATAAAACTGGGTAGGACACACATACAAAAAAAGAAGCCCTCAGCATCATTAGTCATCAGAGAAATGCAAGTCAAAATGTCTCTGAGATTCCATCTTATGCCCATCAGAATGGCTAAGGTAAAAAAGAAAGTGACAGCACATGCTGGCAAGGATATGGAGAAAAGAGAACACTTCTCCATTGTTGGTGGGTGTGCAAACTTGTACAACCACTCTGGAAGTCAATCTAGTGCTATTTCAGAAAATTGGAAATATCTCTACCTCAGGACCCAGCTATAGCACTCCTGGGTATATACCCCCCCAAATGGTTTACCATACAACAAGAACACTTGCTCAACTTGGTCCATAGCAGCTTTATTCATAACAGTCAGAATCAAGAGACAACCTAGATGTACCTCAGCAGAAGAATGGATAAAGAAATTTTGGTACATTTACACAATGGAATACTACTCCATTATTAAAAACAAGGAAATCATGTAATTTGCAGGCAAATGGAAGGAACTAAAAAAGATCATCTTGAGTGAGGTAACCCAGACCCAGAAATACACACATGGCTTATACTTACAAGTGGACCATATAGTACAGGACAATCATATTACAACTCACAGACCCAAAGAAGGTAAGTAACAAGGAGGACCCATGCAGGGGATACTTAACACCCACTCTGAAGTAAACATTAGAATAGTCAGTGGAAGTGGTTGAGGAGAGGTGACAGGGTAAGAGAGGGAGCATGGAGAGAAGTAAGGGTCTATAACAGACCTGGGGAAAGTGGGCGTGGGAAAACAAGAGGCTTGCAGAGAGAAGAGAAACTTGGACGGGGACTTCTCTCTGACAAGCTGGAGACCTATGAGAATGTAGGCTCTTAGGAGACTATGAGGGTGACTCTAGCTGAGACTCCTAGTAACAGGGGTCATGGAGACTGAAGAGGCCACCCTCTAACTAGGCACAACTCCTAGTGAAGGGAGGGGAATACCAACCCATCACAAAAACTTCGACCCAAAATTTACCCTGCCTACAAGATGTTCAGGGACAAAAATAGAGCAGAGACTGAAGGAATGTCCAACCAATGACGGCCCAACCTGAGACTCATGGGAGACAGCCAACCCTTGACATGATTAACAATACTCTGCTTTGCATACAGAGGGGAGCCTAGCATAGCTGTCCTCTGAGTTGCTCCACCCAGCAGCTCATGGACACTGATGCAGAAATTCACAACCAATCATTGGCTGGAGCTCAGGGAGCCTTGTGGAAGAGTTGGAAGAAGGACCTAGAGGGGACAGGATATCCACAAGAAGATCAACAGAGCCAACTAATTAGAGCCCAGGGGACTGTGGAGACCAAGGACCATGCATGTACTGGACCTAGACCCCCTACACAGACATAGCTGATGGGCAGCTCAGTCCTCATATAGGTTACCTAGTAAGGGGAATGGAGCAGACGCTGACATGGACTCTGTTGGCTGCTTTTTGATCACTTTCCCCTGGTGGGGCTACCTTGCCAGACCACAGGGGAAGAGAATATGCTCAGTCCTGATGTAACTTAACATGCTGGGGTGGGAGTGGGGGTTCCCTTTCTCTGAGGAGTAGGGGAGGAGAGATAGGGGAAACAGGGAAGGAGGATGGGACCAGGAGGAGAGGAGGGAACAGAGCTACAACCAGGATGTAAAATGAATAAATTAAAATAGAACCCTGGATTACAAGCAACAAAACATGGGCTGCTGGATGCCAGGCAATGCCAGGCAATGGCTCTCCCTGGGTATCCTTCACCAGTCACAGTCCACTTGAAGCATGGTTTGGACATCTGGTGTGTGCCTGGGTTCATAGTCACTTATCTGCACACACTGACTAAGCACCTTCTTGTACCGGGCCCAGCTCCAAGCTTTGTGGTGAACCAAACAGGCACAGCCCTTGTTCTTTTCTCAGTACATTAGTCAACAACCACGTACAAGACAGAGCATGTCCCCAGTCTCCTAGCAAACAAGCAGATGCTGATAAGGGCTCTGGAGAAAACGACAGAGTACACTTCAATGGGGTGTCTCAGAAAAAAAAAAAAAAAAAAAGGGCAAGGAGCCATAAAGTAGGGCGGGCATAGAAACTGATGCTCTGATAGGGAGGAAAGAGAAACAGGTGAAGGTTGTCAGACATGTTGACAAGCTCTGCAGTGAAAGCAAAAACAGAGAACACAGTAGAGAAAATGTTCAGAAGTGGATCAGGCTTCCAGATGGTTCAGGCAGCAAGCATCACCAGAGTCCAATCACCAGAGCTCACATTTAAAACAGCCAGTCATTGTAGCATGCTTGGAACCCCAGGGCTGGGGATATGAAGACAGAAGCAGCCTCACCTACAGTTTGCATAGGTGAGGAAACTGAAACATTCCACTCTGGAGGGAGGCTCCTGCAGACCCAGGAACTCCCTAAAATTTACAAATCCAAGGGATCCAACTCCTTCTTCTGGCCTCCATCAGGAACAAGTGTGATGAAAGCAAAAACACCTGTACGCATAGCTTGTTTTAAATGACAAGAGCCCCCCCTGCAGAACATGCTCATGGTCTTGACTGCTTTCTTTTCCTGAATGTGGCCCTTGTCACGTGGTCCAAGGTAGCTGCTAGAACTCCAGCCATTAAGCCTATCAGGCAGGAAGCATTAGTTTGAATACTTGCAGAAACTCACTTCCTGGCTCTGGAACAATTTTCCCATTTCCATCTGTCTTTTCCTCATTGCTCTGACGTGGCCTGACTGTCCGAATGCGGGCGGAGTGCATTCCATCTGAAGGAAGACACCTGCCCTCTTATGACACAGCTGTATAGAGTTGACTGGGAAACTGACCTTCAAAGACTCCATTTTCCTACTGGTGTGGTGGAGAGGTGCTCTCCAGGGAGCCAAGAGGGTAATTGCTTCTGCCTCTGCTTTGGAGGGCACTGACTTCCATATAATGCCAGCCTCACCTGCAGGTTTAATTTAGCTCTTTTGTCTGCGTCAGGCTCCCTGGAAACCATCCTTTATGTGGTGCCAAACACATCACAAGACCAGCCACTTCTGGCTGAATTTAGACTTGCCCTTTCCACTGAAAATCTTGGGACACTGGGACTGCCTGGTCAGGTACCTGGTCTTCAGTCCCTTGAGATCAGGGCTGTCTGGGCTGCGGGCGATCAGATTCTGCCACTGGGTGTCAGCATTGTTTTGTCCTCTTTATGGAAAATGGAGCTATTTATGTGGCTGGAGAGTTGTCTGCACAGTAGGTCTGAGCTCCCTTGCGAAGACAGCCATTTCTGGCAAGTAGGGCACACCCCCATCATTCCAGAGGCCCAATCCTAGCTCATTTCAGCTCTTTGCCTGGATCACTGCAACCATCCATCCTTCTTTTAATATTTATCTTCAAGTCTATCTTTTCCATTATGCTACAATCAGAGCTCATTTGGAGACTAATGACCTCCCCTGCTGCTCTAAGCTTGCAAGCAAAAGCTAGACAAACACCTGGCAGGAATATTTGTAGAGAAAACACATATAAACAAACACCACACAGATATAAACCTAGGCACACGGTGTCTTTGTGTCTGTGTATACATGAATGCATGTTTTCGTGTACGGCTAACTGTTACCAGACTCCATGTGGTACCTCGTTGGAGCAGAGTTCCCTGAGCAAGTTTCTCAAACACAAATGGAGCTCTTGCTTCTTCCCTGCTTGAGCAATTCAGTGACTGACTCCCTGTTGTCCATGACAGAAGCTTCTAAGTTATTGTAGCTTGGCAAGCAGTGCTGCGTGCACCTGGCTACTCCCAAGCCATCCAGCTCAACTTCCTGTCAGAGACATCGACTTCAATATGAACAAACTTCCTCAAATCAAATACAACCTCCCCCACATCTTCCTTCTAGCTTCATGAACCTGAGCTCCAACACCCCCCTTCTCACACACACAAACACACACACCACCACCACCACCACCACCACCACCACACCAACACCACACCTTTCTGCTGGGGCAGCCTTCTTCAAGATCCTCCTGCAGGAAACGGGTAGGGAGTTCTTCCCAAGAGCCTCTGCTCAGCCTGAGCTCTGCCTGTCCCTCAGGCACCAGAGCCCATCAGTCAACACAGCTTCCAACAGGATTGAACTCCGCATGATGACTCTCAGGTCTACCAGACTATAAACTGCTCTAGAGGAGTTGTGAGGCTTTTAATCTCTGTCTCCCTGTCTCCCGTCATATATCAGGTAGACAGCTGATAATCCCCTCCCCCCTTTTTTTTCCTTAAGCTGATGTAATGGGACCACAGGGTTATTGTGCTGATTTTGCTGAGTCTTCAGTATCCCTTGCATGCTTTCCCTGTTTGCCTTGTGCCTGTGGCCCAGGCAGTCACACTGACCCAGTGTGTCCCAGACTTTAGTGCTTATCACTTCCTCTATCTGGTTGTTCTTGCTTTACTTAAGCACCACGTGAGCTACTTTCGTAAAAAGTTGGCTGTTGGCTGTGACCTCCATTTATGTTTGTCTAGAATCATCACTGAGAGCTTACACTGAACCAGTCCTGAGAAAACAAGCCCATTATCCCAGGGAATGAAGGCAAGGTGATTACAAGTCTGGGCTACAGAATAAGTTCAAGGCTATCCTGGGGTGACTTTGTGAGACTCTGTCTCCAAATAAAAATCTTGAAAAAACAAAAAAGAGAGAGAGAGAAAGGGGAAGAAATGGGCTCAATGATATAATAGCTTAGCATTTACAAGGTCCTAAGTTCTACCAAGGGTCAGGGGGAAGCGTTTGAGTGCTGGAGAACTACCCCACCCCACCAATGAGCCCTATTGAGATAACCAGACAGAATGAAATCATCATACTTCCTGACCCAATTTCATGCATCACAATTTAAATCTAAAATCACCTCTGATATTCCCTGACTGTACCCACAGACCACTGTTCAACATTCTGTCTGTGGACAAAGGATGTTACTTCCCAATTGGACTTCAGCTAATGGACTAAACACTGAAGTCCCCACTGGCTCAAACCCCAGATACCATGTTGTGGTTCTTGCCTTGTCCCTGCAGGCTCACTCCCACATACCCACTGCCCACATAACCAGCAGGGCAACTCCACTTCCCCTGGTGTTCACTGAACCCTGTCTGGAGCTGCCGGGACAAAACTATACATTCAGGAAAGTGGAGAGACAGGGATGGTTAAGACACAGACTTTGGGGACTGGAGAGATGGCTCAGTGTTTGTCATGCAACCAGGAAGACATAAATTTTATCCCCAGGACCCAAAGGAAAAGCTGAAGATATTGGCTCACTCATAATCCCAGCACTGGGGAGGCAGAAATAGGCAGCTCTCTGGGAGCTCACTGACCAGCCAGTCTAACCGAATTGGTGAACCACAGTGAGAAAGTAGATGATGCCTGAAGAGGAACACCTGAGACTGATTTCTGGTCTCCACGAATACACACACACACACACACACACACACACACACACACACACACACAGCTTTCACCTACACCAGCCCTCTCAACTTGTAAGTAAAATGGGAGCACGCATCACTTAGGGTGTGCAATGTAAGCTAGAGAAGCTCAGAACACCCATCTCATGTGATGGCAGGAGAAAGAAAAGCTCCATGAGAGAGGCTTCCAAGCGAGGTGACACCCTCAGGTATAGGAGAAGCTCCCCTAACTCCTGTCCTAGAAGCAGGAATGAAGGCTTGAACCCCACAGGGCCTCACAGCACTCCAGGTGTCATTGATCATTTGTTTACCCATCCTCTCAGACCCTCAGCTCTTTGAGAGGGTGGACTGTCCATCTTTGCACCAACCTCAGCAGCAGTAGTAGGTCATGGGCACTGACATGTGCTTGGTTGATAGATAAGTGATGAATGTAAAAGTGACAGGTCATGAGAGAAACAAGATAGATAGAAAGAAAGAAAGAAAGAAAGAAAGAAAGAAAGAAAGAAAGAAAGAAAGAAAGAAAGAAAGAAAGAAAGAAATATGGATATAAATATAGAGAGAGATAAATAGAAACAGATAGATAGATAGATAGATAGATAGATAGATAGATAGATAGATAGATAGATAGATAGATAGATAGATAGATATAAATTTGGCTACAGGAAGGAGAGACATTTTCTTCAGTTGTGTAGCCACTGATAAGGTGCCCATGTTCCTCTGAGTATCTCCTCACTCGTGATCCTGCAAGCAGCCCCAGCGAAACTCACAGTCACCAAAAAACAAACAAGCAAACAACAAACAAACAAAGACATAAAAGTTCTAGAATCTGGACTGAGAAGAAGGGGGTCAGTGGGAGCTGGGGAAGGAGAGAGAGTATAGTAAGGGTAAAATATGATCAAACTGCATTACACCAGTCTATGAAAATGTCACAATAAAACTCATCATTATAGTCACCTAATGTATGGTCATTAACAATAGAAGAACAATTTGTAAGTCAGCCCACTGATGTGGCTCTGCAATCATGTGGTTCTCAACTCTGACATCCCACAGCTCATCCCTAGGAGCTTGAAGAGCAAGACTTCATCATCTGTTTCTATCATTTAACCCTCTCTATCTGCTTCCTTGAGATAAGCTGATCCAACAGGAATGGTATGGGCCTTGGGCATCAGTAAGTACACACTTACAAGGAGTTCTGAAGCCTGTGGCTCAAAGCGTGGTTCACAGGGAACCCCAGTCTCACTTACCTGAGAGTCACTCTGATGCTGTACCCCAGGGGTTCTGTTTTCTGTCTCATTGCCCTCCTCTTCACAGATGGATCCTCTTGCTTGGATAATCTGCAAAACCCAAACCAACCAAACAACAACAAATCACCCTGAGACTTGTTAAATTCCATGAGGCGCTGTCTCTTGGTAATAACACTTCTGTCCTGCCGGTTACTGAGGCTTCCTGTGCTCCCTCAGCCCAGTCACCAACTCTAAAAACATGGATGTCTCTGTTAGGCCCAATCTACTCATGGAGAAGCGGAGGCATGGGGAGGCTGACTGACCACAGCATGGTCAAAACACTATGTGGAGAGATGACAGTTTGAGCGAAAAAATGTCTCATAGTCCCTGACATTTGAACACTTCGTTTCCACCTGGTGGTGCTGTTTGGGGAGGTTTAGGAGGTATGGCCTTGCTGGAATCAGGAACTTTGATAGTAAACCCCCCATGCTTTGTGCTTGTAATTTAAGAGATGCTTTCTTGCCTTCTGCTCCAGCCACCATGTCATCTTCTTGCTGCTATACCTCATCACCATTAAATGCTCTAACCCTCTAGAATTGTTAGCTCTAATGAATTCTTTCGTCAGTAAGTTGCCTTGGCCGTGGTGTTTTATCACAGCAATAGAAAAGTAATATAGGTTGGTCTGCAGGGGTGGCTTGGTGGTTAAGAACATTTGCTGGTCTTCCAGAGGACTTGAATTTGGTTCCCAGAACCTATGTTAAGTGGCTCAGGACTGTCTATATAACTCTAGTTCCATGGGATCCAGTTCCCTCTTCTAGCCCCTACAGCCACACAGACACACAGACACACAGACACACAGACACACAGACACACACACACACACACACACATTATTAATTAAAGTAAAATAGAACAGAGCCTTTGATTATGTGTAGATCATATGTGTAGATCATATGTCCCTAAGAACTTCACATACAGCCAGGCTAAGAAAAGACATGCACTGGGGTCAGCCCAAAGCAGAATGAACCTCACTAGACCCAAAGGTCTCCATAGATGAGAGGATATGGACGTGACAGTAGGCTGACTCAGTGCTCTGATTCAAATCCCTGTGCTCCACAGCCACCAGAGAAAGCCATAACCCTGTGCAGCCGACTGTGTGCAGCACCTGTCCTGAGTACTTGGCACACAACTCGCTCAATTCTCATCATACCCAAGGATAAAAATGTTATTAGCACCACCGTGTATTTAAAGGGGAGGTGACTGGGAAACAGAGGTGCTAAGAAACTTGTCCACGGCCACACTGCTGAGAGGATTAGCACTGTGACTTCAGCCACTCTCCCGACCTCCCTTCCAGCCTCCCTCTGAGCCTTCTCCTCCACCACCCTTCCAGCCAGCCTCAACTACTTTCCTAGCTTGCCTCCCAGCTTCACTCCTGTCCTCCCTGTCAGCTGCCACCCTGACCTCCCCCCTGACCATCCTCCCAGCCTCCCTTCCAGCGGCTCCTGGGGCCGTCCTGCTGCACGGGGACTGACAGGTGCTCTTGGACAACTCACATCCTTTCCTTTGGCTTCAGTCTCCAGTACAAAGGAGTCTCAAGGCTTCTCTGGGGTCTGATTTTTTTTTCAGTGATTTTATTTAAATTTAATTTCATTAAAAAAATGTAGATTCAAGCCTGGATAACTGCTCAGCAGTTCAAAGCATATATTTCTCTTGCCATGGACCCAAATTCGGTTCAAAACACCCATGTGAGGCAGCCCACAGCCATCTATAACTCTAGCTTCCAAAGATCTGAGATTTCTTTTGGCCTTTGCAGGCATTTACACACATGAGCACAAATCCACACTCAGACACATATGCACATAATCAAAAATACAATCATTATTAAAAGTATGATATTTTGTTTTTGCTAAAAATTTAGACATAAATAAATAAAATATATTAAAAATATGTTATAGATTTTATGTTTTAAATATCTTATATTTATATATAATATAAATATATTTATATAATATATAATATAGTATATTTATTTATATGTTAAGATTATATATAAATATATTAGCATATATATTCTTATTATTAACATAGATAATCTTATATATAAGTATCTTGTATTTATATAAAATATATTTATATAGTAAATATATTAAAATATATTTTTATATAATATAGTATATTTATTTATATTTTAATATATTTATATATAATCTTATATATAAATAGCTTATATTTATATTATATAATTATATATGATATATATTTACATCTCTATAAATATATAGATATCTATCCATTTGAGCCACATGACTAGTCAATAAAATTGTTTTAAATTAAATGTTTCTTTGGTCTTGTCCAAAGCCAGCAGGCTCCCTGCGAATTCCACGGTCTAATAATGGTGGGCCAACACACAGGGACTTCCTGATTTCCAAGACATGCTACAGCCAAAGATTATCCCCGGCTCACCACCCTTCAATAAACACTCGGTGGCCGAGAACCCCAGAAACATACACTGTGATAAGCCAACTCAAACAAGAGCCTCATGGGAGGTGACTTATGCTCTGTCCCTGCTGCACTTAAGCTTTGTGACATAGAGGAAGATGCTTCTTTGAGTCTTGACTTCCTCACCAGTAAAATGGGTTAGAAGCCATAGCTCTCTCACCAAGATGCATGAGGCTGAGTCAAGATAATCCAAACAGATATGTGTAGAGCCCACAGGGATAGTATCAGTAACACCCTCCAGTGCTGTAACCCTTTTGATCCAACAGAAACAGGCAACTCACTAACTTGTAGGCTACTAGTGAAAAAGGTGATCCTTTAGGGGTACCTTCTACTTACACCTGGAGAGCTCTTTTTACATAATTACTTAGGTATCACATGACTGAGCCCGGAGCTAAGTTAACCATCATGTGCAAAGCTAGTTGATATTGAGCACGTAACAACTAACAATATCATAGCCATAATAATTAACAATGTCAGCAATGGTGAGTGAATGTACCATTCTACAGGGAGGATCTCCTTTAAAGCTCCAGGATAACTCATGGAGGTGTGTATGATCTGATCTGTCCCTCTCTGGTGGACGAACACCTATGACCTACACAGGTCCCTAAAGATCAAACGCCATGAACAGAGGTCAGCCCCGGAGCCTGACTCTGGCTTTCACGGTGTATCAAAGCCATAACTCTGTCTGTGGAACACTATGCCATAAGGATCCAGCAGTTAGCATCCTTGACTCTTCAGTAATCAAATCTTATTGCTCCATCCTGAGTGAAGTGCATACAACCAGAGCTTGGGTGGCCTCGATGCCTTGACACTCATCATATGCTGGCATCACAGAGCTTCCGAGATTCCAACTCGAATAACAGATGACGCCTTGACGTTGGGACTAAGCAAAGAGGTGCAGATGATGGGCTGCAGGTTAGCACATCAGCTGAAGGACAATATATTTTAATGCAAATGCAATGAGCTGGAACGATGGTACTTCTCCAAGAGTCCTAACTAGGCTAGCATGACCTCCGGAAGGGCCAGAATTCTAACAGCAAAATTAGAATAGAAAGGCTTATGGAGATTTCTATGCTAATCAGCCATATTTTACTGGAACAGTTTCACTCAGCACCCTGGCCACTTGCCAACTTCAGCCAGGGCATCATGTGGTCAGAGGATGGACAGAAAATGATGACTTGGAAAGTAGTGGAGAGGCCACATTAGCGTGATGGTACCCTAAATGTGGTGGAGAACTAGAAATGAAGTGGGGGCCCCAAGGAAAAGATTTCCTAGCAGGATTTGAGTGCAAGCCCTTGCTGCTTTGTAGTTTGTGTTCAGGTGCAGTAAAATTCCTGTCTGGGAGTCAGGAAGAGCAACAGACATCTGGGACCAGAAAACTTATATAAAAGATAAACAAGAAAATGGTTTTGTCCAATGAGAGGATTTTTTCTTATGTATTTTTTTTTTCATTTGGCTTGGAGACTCTGCCCTGCTGAAGGGAAAGGGCCAGCATCCACCGTTTTTCTTTGACCTGGTCCCACCCAAAATCTTCATTATCCTTTACGTTTGTTTTGCTTTGGGATTAAGGGAGTTGACAGAAGCAAAGAGGAGCCAGAGCTGAGCAGACACAGAACATCATGCAGAGCAAAACCAAAACCCAAATCCCTGTATCTGTAAGAGGCAGTCACAATTTAAATAAGGAAATAAAGGCGATGAAGACATCCCACCATGCCCCTTGGTATTAACAATGCCATCTGAACAGGTTTTTAATGGTTTTCAAAAGATTCTTGGCATCTTCCCAGAAATACTAAATCATAACCACAAGGAGAGGCAGAGGAGAAATCACCCACACTTTTAAACAAGCCATCCGGATGATCTTCATGCAGGAGCAGTGGGGACCACAGCCCCTCCCCCAGCCATGCAGAGGTAAAGCATCAGTGCTCACACGGTTCATAGTGCCCTATATTCATCTGCTAAATACTAAGCCGGGAGCTGAGCTTGCAGGCATGTAGCTGTTATCTTCCCTGACATTGACCCCAGACAACATTCCAATAATTAATATTCACCTAGCACCTAATGTATGCCAGGAACTCTTACATATATTATCTTGTTCCAGTCAAAGGTTAATGTCACTGAAACATTTTGAAAATTCAGCATTTGGATTGGTTAGTCTCAGTCAGACTTTTTTAATGGCAACATTATCATAAGTGGATCACAGGATTCTGTTACACCTCAGCTTAGATGATCGTGGAAAACAAATTTGGTCTGTAGCAGAATTTCTGTTCCCCTACAATCATCATCTGAGTGGAGGGAAAAAATGAAATAATGGGCCGGCCATCAAATGGCTCAATGGATAAAGGTACTTGCTGCCAAGTGTGATAGCCTGAGTCCAGTCTCCAGGACCTGCCTGGTAGGAGAAGAGAAGCATTTCTACAGTAAATGAACTAAATGAACAATAGAGTTTAAATTCAACCTGTTCAGGCCTAAACAGTCACTTTACCAGGTGCTCAGGAAGCATTTATTGTGAGTAAAAACATATGCTTTTAATTTTTCATATGATCCCTTATGTCTCCCCCAAGATGGACTGAGGCCATGAGGAAAAGAGAAGAGAGAGGTGAGAGTTGCTCAGAAACGTTGATGAAGTGCGATGGATGGAGGGATGGCATCGCACCTGCTCTGTTCCAAGGACCATATCCCTTGCACTCCTATGTGCTGCTTAGCCGTTTGACTATCGTAGAAGAATGGGAGTTGGCACAATTCCCACTGGCACCTACCCTCTCATATCACCTTGATCACAGAATCTCGTGGCCCCAGGCTCTGTCACCCAGTGCCACAGACTCCTCTAAAATCTGGGGGAACTGAAGTTTCCCCACCTGTTGGATCTGGGCTGCCGTTTCCATTGCTCTTCTCAGTCCAAACAGCACCACCCAGGACCAGCAGATTCATCTCCTACTCTCAGCTGGTAGTGCAGCCAATCTACTCCCACACTGCCCCACTTCCACTAATGAGCCTCCCACGCCCTGTGCTGAAGCCAAGCACGACTGAGAAAATTATGACCGTGTCTGTTTGTTCTACTCCCCGGCTCTCTTCCCTCAACTAATTCGAACTACCTTTGAGGATAAAATGGGACAGGTTTTCCATGTGGCTTTTCTAGGGAGGTGGTAGATAAAGCACGCCTTCCTGTGCTTGCCAAACAACCAAAGAAGTTGAAGCTGGGCCCTTTGAGGTGGTGGCAGTGAAGAAAAGAACGACCGTTAGTCCTGTCGCATTTCACCTTTCAGAACTGTCTTATCATATTCCGCCAAGCATTCAGAAGAATCTCCAATCAGATTCTTCCCATCACATTCCACAAATCAGAGCAGACCTATCAGATCCCACCTCTCCGAAGCCCCATCTCCTCAACCATCCCTGTGACCTTTCTTTACAATTGTAACTCTAGTCCAGGCAGCATTGCAGCCATGTCCAGTGATATCGTCAACTGTGATCTCTCATTTCTCTGTCAACTGTGTATCTTTTCTCTCAATGCGCATGGACAGCTTCCCACACACTGTCTGAAAGAAGAGACTGCTTTGGAAGATGCTATCCTGTAGCTAAGACAAAATATTCTTTGCTGGTTTGTTTTTGGTGTCTTGGTGTTTTTGTTTTGTTTTTCCTTGGTTTGTTTTTGAGATAGAGTCTCACTCTGTGGCACGGCTGATGTTGGATTCATGAACCTTTTGCCACAACTCCCAGAGTGCTAGAGTTATAGTGCCACCAGACTTGGCTGAGACAATAGATGACTCAGGTTCAAATCCTGCCTCTGAGCTGTGAGACGCTGACCATGCCACCCAACCTCTCTCGGCTTTTGTTCCCCACTCTTTGTCTTTAAATTAACATAATACAGCTAGCCACAGGTGTTTGAGAGGAGAAAACAATGCAACCATTGAAGCATTCAGAACAGCTCTAGGCACACACAGCTTAACATATTAATTTAATTTTTCTGACCATACAGGTCTTTTTTTTTTTTAATTGTGTGTGTACATATGTGTGTGTACCTGTGTGTGTATGTTTGTTTATGGGAACATGAGTGCAGAAATCAATGGCTTCCACAAAAGGGCATTCAATTCCCTGGAGCAAGTGGCTGTGACTGCTGAATGTAGGTGCTGGGCACTGAACTTGGGTCTTCCGCAAGAGCAGCAAGCATTCTTAAGCTGTCAGACATCTCTCCTGCCACCATGTTTGTCTTGAATATATTATATTTTTTCATTAGTTATAGTTGTTTTAATAATATTTTGTTTAATGGAGGTGTAAAGCTAAATGTCTCAACTTTGAAATTCTTCAAATATTGAAGTTTTTTAGATAAATGAGTCTGTAACAATCTAGAAAGCATTTTTAGTTACCTGAATGCTGCATCTTTCAGGGGGAAAAAAAACAAAAAACGTGAGGGCAACATCAGCCCTCAGCATCTTCTCACATTTCTGTTGACCTTCCTGTCTGTAGCCATTAGTCTTCTGTTATAGTGAAAACAGATATTAAGGTTAAAAGCAATACTAGAGTTAAAATGGACTGTCTGGGAATGCAGAAAAGTAAATAAGAGTATTTGTAGCTGGGTATGATATACTCAAGGTGAACAGATAAGAAAGGAAAGGAGGGCTCTAAGAAAACAACATAGCCAATCTTGGCTGGCTCTGACTGGTTCCCACTCCCGGGAAGCCCCATGTTCACCCCTCTGAAAAACATACCTTTTCATATCTGCTTACATCTGATTGCAGCAGATTATGTTATGGGTAAGGATCCCCCTATTCTAGGAATCAGAGCACCCGAGATTACCCTGCGGTCAAGGAGCTGGCTCTGAGGTAACCAAGGAAACTGCAGTTACATCTTGGAAGCGGTGGTAGGAGTCGATAAAGATAAGGTGCGATGTGTGAAGAACTTTAAGATGGTTACACGAATGTGAACACAAAGATGGTACAGTTTAATTCACAGTTCATAGACCCAGCCAAGGTCAGTGGCCAGGGGGCAGCCTCAAGGCTGAGAGTTTACAGACCTAGCCAAGCCAAGAAAGAAAGAACAAGGGCGACTGGGTTACATGACCACCCCCCTAGCTGGAAGAGCAGTAAGTGAAGAGTGTGTGGTCTTCTGGGTTGGGTCAGGAGGAAATGCATGGATAATGCAGGTATGCATTGTTGGCTCAGTGCATGATGTGCTCAGGGAATTAGCCAATCTTAATAAAAATTATCCCGATCTTTGTCCATTTTCTGCCTAAGTGCTTTAAAAAAGCCTCCCGACAAGGCATCCAGTGGTGACTTCTTGGGGCCCCCTCCTGCTGTAAGTCTCGGTCCTTCCTGTTCTTTCCATAATAAAGCTTGCTTTCACTCCTCTGTGCTGCTGTCTTTAGCGATCATGGATGTGGGACAATGACATTGAGAACTATTTCTGATTGACTTTCAGTGACCTCTGATTGTTCATCACTTTGGTGCTTTGGTCAAACTCTCTAGAATCAAAAGATTCCATTCCCCTCAAAGATCTGCATCATGTCGGGAAGCTGGTAATCCAAGGAATTTATTGGCCCAAATTAACTGTACTTGTTAGCTGTGTTCATTGTGATATATCTCCACATGATGATAAACCTGGATCACACTTTCCTTATTTTGTCATGACCCTTCTCAGTCCCAAGTATACACTATGTTCAATTTGACTTTTTCTAATTTTCACATATTTAAGAGAAAACACACATGTTTCTCTGACTGGCTTATTTTACTTAACATGATGATGATTTCACATAACACTTTTCTGAAAATGACATTTTACCTTTTTATGGCTGAGTAACACACACACATACACTACACATGGCAAATTGCTTTGTAGTTCAGGCTCTGATGGAGGCTCAGACCAGTTCTTTAATAGCTATTGTGATTAGCATAGTGAACAAACATGATTGACAGAAAGATATTGCTACTATGTGTCAACTCCATTTCCTTTGGTATTCAGGAGTGGTATGGCTGGGTCCCAACATAATTTTATGTTGAAGTTAATGTTTGTTTGTTGAGGTTCTGGAGATCACACACATAGTCTCACGCATAGCAGGCAAGTGCCCTGCCACCAAGATTCAGCCCTGGGCTCTAGTCTTAGAGTTCAAATTAACCTCCATATCATTTTTCATGTTGGCTGTGCTAATTTGCATTCCCTAATTTATATCCTCATCAATAGTGCATTGCCTTCCAGTTCTATCCATTTTCTCAGAGAAGACATGGTTATTTTCTTTATGGCTAATACTCCTTTGTGAGATATACTGCATTTTATTTGTTTGTTGATAAGTACTTGATATCATTTTGTTAAGCAAAATAAACCAGACTCACCATAAAGAGAAACATTTGGTGTTTTCTCTTATATGTTAAATCTAAAAAAAAAAAAAAATATTAAGACTTTTCAAAAGAGGACATGATGTTTAGGAGGGAGACACAAAGGGAAGGAATCTGGGAGGAATTGGAATAGAGGAGACAGTGGATATAATCATGATACCATGAAGCCATATTGCCACGGTGTTTATTACATAACTATAGCTTTTCCTCAGGATATGACTTGACAATTCTATTGCCATCACAGAGCAGAAATAGCCTGGACCCATAGTCATGGAAAACAAAGGATCAGAATGACAGCATTAGACCTCACTCTACAGTAGTGGTGATGGCTCTGTTAATACTCCTTAGCCACAAAAAAAGAAGGTAGAACTACAGTCTGTCTCCTGGGATCCCAGCTGGTCCTCTCTCTAGGCTGTCTACTGCGTGCGGTCTTAGGAGGTGTTAGATCACACATGGGATGGAAACTCAACTGAAAGCAAGACACAGTTTCTATGAGGTCATCATATATGATGGGGTAGGACTTTTCAGTGATGCAGATACCTTTGAGTCATCCACACTGCTGCATATAACCAACCCCTCACCCATGCTTCTGCGATAAACCCAAATTAAACTCACTGGCTCACCATGATACATGTGGGCTGAAATGCCCTTTTGGCCTGTCATTAGTGCCTCATCTGATTCTAATACCTATATACCTGTTCATGTCTAGGGAGGAGTCACACAGTAGAATCAATAAGGGATGTCTGGTGAAGTTATTTTCTGAGACACAATATTAAGACATCCAATATTGCCTCGTTCATAGCCAAAGCCTCCAGTTTAATGCATCTGTAATGGAGCTGGCATCTTCATATCCATTATTCTGATTCTTATATCTGCCTCTTAATTGGTTTGAGGCGTAGGGGAAAATATAGGTGTGATATATCTACAGAGTCCTTAAAATCCCAATAAATATCATGTGTTGCTGCCAGTCCTGGCATTTAAGGTATTCCTAAGCAGAAATGTCAGTTCTTCACATCCTCGTGTTCTGAGAAGACTCTAGATGAGTTAACTGTTCTATTTAGCGGCGACCAACAGTGGAAGTCAGAGAGAAAACAGGCATGGTTCCCACTTCTCTGTAAACCCAATATGAGAAACATAAAGCATAAATCTGGCTTAAGACATTGTTCAGAGCCATCTTCTGTGAGTGGATCACTATGGCCCAGCTAAATCTCTGCAACTTTCCTGATGTTCTTATAGGTGAGTGTCACCTTATGTGTCCCCAGAACTCTTTTAAAGAAGATGGGGAAATTCTAGAAGGTTGACCAGACATCTATTCTATTTTGGTTTCCCAAATCTCCAGCAGCCTGATGTTGTCTGAGCTGAGAGAAATGGGGCTATTTCAGAGAACAGCACAACGCCAGTGGCAAGGGCTTCCACGTGTCTATTTCTGGATGTCCCCTGATGCTGTGTCATTGGGAGAGCTGTGACATCACACTTCTCCCAAAGCTTGACATTACAGTGACTCATAAAAACTGTCAGTCATGCCTGCCAGCCTCACTTAATACACATAGACTATGGAATCAGACAAAGTGATTTGTCCATCTCCAAGGACAATGTGCACATGACCTCCCTGGGCAGCTGGATGCAGATTATTTATATCACAGCGATAGAATATTTAGGCACAAGATTTTTTACAGGTCATGCCATAGGAAGCCCAGAGGGAGGTGATGCTGGTGTCAGCTGGTGGCTCAAGACATACTAAGGACTAAGGACTCAAAATGTTTTTCATCTTGTTAGACATCAATGGTTGTTTTATTCATTGATTCAAGCATCTTTCCTTCTCAAAGAACAGTATGACAGCAAAATGGAAAGGGTTACATGCAAATGGTAATATCTCTCTCCCAGTTCATCAAAGTGGAAAACCTTCTGAGACGCAGAAATTTGTCCTCGATCTCACTGGTCAGAACAGGATCATGTGCCCATCCCTCAAGTGTCCACATACGCTGCCATTTCACTGTGAATTATGCCTTGGGGTTGAGAACACTGCTGTCCAAATAAATAAGAGTGAAGAAGAATGAAAAATGGCCACTAGGTATGGGCAGTCAACCATGTCACCAGAGCGGTCAAGCCCTTGATTGAACTCAAAGATTTTTATAATACTGAGTTGGATATGACTTTTCATTTCTTTCTTTTTGCCCTTTCTCTACAGCTCTGAGGTTCAAACCTAGGATCTTTTATATATGAGGCACGTGTTTTATCACTAAGCTACATTTCTGCCTCTTGTAGCTTGAGACAAGGTTTCACTGTACAGATCAAGCTGGATACAAACTCACAATCCTCCTGCTTTAGCCTTAGAAGTTAAAGATTCATGTCTCTATGACCTCTAGTGGATTCTTCTGAATGTCTCCCCTCAGCCACCAATACTAGCGATACTCTGATAACCACACAAAATAAATACATTTTCATACAGCAACTTAAAACATCTTCAAACTGACATTCCTATAACATGTCCTTAGCTGTGTGACACAGTGAGCTCCAGAAGTGGGTGTTTGGGCCTAGTGGCCTGCTTTGTTATTCCCTAGCGGTATAACTCGGGAAAGTCTCATTAACCTTTGCCCCAGCCTCCTCATCCGCCTGATGAACACAATGATAATGCTTACCTCTCAGGGTATGGTAAGGATTAAAAACAAATAGAAAACACCAAGAGGAATGACTGCAACCTGGCTGGTACACTGAGGTGTCTAAGAGTATACGTAATTTTAAAATATTGAGGGGTTTTTGCCTCCGTCAATAGTCTACTTGCATTTGTCACAAAGTGGAGAGACAGCATTAAATCTAGACCTCAATATGGTATTCTCAAATCTGTCATCAGCCTGTATTTCTGTAATTTATCTAAAAAACTTTTTTAAAAATCTTAGATGAAAGACTGGGACCTAACTACTTCATGACATATCAGGACTGAAGGTGTCCATCACGGAAGCCTGTTTATCACTCCAGGAAGCAGAAGTGTGTGGCAGAAACCCTGGCTGCACAGCTCGACTGACCACCAGACCTTACGTCACCTGTTAACTTGCTCATCCTTCCCACTTCCGTCACTTGTAGTTTTCCTGTGAACTGACCTGCTCCATGAACCTCTATCAACTGTATTCTACCAGCACAGTGTCAAGGCTGAATTTCACCCACCTAAAATTCATATAAGGAAGTCTTAAACCCCAGTGTCTTGGATTCTGGCCATGTTTAGAGGTAAGGCCTTTTAAAAGCTGACTTATTTACATGAGCTCATTGGTGCGCTCCTGGATCCGGTCTGACTTTGTCTTAATGAGTATACCTTTGGATGCACTGAGACAGCAGGGGACTGGAGATGTAGCTCACAGACACAGTCCTTGCTCCCATCAGGGCCTGGGGTAAGAGGACCACAAATGCACATAAAGAGGACAGACCAGGCAAGGCCCCTACCATGAGAAGGTGGCTTCTATAAGCCAAGGAGAAATGCCTTCGGATAAAATCAACTCTGATGATTGATAACTCCAACTTCATAAACTTTGAAAATTAAGTTCAGGCAACACAAAGCACCCTGTGCTGAGTGGTGTTATGCTATAGCAACCCAGAAAAACTAATAGGCGGCACCCCAGTGATTCCTTTTGCTTGACGGTAAGAACCCTGTTAAAGATAAAGACTGATTCAGTCTTCTCTCCCATCCACCACCTCTACCATTGTCCCTATCGTCACCTCCATCATGATCTCTTCTACCGAAATCACCACTACATCCCCCACCTCCTTCCCCACCATTTCTTAACACCCACCCTTCTTCATCATCTCCACTCATCATCCACAATCATCTCCTCCATCCACCTACCTTCATCACCTCTGCCATCACCTCTACTAGCACCTCCTCCACCAACCCTTTACCCTCTCTGCTGTCACCTTCCTCATTCTCCTTTTGCCTACCTCTATGCATACACAGCAATTGCAACAGTCATTTTCAGCATGACCGCAGCGCTTTACCCATCACGACCCATACCAGTACAAATATAGTTGCCAGAAAATCAACAACAGAATCCTTGAGCGTGGGGACATTTAAAGGACACAGTCCTGGTTTCTACCTCCAGGTTTCTGACAGGGGACAGGCGCAGTCTCTGGGACCTCTTATCCACCTTCCCTGGTGCTGCTCTGTTACTAAACACTTCCACTTTCATAGTTGTCTTCCAATGGGACCTGACCTGTTGGAGACTTAGAGAAGATGCTTTTCTTTCTGGGCTTCGGTTTTCTTTTCAATCCAGCAAGGAATGTAAAGCCTAACATTCCTTTAGTGTCCATCACTTTTCTCACTGGAAGCAAATCTAGGAAGAAATAGAGCATTATGTCTGGCTGGTATTTATTGAATTTCAAATTCCACGCTTGCATGGAGACAGTATCCTGTAAGGAAGAGTACACACAGATAGCTTTGACGGAGAAGCATTAATCAAGAGATAATGGCTATCTTGCAGATGGCCAGTCCCTCTGTCCCAGTAACACCAGGTAGCTGCCCCAAGGTCCACTGCCCTGGAAGTAGGTCCAGAGTGAAAATGACCCACCTTGGGAACATATGTCCAACATAAGAAATTAGCATTGTAAAGCTAGAGCTGTCTAAGATAGTTGCCATCTGAGGATGAGGGCAGAAGAGAAGGTAGAGGCTGGACAGTGTGTCCTGAAGATGACTCAGTTCACTCAGACATCCATACAAATATGGTCTCTGATACCCAGCAACCCCTGTAACCAGGGTACAATCAAGCACTGTATACCTGCCCTTCACATAAACAACCAACCAAGACTCTGCCCAATAGGTGAAAAGGAAGAGGGGCACGTAAAACAGTGAAAAGGGGGAGACAAGAAATTTAAGAGAGTTACGGAATTATCTATGAGAACCACCAACCTGCCTGGCTTAGGCAGAGCTGCTCTCACAGGCCTGAACCAGCTTTGGACCAATCTTGGTCTTGCGCCAACTTTGACTATAGCATTTGATTTTCCATCATGTTGTATTTTTCATCTTAAAAGTTAGGAGACATTTTGACTTTGCACATAAAACAAGTGAAAAATGTATAAGCAGTATTACTAAATATGGAAGATGATACATGTATACATAAGAGCACTAAATGGACTCAGAAGTTTGAGTGTGTGTGCGCATGTTGTATATATAAAACAAGAAATAATTAAAGAAGAGGTCATGAATTTGAGAGGGAATAGGGGAGACCTGGGAGGAGCTGGAAAGAGTTGAGGGAGGGCTAGAAATATTGAAATATAGTACTTGTGTATGAAAATCTCCAAAAAAAATTTAAAAATATACAGTACATTACAAAATATAAAACACAGAATCATAGCTTGCTCTAAGAGAGGACTGTTACTCAAGCATGCTAAAAAGCCAGACTTACTTATTAATTTATCATTAATGCATTCCCTTTTTTCTACAGCCAGTTAATGAGTATGTGCTCAGAACTCTGGGTATGCCAGGATGAACACTGAACAAGGTGGACCAGTTCCTCCCTGACAGCAGCTCCCAGGACAGCAGAATGGAACAACAAATAAAACAGAAATGAGTGGTTATGCAGTTCTAGTTTTTCTAAATCAAATGGAGGATACACATTGTTGCAACTTAATATGCCTCCAGAAAGAGTAGCAAGATGGGTGGGGAATGTCTGCCAAAAAAAACTATTAAGTTAGGAGTGGACTTCCTAAGCAGCTCACAAAAAATGATAGATAGATAGATAGATAGATAGATAGATAGATAGATAGATAGAT
>NW_026587032.1:4112298-4133621 GCF_907164565.1 Psammomys obesus | reverse complement strand
TTTCTTTCTTTCTTTCTTTCTTTCTTTCTTTCTTTCTTTCTTTCTTTCCCTTTAAAATTCCAGCCTGTACTGCAGAAGAGAAGAAGGTGGGAAGTCAATGCTGGTAACATCCCACGTTAAAGTAAGCAGAAGATGCTTCTACCTATGAAGATGTGGAGTTGTTGGGAGCATAGGGGTTCAGTGTCTAGAGAGAGGTACTCCATCAGAAAGCCCAGGCCTGGGGATACAGCTTGGTGGTAGAGAACTTGTCTAGCATGCTTGATGACCTAGGCTGAATTCCCAGCACTACAAAAGGAGGAAAAGAGGAAGAGGATGAAATAGTCGAAAACTGAAAAAATAGCTTAGACGCAGATCACTTGCCTAGCATGCCCAAAGCCCTTTAATACCTTTAAAATGTCACAAAGAAGAAGGAGAAGGAAGAGACAAAGGAGAGAAGAAGAGAGTAGTGAAGTAGGGGAGGAAGAGAAAGAGAAGAAGTTGCTGCTCAGTTCAATTCTTGCAGTAAAATTCTCAACCTTTTTGGTGTAGTCATGACACTTCTCTAGACCTTGGGTGCCACTCAAGGAAAATGGAGACAACTGTTTCCTCCAACTGCATGGACTCCATGAATATGAAGGTACGAATTTTAGGAAAGTGTAGTAAAGAGATAAACAGCTGCTAGAGATAACCACCTCTGTCCCTATTAGCAAAGCAAAACCTCTAAGTGGGCCACCTTCATTAAAGCACCTCACACCAGGGATGAGCCATTGTCCCCGGGATTGCTGGAGCACTGCTTGCAGAAGTTCTTCGTAAACCAGGAAGGTTTACCATGGCTATAGTAATTAATTTAAATTTAATTATGATTATGATCATAATAATTAACATAATTTAATTAATTTTTTTTCTTGTCTGTTTGAAACACAGTCTCAGTTTGGAACCCAAGCTGGCTTCATAAGTTAATTATCCTGATCTGAGTGGCTGGATGATGAATAATTAGAGAATCCGGTGACCACACATTTCAAAAGTCACACACAAGCAGTTTCTCAACATGAAAAAATAAATTTCCAAAATGCATAAGAAACTAAATAATGCCTTTTAATTTTGAAGAGGTAGGCCAAGGGCTTCCATAGACATGTCTCCTAAGAAGGCAAAATAACCAGCAAAAGGAATATAAGATGGTATTCAACACTACTGATCACCAGGAAAATGAATGTGAAAAATCCTAAAGAGATAGGACCACTTCATACCTACAATAAAGGGTGTTATTTAAAATGAAAATTAAAAAATAACCAGCGACTGGGAACATGGAGATAAAATGGAGCCCCAGGCCTTGGTAGGAACCCAAAAGAGTGAAGCTGCCATGGAAAACTGCAAGTTCCTTAGAAAGTTAAGAAGAGGACAATAATAGTTTGTAGAAGTGGGTATCAAACTGCCCTCAAAATTTCTATCTTTATGCTCACACATTAGTGGGCACACTCTCAGACCTCAGCAGAGACGTTTCCTTCTGCAGCGGACAGAGGTTAACGCAGAAACTTACAACCGGTCAAAGTCTAGAGAATGAGTGTCAGTGGAGTGTTCAAACACAAACGGGACATCCGGGTTGAATCCACTCTCCACAAGGCTCAAGGACAAGATGGGGAGGAAAGGTTGTAAGACACTGAAGTTAGAGAAGACTGGGGTGTGACGGTATTTTCTGGCCGGCACGGGACCAGTGCTCTCAGTAACTGGCTTCTTGCATCTGATCAAGCCAGTCAACATTATAAATGAGGAGTTACCAGTAACCAATGGCTTTGGGAGAGGGAGAGTATATTTTAAGATTATGGCTTCTGGTAGGTCAACCACAATCCAGTGAATGCCTCCACACCCAGAAGTATATAAACAGAAAATTTAGATTTGCTGTGCTATCAACTTAAAAAAAAAAAAAAAGCAGAAAATATTAAGTTGGTAAGGGCTTGGGAGGTGGGAGGTAGGTGTGAGAGGAGTTAGGCAGAGGATTAATGGGATTAATATGATCAAAATACACTGGATTGTGCACAAAATTCTCAAAGAATAATGTTTACGGGAACTGAAAACTAGAACTACTATACAGGGCCCACCAATCTCAATTCTAAATACTTAACCAACAAAATTACAGTCTCAGAAGAATATCTGTACTCTCATATCCATTGCAATATCACCCTCAATCGAGCAGTGGGAACAACATTCATGAACACACATGTTTATGGTTGGAGGGGTTGATAAAGAAAATGAGATATTTACATGCAATGAAATATTTAACAAAAGAAAGTAGGGAGTCTGGTCACGTTCTGTAATATGTTGAACTTTGTAGGTACCATGCTAGGTGAAATAAAGCAATCTCTGGACAACAAATACAGGATGATTCCATTTCTGTGTGCTATATAAAAGATCACACTACTGGAACAAGAACAAGCTGTAGGGGTGGAGCTCTGCTCAGAAGGTAAAAGGTTTAATCCAAGTAAGAGTTCTGGAGAGCTGATATACATGACTGAGCCACTGAGCAGCAATGTGGTTCTACTTATTCAAGTTGTCCACAAAGAGGGCCAGAGAGATGGCTCAGCAGTTAAGGACACTTACAGCTCTCCCACACACAGGGCCACTCACAACAGTCTCCTAACTTCAGCTCCAGAGAATCTGACTCCTTCTAGATGCCACACATTCCTCTGCATAGATCCACACACACAGACACACACAAGCACACTTAAATAAGAAGAAAAGAAACCTTTTAAAAACTATGTTTCAGAGGGTAAACTCCTTGTTATACATATTTTACCATAGCAATAAGATGTTTTAAAATGGACTTCTCCACCTTGCTGCCCTAGTTTTTTGAGATCAATTACTCATGCTTTGTTTTGTCTTTTGTTCAGCACAATGACTATCTTTGGAAATTAAAAAAACAAAACAAACAAAAAAAAAACCCTATCCTTTCAAGGAACAATCTAGAACCACATATTTGCAGTTGCTTTGCCTTGCTTTGCAACCAACGATCATAAAACATCAGCATCAGGAAGAGGGAGAGGGAGATTTAGAAACAGGCAAAGTAGAAACAAAGGGTACACACTGGTCTGGCTGGCAGGAGCATAAGCCATTCTCAGTGAGACCTATCTGAGAATGGACGTATCTCATTCTCTATATAGCTGGTTGATAGTGATACTTACACATAGCTGGCCCTAGGTCCCCATGAAATGTTTGTAGCTGCCTTATCCATGAGGACTCTCTCTATGTTTTCTACATAGCCTCAAGTCAGACTCCCAGTCTCCCTCACGTTGGCATGGATGAGTCAGCATTTCCATTCTCCTATTTTTCTCACCAAATCAAGGTCTACTACTGGCACCCAAACCAAGTGGTCCCTGCACGGCTTGCCTTTCCCATTGTCAGGATGGGTCTGCCTAGAGGTGATCACAATAATAATTTCTGCTAATTTAATAGTCACAAAAATCTCTTGCAATGTTGAGGGAACATTAAAAAAAAACATGTAGGGTAAATTTATAGTACTGAATATAATATAAATAAAACCCCATTTTTTGTGGTACCACATTTTATGCCCAAGGTCCCCTCTAGACAGTCAATTGTGTTTCCATCATGCCCATGCTCGGAGGAAGTCAGTAGCCACAGTACAGTAAGTAAGATCACTGTAAGTCACTCTTGGGACCCTGGGTCCCAAAGGCTTGGGTGCTCTTGACTATCAGTTCACAGTGGGTCTGAGCGATCACCTGGCTTCTCAAATTCTTCTTCTGGCTATAAAAAGCTAAGATAAAAGTGGAGAGATGAAGCATGGCCACAGACAGTATATCTTGTTTGGGAAGGTGGAGAATTGAAAAACACACTTTCAGCATCACTCATTCTTGGATAAGCCCCTGCTTCTTCCTGGCTTTTGGCTTTCTTACATCACTAAATAAACTTCCCTTCTGATGCAGTCCTGATATGTGAAAGCCCAACCGGCTTTTCCCATTAACCCTCTGCAAAAGGCTTTGGGCTAAAATTTGTCCCCAACTCTAAGGTCTGGGATGAGATGGGGATGAAAAATAGGATTTGGTATGCCATATATGACAAGATATATATGGCATTGCTCAGTATACCCCTATTCTAGTAAGACAGGGCTGTGCTCAACAGTTACAGCTATAAACATTTCTAGAGAAAGTCATGAAGATGAGATCGGGTGAGATCAACCATTCTAAACTGTCAGGCAGTACAGACCCGAAGTTCAGGTCAACTCAGGTTTTGCTGTCAAATAAGTTGTTTTGATTTCCTTCCCTTCATAAAGGAAAAAAAAAAAAAAAACCTCCATTTCAAAGCTTTGTGGATTTATGCAACTGTGAAGCTATAGATTTTGCCACAGGAAAATTAACTGTTTTCTTTGTGCCTACATATTCTTTGACTTGTAAGATGTACAGAGGTGTCCTGACTTCACATAAGCTACCTGGTTTAGAGTAAGTAAATCAATGCATAGTCATCAGCCCAAGTCGTGAGCTGTTCAAGGTAAACCCCCAGAAACTACCACGTGCTGTCTGTTCGTCTGTCTGTCTTTCCCGCTGCCAGCATTCCATGATTCTAAATAATCAAGCTATATTTTAAACACTTGAGTGTATTGGTGGCAAAGATTGATGTACGTTCTATTCTGTGCAGGCAATTGCCTTGTGAATTTTAAAGAATGGAGCTGATTTCTTACAGCCCATCATAGAAAGCCGAGCCCCCAGTATGGAGAGGTCAAAAAAGATTTCAAACAAGAATTGAGGATTAAGGTAACTTTGAAAGTGACTGGGATTTGGGTATATCAAAGGAGGGAGAGGATGTGTATTAAGATGTAGGAAGAAGTTTAATTCTAGAAACAAGTCAACCTGACCTCCAAATACGGCTTCAGAATTTGAGGGCTATCTGGTACACAGACCAGCCACTTAACCCCCGCAAGTTAAAATAGGGGTGATACTAACACCCACCCTTCAAAATCGACAGTGAGATGGCTCAGCAGGGAAAGGCACTTGTACGCATGCATTTGTGCAAGCACATGCACATAATTCAAAATTACTGGAAGCCTAAAAACACTGTGCACGTAGGGCACTCAGAATAATTGTGAACAAGTTTCTACAAGATTAGCCGTCAGACTCCACCAGAGAAAAATAAAACCATCTGAGTTTGACATTAAGAGTATGTTTCCCTGGGCCCTCATTATCCTCCCAGACAGACATTTATACACTGAGATTCTGAGCATCTTATAACCAAGGCTGGCAACCAATCACCTCTCTTCTTTGACAAGGAATTGCTGCTTTGGGCATTGACAAGGTGGATGCTACCCAACATCATTTGAGATGCTGAGAATATGTATTCTCAGAAATTATGGTGAATTATCTTAGAGTTCATTTTAGTTCATGTTTTATTTGTCAGATGAAAAATTATATAACACAGAGGTTGGTAGTCTACCCTGGGTAAGGCTGAGAAGAAAAGTCATAGTTTGAATGAATCCAGATGTGAGTTCCTTTGAAATCCAGGCAGGGATTTAGGAGTGAGGTCTTGCATGCATTTGGTTCTTAGTATTTACTACAAAATGCATCATTTGAAGATGCTTTCTAACACCTCCAGAAATAAAATTAGTACCTTTATTATATAATTTTCTGTTCCTTGGTGTTCAGCATCCTTTTTTTTTTTTTTTTTTTACCTACCCTCGTATTCCTTCTCCAGGGCTATTTTCTTTCACACATTCACTGAAAATGCCACCATCCTCTGGAGGTCTGTAAGAAACCCAGTGTCTGAGCTAGAAACTGTAAAGCAATATCCCCTTCCCTCTGTACACAGGTATCCTCTCCATTCCTTAGAGAAAAGTAACCAAATTTGCCCAAGCTATTATTATGGCCAAGTGGCAGCAAACACAGAGTATTTCTGCTGTCTAATAAATAATATCCTTTAACAAGTGGATAACGAAGGAATATGTCCAGCCTGCAGCCTGAACAGGACAGGTGACTGACACAGAGCTTAGCAAGAAACAATATAACAAAGCAATGGCCCAGGATGCCAGTGCAGGCATTGCATCCTTTCGAGTGTTTTCAGAAAACACAGAAGAATGGTTGCTAACCTGCATGCACACAGTGTCTCTCCCTGAGAGCCCAGCTAGGCGTTTGCTAACTTCAACACGATACACACATGGTAACTTTCACAATGATGCTATTGTTTTCTCACTTAGTCTTCTTCATCACCTCCTGCTAGGATAATCTTTGTGCTAGTTTGAATTACAATTATGGCAGAGGAACCCACCGAGCACAGCACAGTTTCTATGTGAGAGGCTTCACATTGACCATGTAGCATGCCTTGCTAATTTAACAATCGCCATTCCCCTTTTAGGGCGACATTATCATACCTATTCTTCAGCTGACACAACCAAGGTAGTGCAATATGATTGCAAATTCCTACAGCCACCTAGGTGGTGGTACTCTAAAATGCCTCCGTTGGTGATTGGAAGTGGAGTCAAGTCATACAATGCTCACCATTCATGCATGTTTCCCTATATTCCATCCATCATGAGGTGAAATGAGTGAGAAATTTAAACACTCAAGTTTAATTTTTTAAAGTAAAATTATTTTTTGTAAGGGAAATTTTAGAGAGCCAATTTACACTTAACATATTCAAAAGTTAGTTAATATCTATTTGTTTTGTTGGTTTTTGAGGAAGGGTCTCACTCAGTAGCCCAATCTGGCCTCAAACTTGTAATCCTCCTGCCTCAGTCTTCTGACTGTCAAGAGTACAGACATCTCCTGCCTCCAGCTTCCAACTGTTAGGAGTACAGTATGTACCACCATGTCTGGCCAGAGGTAATGCTTAAAAAAACCTCAGAGGAAGCAGTTTTCCAAATATTCCTTCACAAAATAAGAAGCACACACTTATATCTTAAATTTTGTTTTATTTCCTTTTCTTTGCCACTTGCTGTTTAAATGAAATTGGCTAAGAGTACAGACCAGGCAACAAAAAGGCACTTTATTTGAGTTAATACAAAATGGCGTGTCTCTGTGCTTCCAGGTTTAGGACAGTCTCTTCCTTTAGTGTGAAATGGCACTGACTTAGGAGAATATGATGGGATACGTCGGGCTGCCTTTGCTATCCACAGAATATGTCCCCATCTGGAGTAGCCAGCCTCAGACAAATGAGTCTCTGCTGTTGAGGTTTTCCCTGAGGCCCTGATGTATGGAAGATAACTCCTTCTCTAAACCAAGAGAATGCTTAACAGAGCCAGCAATGGCCTGGGACCAGGACCTTGGGGAGCTACAGATTCTGAGTTCAGATCCTGAGAACCCGACTCTTGCCACCCTAGGGGGCTACGGTTATCAGACCCAAGGCCAATGTGTGCTCCGTTTCTGATGCCTTTGAGATAGGCCGTGTCCCCCTTGTGAAACATTGTCTGATGAGCTTCTTGCTGACCTTGCTCCATTGTTATAATAGTTTTCAGCTGACTCTGTCCCATTACCCCCCCCACACACACACACAGTATATAAGACGCTGTACTTCTTAATAAACTTGCTTGGCATAAGCCATCAGGTTATGCAAGACCTCCTGACCCCAGGTTCCTGTCTTTTTTATCTTCTTATCTCTCAGTCCCTCCCACTTAGGACCCTGCCACTAAAGAATAACCTGCTGGTCCAGGTAACTCCATACTTCCATTATCTGCTATTTCTGAGAATTGGGGTGAAGAATTAAGATATCTGGTTTGTCTGATCTCAGATCTACCACCAAATAGCTGATGCCACACAAGTTTTTTTTCCTTCCTCTGTGCCTAGATTTTTGTGCTTGAGAGATGGCCTTTTGAGTGAGTGCTTAGATGAAGGACACCTGGGAAAGGCTTTGACAGACCCTCCCCCCCCCCCCCCCCCACAGTGTGCTGCCAGCTGCAAAGTTTCAATAAGCCAAAGTTGTTCTTTGTCGAATATAGTTTCAGCACCACGGACAGCAGCAAACCCAGAGGAATGGAAACAGTTTGGAATGGATTTATTTGCCTAGGAAGGCAGAGAAGCAGCTATGACTCTGCATTCATATTCAAAGGGTCAGAAATGGAAATGTCATAAAATACCAGCACTAGGGTGAACTAGGGGTTCATCCAGCAGAACTCCAGAGCCTCAGCATTTCCAGGGGAGGTGTGTGCTACTTTAAATTAATAAGAATGCACTCCAGGCTTACCGGCAGGGGACCTGGCAGTCACTGGGGGTTTTGTGGTCCACTGAGATGATACAAACAACAGGGGGAAAGCCAGCCTCTCATTGTCCTGTGAGCAAATGCCCAAGGAAGTTGCTTCAGCCTTGCTTTTGATCTGGCCTAGTTTAGAAGATGAATCAGCATCTTTCCACAGACTATGAAAAAAGCAACTCCAAATTAAACCCTTCTCCATCCATACCTGTTCCTGTTCCATGACCCTGGCTCCTTGGACCAAGGAGTCCTTATGGGAACCTGACCCGAGAGAATTTGCACCTCAAATTTCCAGTCTTTTCCCTCGGCCCTCATTTCTTAATGAACAATCAGTTGTAGTCAATTACAATTGGAAGCTGGAAGCTAGGTCTCTGGGAGCGAAGGGGTTTACAAGGGTAAAAATCAAGTAGAGGGTGACATGAACAGGACCTTCTGTAGGGAAGTGAAGTGAAGCCATCACTGTTTTAAGGCTTTGAAGTCACTACTGGTGAGTTGAGATAGCTTTAAGATAAATATCAGCCAGCTTGGTATTATGTTGTTACTAAATAAAGTCATATCAAATGTAAATATGGCAGTGCAGCAAAGAGGAGAAATCTCTGTGAAAGACCTCAGATGCTTTCTGATGGCATCCTTAGCCGTTGAGTCGCTGGAAGCTGAGAATGCAAGCATTCAAAAAAAAATTATGGTGAGTTTTAACTTTCAGTAGGAAAGAGGGTACTTTAATTAAGATACCTTAGCTCCTATGCATCTGTTCATTTGCTGAGCAGGTTATCCCCACCCTCAAGGGATATTTAAAGATCAAGGTTCTGACCACCAGATGCCACAGGCCATGGACATAGATGAATGTGTAAATACAGTAGAATATGAGATAAGCAATGTTTTTTTTTTTCCTTACCCTCCACCCTTATCTAGTTTGTCTGATAGATTTTACTTAAAACATGCCTCATGGATGCTAGGAAGCTAGCTCACTTGGTTAAAGTATCTTCTTATCAAGTGTGAGGACCTGAGTTTGGATCCCCTGAACCCAAGTGATATTGCTGTCTGGATGTGTTGATGCATGTCTGGACTTCCAACTCTAGATGATAGAAGGCGGAGACAGGCATACCCCCAGGAGCTGTGGGCCTATATGGTGAAGCTCTGATCAACGAGAGACCTTCCCTTAATAAAAGGTAGAAGATGCCTGAGAACCAGCATCTGGGGTTGTTCTCTAACCTTAACACATGTGCTCATACCTGTACACACACAGGAGAACTCATATGTGAACATACACGCACACCCACACATACAGGGGAGCTACAGAGCTGGCACAGCAGCTAAGAGTACTTGCTGTTAATACAGAGGACCAGAGGTCAGGACCAATGTCAGGAAGCTCACAGTCACCTGTAATTCCAAATGCAGAAGGTCGGATGTCCTGTTTTGGAGTTAATGGACACCTGTGCTCATGTGCACATACACCTCCCCACACATATACGTTACATATTTACAAAGCATGACTTCAGTTTCCCCTCTTCTGTCCACATGCATTATTATAAACATTCTTAGTCCGTGTGGTCTGTCTCTGGACCACTGGCTGGAGGCACCTATGATCATATGATCACACTGAGTGACTACTATTCCCAGCCTGTAACTCACTGTTGAGAAATATCAAGAATGAGCTACTGATCTTTAAAAAATGAAACATTAAAAATATTGCCATTGTCCTGTTTATAATGAACACGTCTCTGATGCTCTGATTACTGAATGGCATGAAATGCCCTGCACAATTTCACCCTGTCAACTTTACCTCTGTCCTTCCTCATGAACACCAGGCTCCAGCCACACTGGTCTCCTCTGGGCTTCTGTCATCTGAAATATTTGCTTGGCTCTCTCTTCTTGTCACACTCTCCAGGTGCCCTGTCTTCACACTCTCTCAGCCGCAGGCTCTCTCCCACCCCGCCTGCTTGACTTTCCTCATGGAGCTCACCTAATGCCTTATTCATCGGAGGACTAGCTTCTTTACCACTTCACCATTCACAGTGCTTACTGTGGAGGAAAATCTATTGTGAGGAGGCCAGAATTGGAGCCAGTTCCTATTGGGGACATTTCACAAGCATGGTCCAGAAACCTCAAGCTGGCAACCTCAGAGTGCTGTGACCTGACACTACAGAACTGCAGAGCCAAGCTTTTTGACCAGGACTGACCTTTGACCAACCAGGACTCTCCTTATTTGTATAACCTGATTTGCACAGCCCTGACTTGCATGGCCCTTATTTGCATGGCTGGATTTGCATAAATGGAAATGATACGTGCAGCAGCTCATACTAACCACTGAAAAGCACACCAGGACTATACTCTCCAGATGGCATGAATCACATTCCAAGAAAAATGCACACAAAGAATCTCACACTAATGGAGAAATTACATATCTCAAGTGTATACAGACCGACAGACACACACACACACACACACACACACACACACACATTCATCTCCTTACCCCATATTGGACAATACTCTAGTTACTCCCCATAATGGTGCCTCTGTCTGTCTGTCTCTCAACCCCTTCTTAAGGCCATAATGTGAGTTTATTACACATATAGTATGCTTAGGTGAAAACGGGATTTCTGACTTGTACCCACATGATCTCAAATGGCAATTTGTATATAATGTCAGGTTTGGTTGTTTGTTTCTAAATGAAGTTTCTAAGAAAGGTTGTCTATGCCAAACAGTGGATGAGACACCCAGAAGGCATCTCATAGCCTGTGTCACTCACCCACGATGTCATTTGGGTGACATCTGAACTATCTTCGTCATGGCAGGTTCAAGGAAACAGCTATAGTGTGTGTGTGCGTGTGTGTGTGTGTGCGCGCATTCACACACACACAGAGGATACACTCTATTGTATGTATGTGGAGGTCAGAGGTTATTGCTCCAAAGTCATTTCTCTCCTGACATCTTGTGGGATCCAGAGATTGAAGTCAGGTCAGCAGACCTGTATGCAAATAACTTACCCTCTGAGCTATTTGGCTAGGCCTAATTTTTGTTTATTTTTAAAAATTTTATTGGCAAATATAACTTTCATATGACACCAATAACACAGAAGGCAGAAGAAAACAACTACAGTTCATAGATAGTTCTGGAACACTGTAAGAAAGGTCAGCGTCTACACCCAAGTTATTCCCTCTCGTGGATGTGTGCACTGTGGGTAGATGCTTGCAGATATATGTGAGTAAGTGTGAGTATTTTCAGTCAAAAAGGAAAACGTTTGTATACATAGATGAGCTTATTTCCATTAAAAATCCCTGGAAAACAGCCACCATCCAAAAGAAAGCTTCTCCCTAGATCTCTGTGCCTGCAGCATTATAGTTCAAGCACCCAAATCTAGCTGAAATCCCTCCCCTAAGATCAAAAGTTACATGTATGGTAGGAGCCATGAAAATAATTATTGCATATGACCAAAACCTCTATGTTTAGAAGCATCGACAAATTTATCTCCTCCTTCATCCTTCCAGAGACAATTCCTTCATTCTCAGAGAGACAATTTAGCAGGTGGGAAACCTGAACAATGAAAATCTGTGCAACACATGGTAGCTGATTTTAACCATTCTAAGATCAGAATCTGCCTCTTTGGACAAGAAACAAGAACCTAGGACACTATACTTTACACTTGTTTAAGATTTTATTACAAGTAGTTTAGGCTGGCTTCCATCCTGCTGTGTACGACAACCTTGAATTTCTGATCTTCATGCCTCCACCTCCCAAAGTGCTGAGGTGGAACCCAGTGTTTTGTGCATGGTAGGCACTCTACAAACTGAGTTACATTCTCAGCCCCAGGCTGTTCACTTTAGATGGTGCAAATATAAGAGGGCTTCCTGGAAAGTGAGCCCAGAAAAGAAAGATTCTGTATCCCACACAGATATACAGGTAGGGAGAAAACTTGTCCAACTTTAGGCAGAGTTTCCAGTGATCATCCCCAGGGCCTCTTGCTATTCCATCCTCCACCCTAAGCTATTCCTTCTCATCCATCACCAGACTCAGATCAAATTTCCAAGTTATTAATCTTTTGGAGTAGTGCTGTCTCAGCAAGAAGCCAGCAAGGTGACTGCTCAAAACCCAGGAGAGGACAAAGGAAATCTGGGGACAGGCAATGAGGCAGAGAACCAGGGGAGCTCATGTTGGACGCTGCAGCAGAGAACCACACAGAGACGCTAGCAGGTAACATTATGTCTAGGACAGAAAGGAAAATGGAACCATAAAGCCACTTAAAAATACAGTCCATTGAACCTCATATTCTCCAGCACCACTACAGGACAACCCCAAATCAAAGACTTGACACTGGGCTATTCATTTTCAAACTATGACATACAGATGCCAATAGAATCAATAGCCAGAAACCCTTTTACCTAAAGCTTAGCTGAAAGCTACCTTTGGAGTCTACGCTGTAGGAAGTTTAAGTGACATCCAAGCTTGAATCAGGTACTATGTTTGGGCTTTGAACTACCTGGAGTGGCCTGTTCCCAGGTGCCAGGGGTCTGGGATCAGCAATAATGAACCTGAGATCAGTAGTCTGATTCCATTTGGACCCGCTTGCCTCTTAGGACCTTTGTCTAGTTACTAATCCCTAATCAAGCCGCTGACTTAGCCCTGAGTGTTTTCACACATAGTGTCTGTTCCTAAACAGGAAAAACCTAGGCACAGAACTAACTCTAATTCCAGCAACTGGTAAGCCTTAACCCTGATCAGAATAAAAGTTAGTTCATTTGCTCAACCAGTGTTGAAGCACCTCCTGTGTGCCAGGTTTTCTGCTACACACTAGGGATGTTGTACTTGGCAGACTATCCCCAGGAGATGAGTATATCAAGAATAAATCAATTACAATTTTGCATTTGCTGTGGTGATTTAAATTCACTCCACTCTTTTCCAAATATTATCTTATAACCTCCAGGTTTGGGCTAAGCCTCAGTCCTACCTACAGAATGATCCAGGCTAGAAGTGTCTGTGTGGCAATTAAAAACCTGGAGGATTAATAGAACGATACTTAAAACCAATTCAGGCAACACCAGGACTTACCTGACACACTGCGAGTCATTGTTCAGTTTGTGACAACATGGAAGAAAATTAACAAATGCTCCCATCAATACTGAAGCAGACAAAAACAAACCTTTTTAGACAGTCTACTGCATCGACACTGCCCAGGAATGACTGTGAGATCTACTGCCCACACACCAATCATTAAGGGAGTGGAGAAAAAATGGGAGGCAAACATAGATCCTGTAGATGTCTATGAGATACACTACAGATAGCAGCAGGACCTAGAGAAATGCTTGAAAAACCACCTAGGAGGGAATGGAAGTTGAAGGGTTAAGACATATTGAAAGACAAAGGAGATTTCATATATAAGCCTATCAGACTTGGAGAATTAGAAGCTCAAGACTGAGCTTAATTGAGGAGCTTGATAAAAACCAAAGAGATGGATCAGTAGATAAAGGTACTTGCTGCCAAGCCTGATGACTTGAATTCTGTCCCTGGACCCTGCACGGTAGAAGATGTAAACTAACTCCCAAAAGTTACCATCTGACCTTCTGACTTCCACAGGTGCACTGTTTCGCATGCATTCATGCCCACATACTCACTAGATAAATATAAAATACATATGTTTTAAAAGAATCGTCAACATGTGTTTTAAGAGGTCTGATAATGCCTTTGGATCGGTGAATTATCTGGAGACAGCTAGAAGACCAACAATGGGGCTGTTTAATGGCCAGACCTCCCTGCTGAACAGGTCCTATGAACAAGACAGTATGTGTTCACGTTCAATTCAGTTTGGAAATGTTAATTAAGGCTCAGCTGAGAGAGGTTCATTCATTTGTGTGTACTCAGAGCTTAGTCTTAATCCCTTACTAATACTCAATGTAGGAGGAACAAGAGCAAGAGGGAAGTAAAAGAGGAGAAGGGCCAGAGAAAATGGAGAGACTTCACTCACCCTTTCTATCCATGAACGCAGCAATGGGCCCAGAGGAATGTGGGGAACTCCCTGGAAAGAGATCTTACCAAGCTACTCTCAACGACTGTAACAAAACAACCTCTCAGAGCAGAGCGTTGCCTCCAGTTTGTGACCAATTGAAATGTTGAGAGAATTTCTCCCCTGGGGACACTTAAACAATGTGTTTCCCCCGCTCCACAAGGTCCTAAGGACAAACCAAAGTATAATCCCATCAAAAGTTCACCATGTGTGTGAGGAACTACAGTCAGGAAAAAGAGTGACCCCAAAGCAGACTCCTGACAGTCTGTGCCAGCATGGATGCTGGCCCCCAATGTTCACAGAAATAGAAGTCCCTTCTGTTAACCGTCTCCAATCTATATACTTCTCTGTATGTTGAGACCATCACCCATTAAATTGGGGCAGAATTACATATGAATGATTGGCTTGGAGGAGAGGCTAGAATCTCAGATGTGTGTCTAATAACCACCCCAGCTTCTCTTTCTAGGAGGGAGCCCCAACAGTCAACAGGCCCAGCTGTGATCGTTCATAAGTAGGCACAGCTGATCCAGTGAAGAAGGAGGCTGACTTGCCCAGAGGACCACACTTTATCACAGGAAGACTCTAAATGTCCTTCCTATCTTCAGGGAATTCAGACTACAAGGTTGGGAGATAATGAGGGGTTAGGTTGTAAGGTCTGGCTTCTTAGACATTGAGTTAAATCTCTGAGGGAGGATTCCTTCTCCAGATTCTTTAAACTCCAGAAACGTAGGCCTGGCCATTGTATTCCAGTCCCACCTGGCTTTGCGCTAGGCAAGATACAGAGAAAAAGGATCAAGGAGAGGAACTAATTCACAGCAATTGAGGTTAATCCCACTCAAAGCCTCAGCCCATGTTAGCAGCTAATCCAGCTAGAGCAGCTTTCATGGGGAGCTCTGATAAACCCTTTAGCCTCAGCAACTCCACATTCATGAGGAGTGTCATCAGTAGCTCAAAAGCCCAGAAGCCTGTCAACTTTGATAAGTGTGTCAGCCCAAGCCATGGTGGCCACCACCATCCAGGGGAGAGCCTCCCAGACACACCCAGCCAGCAATGAATCACACCTACCAGTTTTTCCTGGTTTTAAACCAATCAGTGCAGCTCTTGGAATCTTAAACCTCCCCAAAGACATTCTGTGTGTGATTAGCATTCCTTACCAGACTATAGAACCTGTAAGATTTGGGGTTGGGCCTGAGGTCTTTATTCATCATCTCCCACAGTGACAAGGACAGAGCATGACATAATGTGGAGATTAGAAAAGGTTCTTTAATTTGTGTGTGTGTGTGTGTGTGTGTGTTTGTATAGGTATGTACATGCTTGTCTATGTGTCTATACGTATAACATCAGGCATCTCCCTCAATTTTTCCCCAAACTATTTTTTAAAACAAAAGCTCTTCTTGAACTTGGAGCTCACTGGTTCAACTAGACTGGCCTGTCACCAATCCCAGGATCCTCTTGTCTTCTTCTCCCATCCCCAGCCTTGGGATTAAAGGTGGGCACTGCCATGCTGGACCTTCTTAGGTAGGTTCTAGGGATTTAACACAGTCCCTATCACTTGCACAGCAAGCATTTTACTGGCTGAGCAACAGCCCTGACCCATTCGTGGTTTATTAATAGTGCAAAGCTAGGCACAGCTCTTAGCTACCAGACTCAGTGGGTCCACCAGAGACATGAGGGTCGAGTGTTGGTTTCTCTGCTGTCTTCTTGGTTAACATGAGTTTGCTCCCTTAGCTGCTCATTAGTCCATCTTCTAGATGGAATCCAAATTCTAATTCCGTACCCCTCCCTCCTGGGAAAAACTACAACTTCATGTTCAACTTCACTCTCTTAACATATTCTTATTAGGTAATTTTCCATTTTAATCATCTTTCTAAGCAAAACCAAGCAGCCCCCAGTGCATTCTAATATCATGCCAGCAATACTACAGTCCATTTCCTGAACTTTTGTCATCCTAAGGAAGGCTACATACAACCCATTTTCTTCCCTCCCCAGACCTGATAACTTCTCATTTGGGTCAGGTATCTATGATTTTCATATTCTAAGTATTTCATATAAGTGGCATAATAATCATGCCAGCGGGTATTAAATGATACCTCATGTTTTAACCTGTATTTTCCTAATGATTCGTGATGTTGGCTATCTTTGTGCATGCTTATTGGTCATTTCTTCATCTTTCTTATACAAGTGTTTATTCAAGTTGTTTACCTACTTTTTAATTTACTTTTTTACTTTGTAATTGATTGTAAGAAGTTTTTATATATTCTGTATAGTAACCCATTATCATATATATGATTGGTGAACATTTTCTCTCATGGCATGGATTGATATTCTAGTATAATTTTTATTTATAACTTTTAATTCATAAATACAAATGACAGACAGTGTACCCCAAATATTAAACTCACTTCTTTCTGGCCCTCTTTCTCATAGAACCCACCATCACAATGTTGTCACACTAGCATTTGGCTTTAGAGAAGGCCTTTTATCCTCCTCACAACATCAGCTCCTGTAGCTTCTCTTGTCCATCATCATCATCATGATCATCATCACCATCACCACGATATCATGACCATTGTAACTATTGCCATCCTCATCACCACCATAATCATCATCGTCATCTTCATCATCATCATCATCATTGTCACCATCCCTTCCCCGGTTAATTTTTGTCAACTTGACACAAACTAGAGTCACCTAAGAAGAGGAAACTTCAACTAAGAAATTGCCTCCTTCTAGTTGACCTGTGGGCATGTCTATGGAGCATCTTTTAAATTAATGCTGGAAGTGTGAGGGCCCAATCTACTGGAGGTGGTGCCACCCTTGGACAGGTAATCCTAGGAAAGCAGCCTAAGCAAGCCAATAAGCATCATTCCTCTGTGGACTTGGCATCAGTTTTTACCTGCAAGACACTTTTAGTTCCTACTCTGGTTTCTCTCAGTGATGGAGTATTACCTGGAAGTGTCATAAATAGCTAGTATATATCTATGTAATAGAAGATAAAATAAACCCTTTCATGCAAGTTGCTTTTGGATTTGGTGTTTATCACAACTACAGAAAGTGACTAGAATTATCTCCATCATATCATTGTCAGCATCTCTATTGTCGCTACATCATCACCATTATCATCACCTTCACCACCTTAACCATCGCCATTGTCATCACCATTGCCATTGTCTTCACCATCACTGCCATGACCACCATCACCATCATCACTGCTGTCATCACCATCAGTACCATCACCATCATCAGCTCCAGTTATAATTCTTTATCAGTTTGTGAAGTACAAGATTCTTTGAATAAAACTTTAGCTACAACTTCTCTTTCTTTTTTTTTTTCATATCGAATCTTAAAAGCTTGCTTTATTCATCCCACTTAAAGTCAAAGAAATAGACTCATGCTAGTGACATAGTGACGGCCATTCATACTCTGACAGCTATTCTCATTGTGTTTATTTATACTTTTCCATGAGAAGGATGCATCTATTAATCCAAACTAAAATTTGAAATGATTTTCCTCTAACCAGGCTCTCTGTGTTGTTAAAAGCCGGACAGTCCTCTAGTGAACTCCCGTTAAGGATGGAAATTTCAAGCAAGAGTCTGAGTATTTCAGAGTTGTTAGGATATGTAAAATTATCCCCATAAGCAAAAGAAATCCTCAGACAAGTGTACTGACTACTTCACAGGAAAAGAAAAGAAAGGTCCTTCCATCCGTTCACCTCATCTGTTCCCAGAAATCCTTGGGCAAGGGAGGAAACTTGCAAGCCTCTTGGGGTTTGTGTGACCACGTCACTTCATCTACTGTATAGAGACCAGTGTTTCACTGTTAGAGACTTAACTGTAAACTCACATTCTGAATGCTTATCTTCAGTGTGATTAAATTTGAGAATGAGGCCAATTGAGGTGGTTAGCGTCTGATAGATCACCATTAAATAGGGTTGATGTTGTCATAAAAAGGGGGGGGACACAATGATATGGCCCCTTGCCATCCTCTCTTCTCCCTCCCATTCAGGTTTTTTTCTGAAAAATTCAGGCTTTTTTGTGATGTAAAACACTGTCCCACACAAAGGTCTCCACATGCTGCCACATTTTCTCAGCGTGCCATCCTACTTCTATTGAAAGAACAAAAGACTTAGCCCAGCCTGTAAGTGAGACAGATAGGCACCAAGTCTTCAGGATAGCACATGGGCCAGTCACAGGATGTTTTTATTATTTAACACACGAAACTTGAGGTTATGTGGTGTTTTATTTGCTGCCCTCAATAACATTTCTAGAATTTCCAGTTCTGTAGATTTATGTCTACACTGACATCTTGAAGCCATCTTCTGTGTCCCCGAGAAAAACTGATGGCTTGAAATTAAGTTAATCCTTTCATTCCTTTTTTTTTTTTTAAATGTATAAACATGTTCTCATGTATCCCAGACTGGCCTCAAACCCACTAAATAGCCAAGAATGACCCTAAACTCTTAATCTGCCTTCATCTCCTTCCTAAGTACTGGGATGACAGATGTGCAGTCAGGCACTGGGCTCTGACACCAGAGCTTCTTGCACGATAGACAAGAACTCTATCAAATGAGCCTATACAGGCCTGAACTTAAAAGACAATAATTAAGGCTTACTCTCATCGAATTGGAAAGCTTGAGAACCACCATGAACATTGCATTACTGCTCCAGGAGACCATGTTACAACTTCAGGTGTGTCTAGCCTGTGGCCCATGGGCTGTATGTATATAGCCAAGGATAGACTGATGAAGGTAGCCCAATACAAAATCATAAACTTATATAAAACACTATGAGAGTCTTAAAAAGCAAGCAAAACAAAAACAAAAACCAAACCTCTATGACATACTTACCAAGCATGAACTTTGCAGGTGACATCATGTCACAGTGTCAAAGGCTTGGCCACACCCTCACAGTAGAAGAAACCTCCTCTTCCCCTGGGGAAGATGAATACTTGACAACTTAGCTGCCTGTGGAGCAAACCCGAGAGGACAGAGAAGTGATAATGACACATAGTGCAGCTACAGCATGGCAGCCATAATACCAACACCACAGTGGTCGAAGGAAGACAGCAAGGGGACCCCACAATGTCCCTAGTATTATCAGCAAGCAAGAACTCCAAAGCAACTGCTACCTCTGTACTTAAAAACATAAAGAGGAAGAGCCACTGTGCAGAAAAACCCACCAAAGGAGCAAAAAGAAAACTCCAGCAAGATGCCCATCAGATGAGGTATGGAAGATTAATTAGATGGGATTAATAGTAGATGGAAACCACATGCACAAAAAAATAAAATAAAATAAAATAACAGACTTGAAGGAGAAGAAGAAAAAAGAGTTTGTGTCTGAAGAATGAGAAAGAGAAGGTTGCTGAGGAAAATATTCAGAATTCTCAATGACTTGTAGGATCAAGCATCCCAGCACCTCAGTACCCCATGGGAATCAGGCACTCCAGCACCACAGTAATCCATGGGAATTAGACAGCCCGGTACCTTTGTATTTTGGAGCCTTGTAAGGAGATGAGAGAAAAACAATGAGAAACCACAATGGGAAAAAAAAAAAATTACTGGACATGTTCCAAAGGTGGTGGAAAGGTCATGTCAGAGAGATAAAAATCACAGCAGAACCCTAAACAGCAGGAACATAATGAAAGACATGCATCAGACTCAAACTGCCCGGATCAAGAGAAAAAAAAAAAAAAAAGAGTAGCCGCAGAGAGTGTGTGCAAGGCAAACAGAGGACACTATACGATGGAGGCTGCTTCCCTGCCAGGGAAAACAGATGCAGTGGCTTATGGAGTGACACCAAGTGCCAACAATAACACTGCTCATTCACAGTTCTGCGGTTAATGAAAAGATGCTTTGAAGTGAAGATAAAATACGAATACTATTTAAATGCACCTAAGTAGCAGTACTAATTGGCAACAGACAAGCAAGATCAATAGCAGAGGAAGTTCTCTGTTTTTTGTTTTTTGTTTTTTTTTAAACAGGGAGACATTAAAATCATGATTCTGCAAAAGCACACTTGAAGTGCTAGACTAGAGTGAGGGTGGGTGTTTTCTTCTGGTTTCTTCAGAAGACATCTCACAAACTACCGACAAATTTAAAAGTCTTCTGGAAGTGATCGTGTCTTGAGCAAGCAAAGGTGTCTTGCACGCAACACAAAATGTGTGATCCATCAAAGAAAAGGTTTATAAATCTCACTACCAATACTTAAAATTTTTTTCTACAAAAAAAAGGTGCTGGGAGAGGGGAAAAGAGAAAATACAGGCTATCGATGTTTGTACAAGTCAGATCTGATGAGGGGTTATAGAAAACATACAAATAGTATTCAAATTCAACAAAACCTGAACAGACATCTTGCCAAGAAAAACATGGATACAACAACAGCAGCAACAAAAGAAAATGTATGCATCACTAACCATTATAAACACGCAAATCTAGCCCTGGCTCACACCTGCAGTGCTAGCACTTACAAAGCAAAGGCAGGCAGAGAACAGAAAGTTCAAGACCAGCCACTGCACCTCACAGCAGGAACAAACGTGGAGCTCAGAGAGTGGCCCTCTGGCTCCTGCATTCACAGTCACGGTCTGTACCAGACACGGTGTTGATGCTCACGGGAACAGATGTGAACAGAAGTATCTGTAAATAACTGCAGCTTCCACTGGACCATCTGCAAGACTGATTGACTGATTAGAACCTCAGGGATGGAAAGAGGTTGGAATTTTGCAAGTTTAGAGCCAAACTACCTTGGGGCATTTAAGCCTCCTAACTAGCCATGTCTGATCCTTCTCTGTATATGACCCAACATCTTTGTGAGCAGTATGGAAAATCTTTTGGAATGTAAAAGATAAAATAAAATCAACAACAACAGCAACAGCAACAAAAATCTCTAGTTTCCACCAATTAGAAAGCTGATAATGCCTCAGAGACTGTCTGATGCCTATGGTTGAGACATCTCTGCTTTGCTATAACCCTCCCACCTAATCTCTTTCCTGATTTGAAAAGCCCCTTGATTTATGACTTCCACTGTTCTGTTATTATAAAAACTTCTTCTAACTGTTACTAGCTTGGAAAAATTTAGAGTGACATAAATCTTGTTTCTGGGCCATTGTCACTTATATTTGGTTCAAACCCAAGCCAAAACAAAAACCCACCAAAAAAAAAAAAAAA
>NW_026587032.1:4011230-4112288 GCF_907164565.1 Psammomys obesus | reverse complement strand
AAAAAAAAAAAAAAAGAAAAAAAAGAAAGAAAGAAAACAAAACAATTAAAAAACAAAAGGAAAACTAACAAAAAACCCTAACTATTCTCTTACCCTCTTTGAGGCAAGAGTTATGTTTTTGTGTTAATGGCAGAATGACAGAATAAAAGAACAGGCTCAGTGAGGAGAAGTCTGCTTCCTCCATGTATATAAGTCCTCCTCTATTGTCCTTTAGGCCTTCTGCAGGCCTCCACTGTAAGACAGCAAGAATACCAACCTCTCTGCTGCCTGGCTGGGGTCCAGCCAGTTGAGGTAAAAGAGTTCTGGGGTTGAGGGGTGAGGGAGACCTGCCTCCAGTGCAAGACTGAACTGATAGCTGAGAAACTCCCAAATCAAGAAAAACAGTATCTCAACAACAACGCTTAAGAATCCAGTCAGTGTATAGCAGCCGACCAGGGTGATCCCTGGAAAGCTTAATGGAGATTTCCTCTTAGGGCTGAAACATATAGGGTTAGCTCTCAGCCTTACCCCAATTGACAGCTTATATTTTAAGGGATGTTTTTGTTTGGTCTTTAACAACCCAGAAGCCAAGGCCTCCTACACAGGAATAAGAAATGAATCCTCCTGTCTGCATGCCCTGAAGGCTGCTTTTCCATCTAGCTAACAGGCATTCTCTCCTCTGGTAATAAAGTAGCCCCAAGGATTACAGTTCACCTTTTCCCTAAGTGAAAGGAGCTGTCTCAGAGCAAGGACGCACTTAGCCAGCTGTGACAACTATCCAGCCAGCACAGGAAACACTGAAACAGGAGGCTAAAATTGGGATTTTTATGTGTGTGTCAGCCTTCCTTTCATTCTCTTCCTGCATTCATGACCTCAGCAGTGCATTTGTGGGCGGGACAGAGGCTCAGTAAAGTGTTTGCACCATAAGCATAAGGACCTGAATTTAATTCCCAGAACCAACATAAAAAAGCCAGGCATGGTGGCACAACTGATATGGAAGTAGAGGCAAGTGGGTCCCTGGGGCTCAGGGGCCACCAGTCTAGCCTAATGGCAGAGAGAGACTCAGTGAGAGACACTATCTCAAGAATAAAGGTGGACAACATTCTTGAGAACAGCACTCAAGGCTGTTCTCTAGTTTCCACATACATGTCCTTTCACTCACTCCCAAGTGTGTATTCACAAGCACATGTATACTACAGAGAGAGAGAGAGAGAAGAAGGAGGAGGAGGAAGAGGAGGAGGAGGAGGGGGAGGAGGAGGAGAAGGAGGAGGGATGGAAGAGTCAGGAGCACATTCCCCTCCGAAAGAAGCCATTTTTTTCACTATACACCAAGCATCACATACTATGCCTGGTATCTGTCATTTCTGGTCCTCAACTTTCATAGGAACTTTGCAAAGGAAATATTTTATTTCTATTTCTTCTTTCTTTCTTTCTTTCTTTCTTTTTCTCTGTCTTTCTTTTCTTTCTTTCTTCCTTCTTTCCTTCCTTCCTCCCTTCCTTCCTTCCTTTCTTTCTTTACTCCTTTTTTTTTTAAGTCTTTGAAAGTCAGAGATTAGATGCATCTACCTCAAGGTCACACAACTAATTTTGGTGGTGGGAGACTTATCAATGCTCCTTTGAAGTAACAGAGCAAGAGTTCCTACACACCCTGAGGAATAGCAGCAGACAGGCCCTTGCATCATTAATTCATCCATTTCATTTATTCCTTGTTGTCTCATCTATATACTCTTGCCATGATCTGCATTATTATTCATAGAATGTTTTTGTAAGTGAGTTCATTTGTATTTAAATAAATTTCGGAATAAAATTTAAATTTTAAATTAAAATCCTTTGGTTACCAAGTGGATTAAAGACTTAGTCAAGTGTATATATGCCTGTAACTTGAGCACTTGGGAGGTAGAGGCTCGTATATCAGGAGTTCAAGATCATCCTCAGATACAAACTGTGTTCAAGGCCAGCCTGGGCTACAGAAGATTACAAAAACAACACAAACTAGTATCATTTTCATATGTGGAAAATATACACCATAAAACAAAACAGTACCACTACATCTGGCTGGGTTCTCTTGCTTACAAAGTGTTTGAGCCTACAACACAGACAGTTTGCTAAAGAGGGAAATTAGCAAGATCTGGAGAGCCAGGGTCAGGTCAGAATCCAAAATCTGGGTAATGTCAAAGCTCTCTTCATTTCCAGGAGAAGCTGGTGCTCTGAGCGGCCTCAAAGCACCGGGAGACAGAAGACCATCAAAGTGGCACTCACCCCCAACTCACTGCCTTCCTATCATCTGTGCCATGGATGGCACAAACTATAGAAACACTTTGAATGCTAGTGTCTCCATTTATTAATAAAAGAATTAGCTTTGTAGCATGGTGTGCAGCTGCAAACCAGGACACAGAAAAGTGAGGCAAAGGTATCTTGAGATTAAAAAAAAAAAAAAAAAAAATTGGGGAAAGCTTAGACTATGCAGTAAAAGGCTGTCTCAAAAAGTGGAAAAGTAAAAAATAAAAGAACAGGGAGAAGGGAAAGAGGGAAGATAAGAGAGGAAAACAAAACAAAAGGAGGAGGGAGAAAAAGAGGAAGAAAAACAGGAGGAGGAAGAACAGAAGGACAGATGGAAGAGGAGAAGAAAGGCCAGGTGGAAGAGTTTTTCCTCATTTCCTTCTCTAATTTCTCTCCTATCTAAAACTTCAACTTTTACTTTATCTTGTATATTTACATACTTTCTCCAAATTTTACTGTTTAAATTTTAAAACAAACCTCTATTATCCCTGTATTTGTCTTTGGCATGGGACCGATACAATACGCATCTCAGAATGTAAGATTTATCAACCTAGCTACTGATCATCCTATCAATCCTTGTACAGAAGATCCTGAGACATATATTCATTATCTAATTCATATTTAATACAGAGAAAAAATGTAGAGACTGATGGGTACATTATAGTTCAGGCTCTGGCCCATGCAAGTTGGGCAGACATCTTACCCCTTTTCACTCAGTCCTTGTTTCTAGACATGGATAAATATTTTTCAGCCTCTCCTACTCTTGGGCTCCTGTATGGATCAGGTGATCTCACATATGAGGAAACATTTGAAACAGTGCCACCCATCCAGACTGTCAGAAGATCTCTGCCGCTGTCAAATGAGATCAGAGATTCGAGGCCAGTTCCAGAGTGTGATGCAACTTGCCAGCTGACCTTGGCTACCTCGGTCTCTCTTGGCCCGTTGCCTCATTTGAATGATAAAATCATTTAGGGTCCTTTCATCACCAAAAATTATACACTTTTGTGATTGATTTATTGTCAGCTACAATCACCGTTACCCACCACACATCAGACAGGATCATAGAAAAGGAGATAAAAAGAAGTGCCTGGGACTAAAGGAGAGAAACCCTGGAACCAGATGAGATCTCTGGGTTTGTGTGTCAGCTGTGTCATGTGCAAGGTCTGTTCCTCTGTACCACTGTCTAGTGTTGAACCCCCTCCTCTGTAATATGTCTTCCCAAGGACCATCTGCACCTCCTCTGTAATATCCCCATTAGGGATTGTCAGGTACATGTGCCTCTGAGCACTGGAACTCACTGTCAGGCTCTGACCAATGAGCAGGCTCCTCTAATCCTAACAGAATAATTGACTCCAGATCAGTCACTCCCACAAAATGGTCCAGTGAAGTCAGTCTCAGGGTTCTGATAGAAACATGAAGATGCCTGCCATAGAGATGTTGTAAGCCTGAGCCCACTGATGGCGGTCTGTCTCCTACTTAGGAAGGGTCCTCTTGGGACTGAAATCCCCTCAAAAGAAGGCAGAAATGATGGACTGTTGACAGAGCCATCAAGGTGTCTAGATGCAGTGCTATTGGAGGATAAACCCAGTGTTACAGGAGTCTCTTACCAGAGCTAGCTTCAGCTGGGTTTCTGTCCCCTGAAGAACTACTCACTGATATACAGAAACTTTGAACTTGCCCACACAGAGTTCAGGGACTTCCTCCAGAGGTGCCTTTAGGGCCACTGAAGCAATGCAGGAATAGGTCACAATAACTGCAGGGCTTTGGACCCCCTTAGAACAAAGCAAGATCTCTCTATGTTCTTAATCCATTGAGCATTGCATGAAGTTTGCTTTGAAGGCAATTTTCAAGGATAGCTGACCTCAGAGTTCCCCAAAGATCCCATTCTGGAATCCAAAAGAACTATCTCAGACTTACCTGTCTGAAAATAAAGAACAATTTCAAAGACCAAGAGAATGTGTGTTGAGGAGGAGGGGCCCATAGGCAGCTGGAGAGACTGTGGCACATTCAAAAACAATAGTTGAAGAAACAGCTCAGTGAGTATGAGAGCTTGCTGGAAAAGCCTGAGGATGGAGTTCAGATCCCAGCATCCACATAAAAGCTGGACATGGCACTTGCCACCCTTCACCGGATTCTCTGTGAATATATCAGCACACACACACACACACACACACACACACACACACACACACACACACTAAAATACAATAGATTAAAGAAAACAGCACAATTGAACCCCTGCTGCAGGTCCATCCTATAAACCCAAGGATCCCAGAAATTTTATGTTTCAACAAGTTCTAGATGCTTGGCATTTTAGTTAAGTTTTTCATTGCTGTGACCATACAATGACATTGAGGAAGAGAGAATTTACTTGGGCTCATAGCTTGAAGTGGCATAGCCCATCATGGCAGAGAAGTTAAGGTAGCTAAAGCTGAGGCAGCTGGTCACTTTGTGTCCTCCGTCAGGAACAGAGGGAGATGAAGTTCGATGCTCAGCTCACTCTCTCCTTTTTCATTCAGTCGAGGACCACAGGTCATGGACTGGTGCTGCCCATACTTAGGATGGGCCTCCCTGCCTCAGTTCACCTCAGGAACTCCCTTATAGACGACCTGCCCAGAGGTTGTCCTCCTGTGACAACCTGGACAGATCTGGACAAGTTGACAATCAACACTCTTCAGTGAGTTTAAGATTTTTCTCAAAGCACTTTGATCCAGGTAGGCTCCATCCACCAAATAAACTGAAAACACCGACAAGAGAATGTCTTCCTGAGTGAGTCCATGTCAGCTCCCAAGTGGGTCTGATCGGCACACGATTACTGGGCAAGCTTAATGTGCATGTTGCTTGTGTGGGTGCCAGGGGACAGTGCCAGAGCTCTCAGAATCTTCCGTGAACAAGGATGAAAATATCAAACCTACCAATGAAAACACCATGCCTGAAGGGAGGAGCACTGATTATGTGCATGCATGCGTATTTGTGTGTATATGTGTGTGTGCATTTATGTACGTGTTTATTTGTGTGCGTCTGTGTAAACATTCATAGAATATATATGCAAGTACACATATGCATGAATTTATGTGTGCACATATGTGTACTTGTGTTCAGATAGGTATGTGTACACCAGTCACTGTCTCTCCCACATTTTTCTCTTTCAGTGCTAACAGGACAATTTCTTCCTCGCCATGTCCCTTATTTTCCTCTCAAGGAGAAAGAGTACTACATTACCTCTGATATTTACTGAGCTCAGTTTGCAGAGAAATAAAATGTTTTTGGCCTGTTAATCCAGCATTAACCCTCTGCATACTCCATCTTTGGCTCTGTTGTGACAAGTCAGGCTTTGGTGAGGCTAACATGCTTTTGGCCAGGGAAGGGGACATTGCCTCTGGCTTTAGGGAACCTATCCCCTCCCCTCCTCTTCACTGCATGCAATTGACACCCAAGCAAATGATCATTCATTGGTTCAGCCATTCATCTATCCATCCATCCATCTACCCACACCTTCATCCAAGTCTGTCCATCCTTCCATTCATTCATTCATTCATTCATTCGTCAGATAAGAGCATGCAAAACCTGAACCTGTGTTCAGCCTCAGAAATTCAAAGGCTGTATCTACCATCAAGTTCACAGCTAATTTTGGAAGAATTATTCATAATTTCATGGTATGTTTTTCAGTTCCTTTGCACACAAGCACCAACGGTTTCATTTGATCTCTATAATTGAGTCAGTTATTCTCCTTAATAGATAAGAACAATGAGATGAGAGAGGATTGAGCTATAGCTAAAGTAAAGTACCAAACAGATCCAACTACCAAAGCCAAAAAGCTGGAGGACCCATGATAAGATGATACAATGGACCAGAATTTAAAATATACCAGAATTCCTTGCCAGTGATGAAAAAGAAGGAGGCAAAAGTAGGGAGATCCAGGCCTGACAGGTCTCTCCCTATGTTAGCATCAGGCCAACGGTTGCTGCTGTTGTTCTTCATAACATGTGTGTTACATGCAGTCATTATCTGTGACTGTCCAAGGCTCTAACTGTTCAGTGTCAAGTGGTTTTTTTAAGATATGAGATTTATTTTTCTCTGTCCCCATCACACTCACATTGATCCATTCCTCTTCACCATTAGTTCCTCTTCTACTTTCATGTCTTTTAAAACAATGTTTTTATTTCTTCTTTGAAAATTTCATACATGCATATGATATATTTTGAACATATTTACTCCTCGCTCATTCCCAGCCCCCTTAGGCTCTCTCTCCCAACTTTATGTCATTTGTTTGTTTGTTTAACCCACTGAGTCCAACTTAGTGTTATACATGGGTGTGGATTCATCTGCTAAAGCATAGGTTATCTATAGAAGTCCATGTCCCCAAAGAAAAATGACTGTCCCTCCCAAGCATCTACCAACTACCAATATCTCTTCAGCTGGAGGGGGGGGGAGTAAGGAACCCCTCCTGCTCTCCATCCTGGAATTTTTAACTGACTTGATCTTGGGCAGAAACCATATCTACTTATTTCTATTTGGCACAGAAGGGGATCATTTTAGAAAACTAAGAGCCTAGCACATATGGTTAGGAAAACTTAAACTAACTCCAACAGGTCCCAAAGTACTTCCCTTAATAATACCTTATGATGATGTTAACTCCTGAAAGGTAAAATTTAAATCCTTCCTGCTAAATCGGTCTTAAATCATTTGGTGACAGTTTAAAGTATTGGCTCTTTTATGGAGAGGTGACTGGAACCTGCCTCATCCAGAACAGCACTTACTGCCCCATAGGGAGCAGACTCTGGAACATGGTTGGAGGGGGTGTGTGCTATTTTTGCTTAACGCCATGTCACTTAAACTTAACCATCAACTTGACACAACCTTGAATCACTCAAGAGACCCTCAAATGAGGGATTGTCCGGATCAGGTTGGCCTGTGGGAGTGCCCGTGGGGGATGGACATAGGAAGATCCAGACCGTCATAGATCCCTGAGCTAGACTATGTAAAAGCTGAGAAAGCTGGCTGAGAACCAAGCAGCAGCCCTAAGGAAGGATGCAGGCACGATGGGGCACAGTCATCTTTCTGCTCTTGACTATAAATGTAATGCTGAAAGTTCCTACTTTGAATTCCCATCAGTGATGGACTGTAACCTGGAAGTGTAACCCAAATAAACCCTTTCTCCACTAATTCTCACTATCCAATGCAGACTCCAAACCACAACTCACTAGAAAAGAATCATTAAAAGCTTCTTGGAAGCATGAGTGTGTGGTCAGACTCCTCCCACTGCATAATGATATCTGGGCTCGCTTTAGTGTACCCTATGGCCCCAGCAACCTCAGAGCTGTGGTTAAATGCAAATGCACATACATTTAAATGTTCCACTACTACTGTGGAAATTGCTCTTTGAACCTTTTAATATATTGTCCATAAATATCGCTCTCTTGTATATGAGCTCTACCCATCACACAGTATCCCCACCCCTTTCTCCACCTCATGTTCATAAGTCCCTGTTCTACTTTTATCACCTTCTAATCACGCCTACCATTTTCCTGTGTACAGCTTTTGCTCGTGCATTTATTTTCGGTCCCTTTCCTCCAGAATGTGCCATATCCTGTCTAGGATTTTATATCTCAGGAGGAGAAAAAAGCAAGCCAGGTGTGGTGGTCCAGGAAGTAGTTGAGAAAATTTGTTACCATGTGGCTTAAGAAGCAACAATTAAGAGCTGCCGCTAGACACATGTAAGAGGAATAAGGAGGACTCCAATCTTTTTTTATATTAATCGCAGTTTATTCACTTTGTATCCCTTCCTAATTCCCTCCCAATCCCACTTACCATCCTTCATCTCCTCCCATGTCCTTCTCCAAGTCCACTGATAAGGGAGATCCTCCTCCCTTTCCATCTGACCCTAACCTATCAGGACTGGGTTCATTGTCTTCCTCTGTGGCCTGTGGTCTTCCTCAGGAGGAGGTGATAAAAAAACGGGCCTCTGAGTTCATGTCAGAGACAGTTCCTATTCCCCTTACTAGGGAACTGACTTGAATACTGAGCTACCATGGGCTACATGTGTGCAGGGATTCTAAGTTTTCTCCATGCAATGTCCTTGGTTGGAGTATCAGTCTCAGAAAAGACCTCTGGGCCCAGATTTCTTAGTTCTGTTGCTATCCTTGTGAAGCTCCTGTCCCTTCCAGGTGTTTCTATCTCCCCCTTCTTTTGTAAGATTCCCTGCACTCTGCCCAAAGTTTGGCTATGAGTCTCAGCATCTGCTTTGATACCCTGCTGGATAGAGTCTTTCAGAGGCCCCTATGGTAGGCTCCTGGAGGACTCTGATCATATGGGAGAAGTATATAGAACCCTAACCACAAACAAAAGACTTGGGAGCTATGATTCCATCTTAAGAATTGGAAGACAGCCTTAACCCTAGGAACTGCCATCCTCTGAAAAGGCTTGTTTGAGAAGAAAGGGGGCCTCATGGAAACAGGACCTCTGTTAGGGGAAAGGGATCCAAAGACAGGCAACAGAGTCAGAGACAGTTCCTGTTCCTGCTGTGAGGGGTCCCACATGAGGACCAAGCTGTACCTACTTGATATGCCAAGGCAGGTTGATAGCCATAGGAGGTCTTCTTTTCTCTGAGGAGAAAGGGAGGGGGACATAAGCAAAAGAGAGGGGAAATGGTGAGACTGGGAGAGAAGAGGAGAGAAAAGAAGTCCTGATTGAGATGTAAAGTAAATTAATTAATTAATGAGAAAAAGAAAAAAAAAAAACAGGACCTTGGTTATAGGGCAATATAACTAGCTTTCAAGAATAAAGGGTAAATTTATATTAAAAGAGCAACTAGTTGTCTCTGATCATTGCCATATCTAGCTGTTGCCCATTTGATCTCTTGGCAGCTGTCATTATCCATGTGAGACCTATACAAGATCAGGTCCATTAATGTTCTATCATGGAAGAAGGAAGGAATTGTGTTGCCTCACTCATCTGTCCCTGAAGATCTATTGGCTGTTAATGGTTGCTAAGGGGTGGGACAGACATTTTCTTCAGTGGTATAACTATTCAAAAGATGTCTGTGCTCTTTTGTGAACTCCTATGTTCAGAGGATTCAGTGGCTTCTTCCTCTTTACCACCCAAGCTTTTGTTTGTCTCTTCACTCTCTTCCTTATGCTCGAGAAAAAGCAATGGGAATGAATATGTCTTAAATATCATCACTAAGCTTCTGCAATCTCAGGGTTAGTTGGAGCAGAGACATGTGCAAAATCAATTTGAGATATTAGGTCTTAGAGAAAACAGATACGGGAACCCCACTTTCTTCAAGTCAAATTGTAACATGTTTTCCCAGCCACTTTCTGGACCACTACACCTGGCTTGCTGTCACTTTTGAGATATGAAATCCTGGACAAGATGGTGGTCACTTGTGGTCCCACATTTTTCTCTCTGCATGGTAACCCTGGAGAGTTACGGAGTTCTGTAAGCATCAGCTTCATCAAAAACAAAGAGACAGCCAGGGTGAGGGTTTGCCACAGGCTTGAGAGAAGGACCAAATGAGATGGTTTTCACACAGAAGCTCTCATTATGTTAATGTGATCGTTATCGTAATCATGGCTCCATCCACAAAACCACAGGGGACTGAAGATAACGTGATCAGAGAAAGGAAATTCATCAGGAGACAGAGATCCCTTTTCTTTCTTTTTTTCTTTCTTTCTTTCTTTCTTTCTTTCTTTTGTTCTTTCTTTCTTCCTTTCTCTGCCTATCCTTAGGGATCTCAGAGATTCTCAAGTCTGGACGAACTGACATAAATTTTTTTGCCCTGTTGCATTATTACGTTTCAGGGAGAGTTGTTAGATTCAAGTGAAATCACAATTAAGATCTTGTTCATGTTTATTGTAACACTAAACTTCCTATGTGAGGACAGATGTCTGATGCAAGACCTTGACCAGACAGGAAAGCCTCTCTTGGCTGACAGTGAATGGACAGTTGGCTGTTCATGCTGACTCAAGTGGCAGAGAAAGGCTTCCTTGCCATTGACTCCCTTTTTAAACCTTGCATACTTTGTAAACCCTCAAGGCAGAAAAATGGCCAGGAGGAGCTCCAGAAGCCAAGCCCCTCCCTGTGACTTTTCTGTCATAACAGCATTTTCAGCCTCTGTAACCATCACAAAGGTCATCCCAGCCCCCTCAATAGGACCCTTCCCAGATTATGCTAATTTTAAGTGAAAAGTCTGAATTTAAAACAAACAAACAAAAACACCAATCCCTGAGCTTCCCACAGAAATCCACCAATCCCTGAACTCCCCAAGCTCAAGACTTGAAATCCCACCAAACCCTCATCCTGGAAATCTCTGCCCTAGAAAGCTCTACCCCCCCCCCAAGAAATTCTATATAAAGGCTATGTCTGTTCAGTTCCCTGCTTCTTTCTCCCAGGAGAAGGGACAGTCAACCCTTGATTCATCCCTCCATACCCTGTACCCTCCCAATAAATATCTTTTATGAGATTTTCTGCCTGGTATGACTCTCTCATCAAAAAGAAGCCAAGAAGCAACAAAGCAAAGAAGAGAAGAAGTGAAGAAACAGAGTGGAGCTTAGGCTCCTGAGCTCCTGGGCTCATCTGGCAATACCCCCCACCCCCACCTTGGGAGCTACAACACCTCTACTGAGGAGGCCTCCTCCCAGAGCTGTGTGGTCCCTAGGCTTCCAAGTCCCAGGACACCTTTTTCATTTCAGTAGAACAGCCAACACTTTATCTCACTGTAAGTATCCCAATAACCACAAGCATAGCTACAGTTCACAGAAGAAAAAGACCACACTCTGCTATTAAATCGTCTCTTTGATAAAAGGCCAAGACCGGTGGAATGTTCTCACCGAGCCTTCGGGGAGGCTGTTCTTTGTGAAGATTCACTGTTTCTTAGTGTAGTTTGGGGAGCATGGTTGTCATGCTAGATGGGACCTTCTCTTATTGCACCATTTAGTACTTTTCCCATACATTATGAGAAAACCATATCCTTTACCAGTGTAGTGGTTTGAATGAGAATATCAAACCCCATAGGCTCATATATTAGAATGTTTTAGTTCTCAGCTGGTGTAACTGTTGGGAAGGATTAATTTCACCCTCTTAAACTGCAAGCAGGCCCCTAATTAAGTATTTCCTGTTATGAGCTGCCTTGGTCATGGTGACTCTTCAAGCAATAGAACAATAACTAAGACAATCTCCTACCCATCAAATTCTTCTTTCTTTGATTTATGACCAGACCAACTAAATTCCAAACGCCCCTGAAAGAAGGCATTTATGCGCAGGTGAAGACCTATATCTGGAAAAGAGTCACAGAAATGGTCTAACATCACTTCAGATCTTAGGGTTACTTTAGAAGCAACCTGGTCCATCATCCTCCATCTCCCATCTGACTGTAACCGAATCTCAGGTACCATGAATAAGCAAAAATCTGTTCAGTAAAGACACACAGAAGGGGTCACAAAGGCCAAGGTTTCAGTCCTTTGGGACTTAAAGTTATGAAACAGTGTCTTCCAAGCACAGAATAGCTGTTGCACTTTGGAACTCTCAGCAGCTGTCATTATCCACATAAGACCTGCATACAATTGGGCCCATTAATGTTCCATCACCTTATCAGGGGTAGGAGCAACCCGCCCCCAGGAGCTGTACCAGCTAGAGAAGGAGTGGAGTTCAGTATCCAAAGCTCCTCAGCTCATCAGGGGTTGAGGCAACCCTCCAACACACACACACACACACACACACACACACACACACACACACACTAAAATGAGTTAACACAGGTGCCTGGAACTGTCTCCACATGATAACTGCTTAATGCTGGGAAGCATTGGGCAATATTCGTGTACTTCCTATATCCCCATTACACCATTGCATCCTCTTAAGGCATGATATGAGCCAAGGGTCCATCATGTATGTCGCCTGTAATTAAGCTGTCCCTGAAACATACCAGGTGCCAAGAAAAAGGGAGTAAGGGAGAGATGGTCATTAGGAGGAAAGATAAAAGATGGGCAAAATGGAAGTGAATGTTACATTTTTCTAAAGCATCTCACATGAAGTTCCTTATTAGAAACTCTGGGAGTACACTGTAATATCTGCCAGTCCCATTTCACAGATGGGAAGGGCAAGTCCAAGAGTACCTAGCTCTTCCCAGAGAGTGAATGAGCAGAGGGATCCCTTCACATAACTGGATACAAAAAGCACAGGACTCTCTTGTCCTCAACATGCTTGTAACAGGAATGGCAAGAGGCATTACTTGGTTTGTAGAAAACTGCATGTGTATCAAACATTCGAAATCAGAGTCAATTGTAGCCTTAAATGCCATACAGTAACCAGGAGTGGTGGCACATACTTTTATTCCCAGCATTTGGGAGAAAGAGGCAGGTAGATCTCTACGGATTCTAAGCCAGCCAGGACTGCATGGAGAGACCTCTATCTTAAAAAAAAAAAAAAGACATCTGGTGTAAGTGATCAAAACTGAAGTGATTAAAATGAACCCCTGCTATTTAGGTAAAGAGATGGGGTTCCAGGAAGTTTGGCAATATCTCAGTTACTCAGATCTGTTGATGATCCCCCCACCTGTGTACAAAGTACCTTTTGGGGACAAGTGTATACATTCCTGCAGGAATAGCTGTTTGTTTAGACTCCCCCATAATCTATAGTCAGTAAAAGAGAAGGAAAATATCTGCCATCTAACAAACATCTGTGTTCAGATGTTTCTGTGACACAAGCCAATTTCTATTCTGGGCATAGCCACTGGTGACCTTCAATGAGCAAAGGTAACCTCTATTCTTCTGACAAGCTTCAGCTCCGGAGGATCCAGCATGTCACAAGCTACATCGCTTCTGACAAGATTTCTCTAGTGCCCACAGCCGAAGAGGAGGCCTCTGGAGATCTTGGATGCACATCTAGTCTGTCTCATACCTTCTGATCTAGACAAACCTACCCCTCAAGTTGGAGCGATGGACTGGAATATGTGACCAGGGACTGGCTCAGTCCATTGGACTTAATGCTTTTCTGGCTCCCTGTCCCGCAGCTAATGAGCACTAGGGTGTGACCAAAGAGCAATGTGTCCTAAAATGTCCATTTCAATACTGCAGCAGGCTCCCATGATTGCTTCTCACTAGAGCTGCAAGAGGAAATAAAACAGAGAATGTTCTGGAACTTTAAAAGAGGAGGTTCATGTCACAGAGTGCAGTATCACACCAATGAGAGCCATTGTTGGGTTAAAAGGAAGAGGTTGGAGTCCGGAGAAATGATTCAGCAGTTGAGAGGACCTGAGTTTGATTCCCAGCAACCACACTGTATGACTCACAATTGCCTGTGACTCCAGCTCTTTTCAGACGCCACAGGAACTTACACCATGTGACATACATTCGTACAGATGCTCATAGACAGAAATTGAATGTTTTAAAAGGATGAAAATTTTTGGCTTGTCCTTTGCTCTGTAAGAATAGTAACCACTCTAAAATAAAACACTATTGGCACGCAGAATGTTATAAACCAATACTTGCTGAATGCCTGCTGCACCAGGTATAGTGTTAAATGGCAGACAAGCAGCTTTGAATAACCCAGTGTCAACCCTTGATCTTACAGTCCATCAAGTGACCTAAGTCAGTCCTAGCCTCTTACGGATAATTATGGAGATGTAGTTGAGCTATAAGCTGTGAAGTTTAAGGGTTAGAGGAGCTTCTGGCAGGAGACAAATCAAGTCCAAGAGAATCAAGAAAGGCTTCCCTGAGGAATAATATTTAAGCTGACCCCAAGAGATAAGCTAGAGGAAGAAAGATTCCTAGGTAAAAATGAACAGCATGTGTGAGACCATGTGTGAGGAGAGGCAAAATTCTACAGGGTTGAGTAGGGAAGAAATTGGAGTTTTAATCTTGACTGTGCCTTCTCAGGAAAAGTGGGATCAATTGCCCATCTATAGGGAACTGCTTGGTAGAGCCAATAGCTGGGGTCAGCTCAAGGTTTTGTTTTTGTTTTTGTTTTTTTGAGAGCTACCATTAGGACTAGAGATAACCTATCCAGAGACAAGATACAGAACAATTTCCCAGCATCCTCCACTGTCTTCCTTAAAGCCAGAGGAAATCAAAATTCATTGCAATGTCTCAGCTTAGGACCAGCCTTTATCCCCAAGCATTTAGCATTGTAGTCCACCTCCTCCACCAGCCTCAGAACCAATCAGCCGAAAGGGTCTCTTCTGAGGCCTCTGCATCCATTTCTAGTCCCCCAAACCACAAAGAAGCTACTTCTAGTTGACTTTGGAATCTTAGATGGATGATGATGACGGTCCGCCTCTATAAATGTGTGCATGTAGGTGTAATGTTTATTACACATGGTATTGACACAGCCCTTCTTTTTTTGTTTATTACTTTTGTAGACAAGGTTTTATTCTGTAACCCATGTGGGCATGGAACTCACTATGCAGCCTAAGCTAGACTTGAACTCACAGCATCCATCTTGTCTCTGCGTGCTGGGTTTGCAGGCATGAGCCCTGGGTCCAGCATTGCAGAAAGTTTTAGTAAGAAACTGACCCACTATTCCTTAACTATTTAGTTTGTCAAAACAAGGACACTTTGGAAACAACGCCCCAGTTTTTTCATCTGCTTGTCAGCATTTAGTTTCACATGACAGAGGAAATTCTGACCAAAAATGTCAAGAGAGAAAAAGCTCTAACCTGAGACTTCAGTCACTTTTCGGAAGTGGAAGTGGTGGGTCTGTACTGTTTTCGAAAGAGAACCATGTGGAAGCTAAGTACCCAGGGTGGGTCAAGGCTCTGCCTCTCACATAGCCATGGCCAGAAGCTCTGTTTGCTGTGGCTCAGTTTTCCTCTTTGCTAAAGAGGGGCCTGGCTGAGATGGGAGCTGAGTCCTGACAGCTCAGGCCCTCTGGTCCTCTGCCCATTTCACCTCAAGGCAGGCCATCACTCAGACTGCTGGGATGAGAGGCTAATTTCCACCTGTGGAAGAGTCTTCAGAGGAAGAGCCCTGGAGAACCTCAATGGTTGACACATGTCAGAGTGTCACAATATTTATGATGTTCCCAAGAACACAGAGGCTGCCTGCTGCCACAATTGACTGGAGGATGAATGCTTGCCAAGCCGGTACTGTCAGTCTTGATTTTTACCATGGAGGTTTGCTTTGGCAGAGAAGCTTCTGGGGAAGGAAAGGGAGAGTATTTACTGAACATTTACTCTGTACCCAAGGCTGGGCAAAGTTCTCCATTGAAAGTTAAAATCCTAAGCAAACTGTCTTAGAATGGAACTTTAATGAGGAATTTATAGAGATGCTCAAATCAAAACGACCCCACAGGACAGCGGTGGTGGCTCCTTGTACAAGATCAAGCCAGCCAACAGTCCAACATGGGTTGAGGGGGGCTTACAAGACTCCACCCATAGCTGAGAAGCCATCGCTATTGATGGTTGCTGCAGGGGAGTCAGCTTTCTTCAGGCCAGTGATGACTGGTGGGCTCCCATGCTCCAGTGGATGTCCTATGGTCATATGGGTAACGCTAATTGCATTCAAGGGGGTTATTTAAAAAAAAGAAGAAGAAGAATGAAAAAGAGGACCTGGAGTTCAGAGGTCCTCTGATGTGATAGTGGAGGTCCTGTGGGAGGAACAGAAGGGGTGGTAAGGGATGACTGCAATCAAAATATGCGTTTAAAGGGGAAAGAAAGCGACGCTTCTGGAATGAAGACACATCCAATAGGCCTGGTGTTTCAAGGGGAGGGGAATTGGAAATAGGGGGAGGTGCTCACAGAAGGGAGCTGCTGTAAACGTATCTGTGGAAACAACAGCCACACAGCTCCTTTGAAATATCTACAAGCCAAGCAGTGCCAATGATTTCTGGAAGCGGGACAACCCCAGGGCAGTCAGAAAAACAGTGTTTCTCAACCTGTGGGTCATGACCCCTTTGGGGGTCAGATGACCTTTTCACAGGGTTGCATATAAAATATTTGTGATTCATAACAGCAGCAAAAGTTAATCAGGAGGCAGAAACAAAATAATTTTATGGTTGGAGGTCACCACCACATGAAGAACTGTATTAAAGGGTAGCAGCGTTAGGAAGGCTGAGAACTACTGCCCTAGAGCCGTCAGACAACCTGGCCCTGCCAACACCTTGTAACGTGCAGCCCAGAGAACAAATGTGAAGCTCCTTGCTTTAAGACACTCAGGGACTGGAGAGGTGGCTCAGTGGATAAAGTGCCTGCCCTACAACCATGAGGACCCAAGTTTTATATCCAACACCCACATAAAATGTCCAGCATAGTAGTGTGCGGCTGTAATCTGGAGCTGTGGAGGCAGACATGGGGGGAATCATTGGCTTCCCTGGCCAGCCATTCTAATACAGTTTAGTGGGCCTCAGGTTCAGTGAGAGACTCTGACTCAATATATATATATATATATATATATATATATATATATATATATATATATATTTCCATATATATATGGAAAGAGCTTAAGGAAGACACTGAAAATCAACCTCTGAACTACTCCTACATACATGGATGTACACGTGTACATGTGTCCAAACAAATCCCCCCTCATTTATGATGCTGATTGGCGCGAGATGACATCATTTAACCTTATCCACCCCATCCGGTAGGCCCTTCTGTTAGTCTCTACTAGTGGATAGAGAGAGTAAAGGTCAGATATTTCCCAAGTTTGCCATCTGGGATGATCAGGTTCACCTCCCACCAATGTCAGGACCACAGCCTTCTCAGCCCCTACCCTTTCTCTGTTCACGCTCACTGATGGCTTGTTACAGACATGTCAAGTGAGGCTGAGGAGCGTTAAAATCATAACTAGATCACGTAGATAAAACAGTGGGTATCTTTATCAAAGTCCTTTATCAGCATATATTAACTACACATTAAACTGGATTTCATGATGGCATTTTCATACATGTCTGTGATGTTTTGATCATATTCAAACCCTGTTACTCTTTCAGAAGGTTTCATATATCAACCCGTTAATCCAGAGGGGGCGGGGTAAGAATATACATTTTCTTCAGTAGTTAGTGTACTGTGTGGATCAGAGAAAGTTCTGAGTGAATGTGTGTTGTTGATGTGGGCACCACCATGTCAAAGACCAAAGCTTCAAGACCATAGGAAAGTGGCAAAGCCTTCCTTCCTGGTCTGAGTGGGGATATTGGCAGTGGGTTCAGAAAATGCTCACTGTAGCTTTCTCCCAAGGAGTGTTTACGGCCCAGTGACTGCTCCCCTACCCAGACTTTTCTTACCAAGGTTAGTTAAAGCTGCCTCCATGTTCAGCTGTATATAACAAACACTCTGCAGTTCCAGGAGACGAAGGTTTCAGATTTCTCTATCAGAGAGTCCAGTCCACCCAATCTCAGCTTTTCTCTGTCTTCATGTCTGTCATTCCTTCATTCCCTAGCTACCCAAGTCAGGTCAGTTTCCCAAGGCCGCGCAAGAATGTGGCTGTGTAACCACTGGCCTGTTACATCTGTAAATAACGCCTCACTCATGTTCCCGTAAATAATCCTAGAGGGACCCAGAGTCACTCACAGTGGAAGATCTGAAAGCAGAAGAGGCAAGCTGGGGACATAGAGGTATAGAGGTTTCCAGAAAAAGGAATCCCAAATCCCACACTGTTCTCCATATCTGTCAAGCAAAGAATAGTCCACCCTCGAAGAAGAGGAGTCCTATCCAAAGCTGTGAGACTTCAGGCAGTTTGACATCATCATTCCTGGGCAGACTCTCCCAGGGCAGGATGAGCTTCAGTGTACACAAGTGGGCTCTCTCCCCTTCAGCTCAGTCCTCAGAGCACCCCCGGCCCACCTTCTTCTCAGGTGTTTCTTTGCTCCTCCCTTCTCTCTATACAGTAACCTACCATCAAGAGTGTGAAAGCCTAACGTGAGCAGCTCCACACTTCCACAGATATGTGTTGTGCCATTTTGTGTCTTATGTGATGGAGGAGATACCTTTGTGGGCACTGGCACAGAGTGAAAGCAAGCTGAGCTGATGGTGGCTGTATGCTTTCAGTTGTGGCCGATTTATAAAACAGGCTGCATAAGCCTCCGTGGTTAATTTGATGATCTCACTGAGATGGCAGGGAATGAGCTGGAGACGGAGGCTGATAAGAAACACCTGGAAGATCTCCTGTTTTACCCTGGAAAACAGATGGCAAAGTTACCTCCAACAGTGAAGACAAGGCCATGAGATGGGGGTTTAAGGATTTAAGGATGATGATATGGACCCAAAAGTTTGTCAAGTAATGAGAGACTCAGGTCAGAGGGAAAGAGCATCCTGAGGTGTATGGTAGGCAGAGGTTGGAAGGTTAGTAATCAAGTAGTTTGGGGGTGGAAACAAATGAGTAACAGGATGTGGCATCTTTCCCTGCAACCCACAGTTCTAGGACAGCCCACCAACACGGGCACTACATCACACAGTGGTGCTCAGACTCAGAAACCCACTGTCGCTTCCTCTACTTACCAACTATCCTCAGCTCTTCAGTCGCTGCCTACACTGATGGAAGTATTTCCTAGCTTGCCCACAGGAAGCCATGAGCATCTTGGAAGAGGCTCACACTCCTACCATACTCTTATGTATTGTCTTCCTGTGTGACTCAGAAGGCACGGTGGGTAAGACCTTGAATTCTGGCATCAACAGCTTGGGTTCCAACCCCAGCTCAACTTCTTATAACTGGTAGATCCTTGGTCAGTCACCAAGGATCTATCAGTCACAGGCTCTGTATCTACAGACCAGAGAGTCCACTTAACAGTGTGGTTTTAGGGATCAGATAAAATAGCCCCACATGGGGAGGGGAATACGAAGGAAGAGGGAGGAAGGGTGGGATTGGGAGGAGACAAGGAAAAGAGCTACGATTGAATATAAAGTGAATAAATTATAAAAGATAAATTTATATATACACATTGGCTGCCATAACACATAATCCAATAAATTCACTACAACAATGATTTTAGACTAGAGTGCAAGGTAGTTGTTTGGGTTCTGCCTTCACACAAAAGAGAGTGTGATAAGGGTTTAGTGGAGGAGCCCAGAGAGAAGGCAGAAAGAACACAAGCCACAGTGAGCAGGAGGCTAGTCCCCCAACCCTGTGGTGCCTGAGGATCTGCTGCTTGCCAGGGCCTTTGGGTCCAGAAATCTCCAACGTAATTGAGAAATATGTTCCTCATGCATTCCTAATTGGAGCACGGCAGATGGCAACGGCGTTTGTGTAATGAAATATGTCCATTCGATTAAGCTTGGGCATTGGGGATTTGGGGCTTCAATGCAATTTCCGTTCCTACCCCTCCTTCTGGGAGACAAGGGTAGTTTCAGGGATTTTTTAACCAACTTGGATCAAAGGTTGGAGAATGAACAATGGTGGTGGAGTGTAGAAACCAGAAGCTGAGCTTGTGAGTGTCTGTCTCTGTCTAGCATCTCTTTGTGATGAGTAACTATTATGGATTCTCTTGGGTGAGTCTGAGCATGGGTTGGGAGGGGGCGGTGCAGAGGCCAGGTGACTGGTGAAAGAACCAGTCCAGAGTGATCAGGACCCTCAGCCAACTGCTGTGTAGTTGTTTCCTCTACGTCTTGTTCTGTCCCTTTCCAAACTATTTTTTTCAGGGGCGCAAGGTGATAGTTCAGATATAACGTCTGTGCGAGGCAAGTGTGTGAATCTGAGCTCAGATTCTGAACCCCCTGGCTCAAGTCCTGCCAGTGTCGTGTGCACCTGCCACCCCAGTGCTAAGAAGACAGAAGGATTCTGGGAGTTTGTTGGCCAGCCAGCCTAACTAATCGATGAGTGCCATGCCTGTGAGCATAGAGACCAACCTTGGGTGGCAGAGGAAGAAGCCGCATCTCAGCTAGAAAATTCCCTGTGTGAAGGACACACAGCCTCACTGTACAGTGTGAGCGAAGGAGGCATAAAGTTATGGTGGGAAAGGTGGCCAAGGCGAGCCCACCCTGACCTATGCCTTGTTGAAAGGGGCTTAGATGATGGCCGGCTGCTTTAGAGTAACAGTCTCAGCACTGATGAAGAACTGTGCTCAGCTGTAAGGCTCTCGAAGGTGCTAGGAAGGGTGGCCTGTAACTAAGAGATCTGGAGAGATGGCTCGGGGGTTGAGAGTGCTTGCTGCTCTGTCAGGGGACTCAAGTTCAGTTCCCAGCACACACATACTGGGCAGCTCAGAACCTCTTGCAAATAGAAGTCTTCTCCTTGCCCTCTGCTGGCCTCTGTAGGCCCCGGCACATATGTGGCAAACACGCACACAAATACCTGTTACAGATACATAAAAAAAACTTTAAAAAAATATTTATTTGTTGGCTGTTGGTTTTTATTTGAGACAGAGTTTCTCTATGTAGCTCCCTGCCTGTCTTGGAACTCACTTTGTAGTTCAGGCTGGCCTGGAACTCAAATATCTATCTCTGCTTCATCCCAAGTTCTGGAATTAATGGTATGTGGTTTTCCCATCTCCTTCAGAGAAAACTTACTCACCCATAGGATTCCATCTCATCTATGTTGTTGGTTCCCAAAAGCCTATGTTTCAGCTTCTGTCTCCCTCTTGAAACGCCCCCATCTATGGCGTTACCATGTTCACTGAGCTTTTAAAATCCCTACAAAACACCTAAACTGAAAGCCTCCTTCTCTGTCTTCTTTTTCCAAGTGTGGTCTGCAGTTTCTCCATGAGACAAGTTCAACTACAGAGCCAAGTAATAAACTGAGACCTTTTGTGAACATCTTGAACTTCCTCATCTACATTTCATCTCCGTTGCTAATTTCACCTTAAATTCATCCACATGGCAGAAACCCACTCTCCATGCTTTTTTAGATCAGCTATCTTACTGGTGTCCTGCACTGTAAGGGGAAAACCTTTCCCTTCTGAGCAAGACTACTGCTAGTTGAGCCTCTCTACCAAAGTATGACATACTAACAAAATTCCCATAACTCCAATCCCAAAACTCATATGGAAGTACAAAAGATCCCAAGAATCCAATCCAGGTAAAAAGATCAAAGTTAGAGGTATCATAATAACTACCTTCAAATTATACTGCAGAGCCATAGTGACAAAGACATATAGAACAGTGAAATTAGAACACAGGACCCAGCAATAACCTACCTCATGCAACTACAAACATCTGATTTTCAAAAAAGGTGCCAAAAATGTATGAAAGGTAAGGAAGAGCCCCTTTGTTAAGTGATGCTAGGAAAATTCTACATATTGAAGGATGACAAACTGTACAAAAACCAGCTCAAAATAAATCAGAGACTACGAATGTTGGTATCTTCTAGAGAAAGCTCAGGAGAGGCTAAATGAAACATGCGCAGGCAATCCACAACATACCGAGTCAAACTCTGTTTGCTGAAGGGAAAACAGCAAGACCTGACAGATGGAGATGCATGCAATTAAAAAGATAAGATAATCATAAAGGAGTAAAATGACAGTCCATAAAATGGCAGGAAATCTGTACAGCTGTTCATGTGGCAAGGTCTTAATATGCAGAATATACGAAAAAAAAAAAAAACCACACAAGATATCGAACACCACAAATAAATAGCCCCACCAATAAATGGTTAAAATGAATTAAACAAATACTAGTCAAAATAAGAAACACAGGTTACCAATGAATATATGAAAAATGTTTAGCGATTTTAGCTACGAGGTATAGGAAGATGCAGAGGTAAAATCAAATAAGGTGCTGAGAGGGTGGCTCGGAAGTTAGGAGGGCTTGCTGCTCTTGCAAAGGACCCGGGTTTGGTTCCCAACCCCCACATCAGGAGCCTCACAACTGCCTGTAACTGCAGTTCCAGGGTACCCAACACCATCTTCTGCCTTCTGTAAGTATTTCGTGAAAGCAGTGCACATACAGACAAGCGTGGACATACATACATACATACATGCATAATTATAAATATGTCTCATTTTACATTTAAAAAGCAAAACAAAAATAAGCAGTAAAATCCTACACTGAGATTCCATCTTACCTAGTCAGAAATGATGTAGTAAAATGTAACCAAATGTTAATGCAGGTGCAAGGAAGGAACCTTTGCACATAGATGGTGGGGTTATACGTTAGAGAAACCATTGGTGCTGGTACACAATAGAAACACCTGTATACACACTGACTGTAGCACTGTTCGCAAAAGCCATGCTGTAGAAGTGCCTGTACAAACAGACAGCTGGATCGAGGAAACCATGTGGGACAGGGCTGGGGAGATGAGAGCTCACTGCTCTTGCAGAAAGACCCAAGTTCAGTTCCCAACACCTAGTTCAGGCGGCTCACAACTGTCTGTGACTCCATCTCCAGGGGATCCAATAAGCTCTCTGGACTGTGAAGACATGTACCTACTCATACACACACACACACACACACACACACACACACACCCCACAAATTTTTTAAAGAAGGAAATGCAGTGAGGTCTAACTCAATCATAAAAAAAAATATCATAGCCATGCTTGCTTTTTTTTTTTTTTTTTTTTTTTTCAGGAAAATAGAAGGAAATAGTGATCATCACATTAAGAGAGAAAGCCGGGCTCAGAGAGACAGACGTTATCTGTTTGCTTTCATAGGCAGTATCCAGGTTACTTTTAAAGGATACTTGACCATATAAGGAGTACAGTTTGCAGAGAGGCATTATGGGAGGGAGGGGGGGTGCTGAGTGTGATCAACACACCCTTTACAGCTGTGGGAAAGTGTCACAGTGAGCTGCATACTTGGTGTAATTGATACATACTAATTAAAATGAATACAATTTGCAGGGGCTGGAGAGATGGCTCAGCAGTTAAGAGTGCTTGCTGTTCTTTCAGAAGACTAAGTTCAGTCCCTAGCATATTGGGTGGCTCACTCATCTGTGATTTCAGCTCTGGGAGATCCAGCGCCCCCTTCTGGCCTCTGTGGGGAGCTGCACTCCCATGCATACATACATACATATAATTTTTAAATAAATAAAATTACAGGGGCCATTAATAATGTTATATATCACAACATTCATCCATCATAAACATACAATTTAATTATATTTGCAGCTGTAGAATAAAATTTATGGTTTAAGTTGTAGAGCTGTCCATCACCCTGCTTAGTATGTAAACTATTTTAAGAAGGTCACATTTTTTTTTTAACAGGGTCTTATGCATCTTAGGCTGGCCTCAAACTCATTGTGTAGGAAAGGATGGCCTTGAACTCTTGATCCTCCTGCTTCCCCTCTTGGACTGCTGGGATTACAGATATGCACAACTAACCTCAGTTTACGCAGTAGTAAGGACTGAACCCAAGGCTTTGTGCGTGACAGGTAAACACTCTACCAATTGAGCCCTGGCTCTGGCCCTTTCTGTCAAATCACAGCACACTATCTATCCCAAAATAAATACTGGTTGAACAAACAATAAATGAGTGAAAGATTAAAAAACAATGCCAGACCTACGCAATGCTGAAATTGTCTTACCAAACACAGCAGCATACCGGTGACACTCGTTTCCATCACACTCTCCATCCACCCTTTGACATTTTATCTGCTTCTCCACGTAGCAATTATGAAGGATTTACTCTGACAAGGGAAATAAGACTTTAGACCATCCCGTGGACCAAGAGAACTGGTGCTGAGCATGTGTGAGTAACCCCAGCATATCTAGAAACAGATTTCACCAAAATGAAGCCTTCCCCAAGCACTTTAGATCCCTGCAACTGGTTCTCCAATATACGCTCGTGTGAAAATCTCTTCTTCAGCTGTTGTATTTATTTTTCCTAAGTTCTTTAGGTGGAGTGAGGAGGCCTGTGCTCCAGCCATAATTACGTCAACAGGTAAGCGACCCTGGATGAACCACTTTGTGACTCCGAGCTGGAGTTGTCTCGTATCTGTATCTATCACTCCTCTGACTCGGAGATGCAGAAGTAACCCAGGAGGCAAAATAAAGCATTCGAGAAGAACACGTGTTGGTTTCTTTTCTGAGTGCTGTAACAAACACTCAGATGCTGGCTCACTGTTCCAGGGTACACATCGCCACCGTAGTGGGGATACCAAGGCAGCAGGAGCTTTGAAGCATGGGGTCACGTTGCCTCCACAGTCAGAAAGCAGAGAGCAATGAATACATGCTAATACTCAGCTTCTTTTCTCCATCTACACAGTCCAGGAAATGAGGCCACCTGAGGTGGATGTGTCATCCCATGTTAATTAAGGCAATCAAGACAACCTCCCACTGACTTGCCGGAGGCTCTTCTTCCAGGTAAGTCCAGGTACTTTCAAGTTGACAGTTAAAGCAAACCATCACACTACTCAAATGTGATATAGTTTAGTTAGCTACCATTCTCTCTTATTTACATTAATTACTTAATTTTTTAAAGGCACTTTTGTGATGAAATAAACCTGTTGGTGTTATCTACAGCTGGACATTTTGAACATGTGGGATCTTCATGCACAAAGCTCTGCTCTTTCTCAGAGCCTATTCTTATTTCATAAATAAGCCTAATGAGCATGGCTTCATCATTTCTCAAACCACAGCATTCTTTTTATAATAAAAATAAAAAGAAAAGAAAAAGAAAAATGAAAATGAAAAACAGACAAGGGCTGTTTAAACTCATTGCAGTTCCAATCCCTTCTACCTAAGAAACTTAAAAAAAAAAATAAGAGATTTATTTATTTATTTTATGTATATGAGTGCTCTATCTGCATGTACATCTGCAGGCCAGAAGAGGTCATTAGATCACATCATAGACGGTTGTGAGCCACCATGTGGTTGCTGAGAATCAAACTCAGGACCTCTGGAAGAGCAGGCTGTACTCTTAATCTCTGAACTGTCTTTTCAGCCCCCCCCAAAAAAAAACTTTTATGCAACTACAATAACTAAATACTTTTATAAAAACTAAATATGCAACTAAATACCTAACTACCAGAAAAAGAAGGAAAAAAAAAAAAAAGGCAGGTTAAGAATCGCTCTAGTTTCTTCCTGTTGCTGTGACAAAACACTCTGACCAAAAGCAAGAGGAAAGTTTTATTTGGCTTGCACTTCCAGGTCACTGTTCATCACTGCAGGAAGTAAGAGTAGAAACTCAAGGAAGAGCTTGAGAGAGAAACCATGGAGAAACACTGCCTTCTGGCTCTTTCCTTGGCTCACTCACTGGCTCATGCTCTTACACAGCCTGACCCAGCTGCCCATGGTGGGGCTCATAGCAGGCTTGACCTGCCTACAACAGTAATCAAGATGGTTCCCCACAGTCATGCCCACAGGCCAAGCTGATCTTGGCATTCCCTCAATCTAGGTTTTTCTCTCAAATGACCTTAGGTTGTGTCAAGCTGACAGTTAAAGCTAAATAAGACAAACAAAGCATTTGCAAGTAATCAATCATAAATAAATATATTTTAAAACAATTATTTGGCATACATATAATTTTTAACATTTATTAAAGACCAATGCAAATTTGAATATCGATGAGATGACTCTATCTGTTTATTTTCACACAAGGAATAAATGCTGGAAAAATATTTGATATTACAGAATATGACATATCTCCAATATTTTTCAGTGTTCATTGATATTATAATCATCAGTACCTACATGGTACAATATGACAAAAGCATCTTCAGGGATGTTTCAAAAATCATTGGAAATTCAATATTAATCCCAAGCCAAAAATTATTTAATGATTTTTTTTTTGAAAATTTTAATCAGCAATTCCAAAAGCAATTTTTGAAATCAAGACTTCTAACACAATACCATCTTAAGGAAAACTGATTTGACACATTGGGAAGAATGGCAAAAAACCCTAAGAGCTTTGTTTTCCCTGTTTAAAGAGTTTAGAGTAGAACACTTTCTGAGTGCAATAAAAACACTAATTCATAACACAGGATAGTCTCTAGTCAAAGCCAATGTGTTTCAGGCAGAGTGCATTGAAAGTCTCTGGGATGGCGTGTGCATGTTGTATGTTCAAACCCCAGACTTCAGTGTCATAACAGAATCAAGATCACCCAGCAATACTTCTCTTCATTACTGCTTAGAGTTTTGAACTCGAGAGTCATCGCACGTCCAGAAAAGCTTCCTAAGGGCTCATGAAATATCTACACACAATCATGCAACTTCACAAGTCACAGAACCCACTGTTTAGGAACCGAGGAGGTTGTGCTGCTATGGTGGTTAACTTCGGTGGTCAACTTACCACAATATAGAATCACTGAGGACAGAGTCTCGGTGAGAGATTGCCTAGATTAGTGGGCATGTCTATGGGGACCGTTTTGATGACATTAACTGAGGTGGGGAGACCTGTCTGCTGTTTGTAGCACTGTGTTTCTGGGCAGGGATTCTAGATTGTATAAGAGCGGAGAAAGTAAGCTGACCATTGTCATTGCTTTTGACTGTTGGTGGTATGTGAACTCAGCCTCTGCACAGACAAGGACTGGTTTCATTTAAAGCCACCACTGTGTCTCTGAAGCCCAGGAAGATACCCAGGACATGAAAACTACCTGCTGCAAATGTGTCATTGTTAGGTTAATTAGTGGCAGCACAGTACCCCACCTACTATATGGGCACAACAGTGTGACACTGCAAAAATCGTCATCATTTTGATTTCTTAACTATGCAACAATGATAATAGGGGATAGTGAACCCTGAATGCTCATTTTTCCTTTTTGGTATCATTTCAGTCTTTTACATTTTTCTCTCATTTCATTAGCTCTTTTGAGAATTGGGTGCAATGTTATTTTGATCATATCCACACCCCAACTCCTCTCAGACCCATCCCTGACTTCTCTAAATATCTGATTTTGTATCCTCTTTTGCTTTCTTTTTTAAACCCATCAATATCTGATTCCCATGATTCAAGAAATTATGGTAAGGAGACAGGAATAGTCTACTGAGTGAGAAGCACACAGGGAGTCCCTCCCAGGCGCTGTCCATGGTCCCATACAGGAGAAAATGCTTGGTGTGACAAGAGCCTGAAAACCCCAACCAGGTTTACAAAATTAAATAAGTTCTATTTACAGATGCTCAAAGAAAAGAAATGATTCACTGCTAATAAGAGTGAAAATCCAAATGGACAATTTCCCTCTGCCCCCAAGCACTTGGTCCACCAGTAAAATTGTTCACAAGACACTTTCTGAGTCCCTGGAGATGGCTCCAGCTCAATTAAACCTGAGTTTGTCCCTGGGATCTGAAGTGAGCTATGAAATTAAGAGAATTGACTCTGTCAGGCTTCATGTTTCCTCCCTTTTCCGACCCAAGAAATTAACTCCTCATCAGCCTGACAAATAGACATTGTACCTGGTTGTCATTGCTATAAATGTGTGCCCCTCTGTAATCACCCTTCTTAATTAACCAAGGCTGCTTGAGGACAGAGACAGTAATGCTGTTAATTCCTCGCCTAATGGAGTAACTGCTACATGGTAGATGCCATTTATCAAGGGGAAGACGATGGACAGAGAGACAGATAATTGTAATTACAATCACAATCATGGGGTCAGAAATCATTAGTGGTCCTAAGACACAGGCGGGTGATGCATCGGCCAGTGCTAAGCACCCAACAGAACCAGCATGATGTTTTCCACACTGAAGAGGGCACAGGAAATTGTTTACCACAACAGCACTTAGTTCAACCTGATACTGAAAGGACACTTCAACACAAGCCTCACACTTAAGACAACAGCTGACTGATGCGTCAGACAAGATGCTAAACTTCAAACAAATACTTGTAGAAAATACAGGAGACACTGTGTTTTCAAGTCAGAACATCTACAGGTGGATTTTGGGTAGAGAAAGTCATCTTTCTTTGGGAAAAGGTGGCCACTGGTAGGTTGCCTAGGCCCTGATGGATTACTCAACAAAAATATGAAGAGTGGCAACATTAATTTGATTCAGTGGATTAATAAATAAATAAAAATATGTATTTGGTAGGGAAGTGTGTTGTGTGGGTTTTAGAGAGAGTTGGAGGGTAAGTGGAGATAGAGTTAGGAAATGGGACGAAGACACATTATATACACATGTGACTATTTTCAAAAAATAAATAAAAATATCATTTAAAAAAAAGAGAAAAACCAATCAATTTCAACTCATATATATCCCAGATATCTGCATTGCAAAAGGTACTGTTGAGAGAATGAAAGGTAAGCCACCGTCTGAGATAAAATGTGAGTAGAACCCGTCTGAGACAGGGCTTGTATCCAGAATACACAGCAAAGACTCAGAACTCAGCATGAAGTGAAGGAACAAGCAAGTATCCAAACAGGCCAAAGATAACAGACAGATCCTTCATCAAAGACACAAATTCTTAATAATGATGATCATTTGGAGGAGTTCAAAATGAGACAAAAGTGGGTTAAGAGGACATACCTACCAGGATATCTAAAATTAAAAAGATTGGACACTTAGTTACAGAGAAATGGAGAGAAGCAGTGGGCCCCTATACTGAGGACAGAAAGGTAAAATCTCACATGCAGTTGCCTTGTTGGGAGGAAGAAAATGTTTTATAAAACAGTTCAGCGTTTCCTTACACAGAGAAGTACATACTCACCATAGACACAGCAGTCAGAATCAGGCATTCACTAGAGAGAAAAGATAACTGTCATTCACTTCAAATCCTAAGCCTTACACACAAATGTCTATGCAACTTTATTTGTAATGGCTCCACAGTTTAAGCATCACAAACACCTTCCCACTGGTGAATAAACAAACTGTGTAGAATCTATCTGTACAATGGAATATCACTCAGCAATGAAAATAAATTGTGTGTGTATTGTTGTTGTTGATGATGATGATGATGTAAATTAACGCTGCACATTAAGCAAAGTGAAAGAAAAGAGACTCGAAGACTACAAATAACATCGAGGGAATTGCAAAATTGTAAGAGCTAAGGAACGATGTTTGGTTTTCAAGCCAGTCTTGGAGTTACTGTAGCTGCTGACTAGAAGCACAAAAAGGGCAGGCTTTTGAGAAGATAGAGCTGTTCTGTATCAGGACTATGTGGGTTGGTAAGTGACTGCACAAATTCCTCAAAACTCATTAAAACTATGTTCAGAGAAGCACATCTCATTGCACATAAAAAATTTAAATACTTGCTTCATTCAAAGAAAAACATACAAACACATATACACAGAATGCTAAAAATGTTCATTCAAATGATAGTCTGTAACATTGTTGGTTCCTTACCTCACAACAGGTGCTGCGTGTGCTATGGGCTTTCGGCCTCCTTGTAATTTTCATAACCATATTCAGGAGGGCTGGTAGGTCTCGTGTAGCCCTGGCTTGTCTCAAATTTGATATTTAGCTAAGGATAACCTGGAATACGGATCCTCCTCTCTCCACCTCATTGTTGTTGGGATTACAAGCGTGTGTCAGCATGCCCAGTTTATGCTGTGCTTCAGATGAAATCCAAGGCTTCATGGACACTCGATACATGCTCTACTAGGTGAGCCATATCTCAGCCCTCATAACCACATTGTGAAACGGGAATTGTTATTCTCTTTTGTACGCAAAGAAAAGGAAGGTGAACAGACCTTGTCTACCCTCTGCCCTCAGACAACAGACCTCATAATGGGCCAAAGATACTGTAATCTGCACTATGGAAATGCACAGCATTCAAAGATATAATGGTGAGATACTGGCCCAGAAGTCAGAATCTGACACCAGCCATTTCTCTGTTGCCATCACCAAACAGCATGGGGAACATCAACCTAGGAAGGTTTGTTCAGTCTCCTGGTTACAGAAGCTTAGGTCCATGGCAACATTGTTTCTTGGACTGTTGAAAAGCTGAACATCAGGACACAAGCTAGTGTCCCCCATTTTGCTTGGTGCAGTCCAGAAACAAGGAAAGAAAGAGAATCAAGGACAAGATACGCCCTTCCAGAAGAAACCCCACATGACCTGCTTCCTCCAATCAGGGCTTACTTCCGCATGTTTTCACCACCTGCCAGTAGCCCATTAAGCTATGACTCCCCCAACAACTCAGTGCATTCAGGAAGTCAAGGCCCTCATGATCCCATCATCCCTCACTTCCAAACACTGCTGCACCAGGGAGCAAGCCTTCATGGTGCAAGCTTCTGGGAAACATTTTAGACTCACCCTATTCGTGAGGTGCCGGCTCCATCCTGTTCTGCTACTGACACAAAGTGTGAGTGTGAAAAAAAATATGTAATATTTTTTTGCTTAGCTTTGCTTGTATTGATTTAAATCCAAGGTATGGGGAGGGGGTGCTAGGGAGATGGCTCTACAACTAAGAGCACATCCCGCTCCTGCAGAGGATGTGAGTTCTATACTCACGTCAGAAAGTTCACAACCACCTCCAACTGCAGTTCCAAGGGAGCTCATGCTTTCTTCTGGCCTCCATATGTGTCTGCACTCATGTACACACACACACACACACACACACACACACACACACACACACACACACACCACTAGAGAGTGAGAGACATACACTTATTTAGAGAGACATACTTTCATACACACAGAGATATATACACACACACACAATAAAAATAAATTTTTAAACAAACCCAAGGCGTTGGAAAAGGATGACATCTCCATTTTCACTCACACAATTATGAATAGCTGTTGTCATGTGCTGCCTGAAGAGTTATGTTTCTGAATTATCCAGGCTCCCCAATTGTCTCTCCGTAGCCCTCTTATGTCCTGGCTTGGAAAATTCTACCATTAGTTCTATAGTCTTTAAAGTCAAGGCAAAACGGCTTGAGCATAGCACAACGATCTTGAGTTTGAGCCCAAGTCTAGCAGATAAAATAGAGCAGATGAATGGCTCATGTCCTGTGTGTTTTTTTGCTGTGTGATGACTGTGTTTGGGATGGCAGGCAAGCACATGAGCTCCAGAGATGGGAAGGAATGAATTAAGAGCCTTTCTCAATCTCAGTGTTTTCATCTAGAACATGGGACAATAAAATGTACCAGATTTTCTAAAAGCCTCAGAGTAGCACCAAGCACAAAGTGCAGCGAACAATGCACAATGTGATTACTCTGGCTCCCAGTTAGAGTGATGCTGGGAAATTGCACATTCCACAGTCACAGATGAAAGGAAGCGATAAGCAGAAGCAGAGTAAGCCTCCTACTCAGGTCCACACATTGCCTGGGTGATAAACTCCACTACATGTTAATGCCTTTGACCTTGAGAGTCAGATTGTCCTTGAGATTCTCCCCTGTCGTTATGTATAACTAGAAAGTAACAGAAACCATACAATTCACTTTCTATGTCCTGGGGAAGAACCCTCAGCAAGCTCTATGTCTGTCTCTGAATCTCGGTTTCTCTGTCTCTGTCTTTCTGTCTCTCTCTATCTCTCTTTGCCTCTCTCTATCTCTATCTCTATCTCTCTCTCTCAGTGAACTTGGCTCAATGCCCCCTTTTGTGTCATTTTCTGTGTCATTTCACATTGTGTCATTGTGTCATTCTCACCAGAGTCATCACTCTGGAAATCCATTTGAGAAATTTTTTTTCTCCATTTCATTTCTTTCCTGGCAAAGAAACTACATAATTAACAAGCTCTGATGTCTACATGTGTACCAGTGGTTTCTAACCAGGGTGGGTTTTGTCACTTGGGGACATATGGCAAGATCTGGGGGCATTTCTGGTTGGCACAGTTGGGGTGGTGGCTGATTCTCCTGGAATGGAGTAAGTAGACTGTGGGCATCCTGTGATATGTAGGTTAGCCTCCAGCAAGGCGCTGCCTGGCCTCCAAAGCCAACAGAACCAAAACTGGGATGCAGCTCTGTGCTGGCCACATCTGTTTGCCCATTTGATTTCCACAATAGCCTAAGGATTAATAACCAGGTCGACACTTGGACATATTCATGCCCAGCCTAATGAAAATGAATTGAAATGATGCTCTCCCTGGGAAACTGAGTCTGGGGACTTAAATAAAATGGTCCAAGGCTACAAAAATGAAGATGTGGGAACATCAGGATGGGAAACTCCCTGTCACCCAGGGCCCAATCTCTGTCAGCACATTTTATGGGAAATGAAATAAAAGTTCTTCCCGGAAGCTAATAAGTGAGGTAGAAAAAGAGAAAACCAGTAATAAATAAACTTTTCTTCTCTAAGTGTGCTAGAACATTCACTTGGGAAGGAAAAAAAGATGAATCAGAGATGATTCTGTTCTCAAAGATAAGTAAACAAACACCCACCCACACCCCCAGATAAGTACATTGAGAAAGCACATCCCAAACCACGTTTCTTCTGTTGGACCTGGGATCAAACTGCTGGCCTTGGAAGTAAGAAAGGTCTGTAGCAACTTCTATGCCATCAGTATAAACAGAGGTGTGTGTGTGTGTGTGTGTGTGTATACAGCACACATATGCAAGGGTCCGAGAGCACATGCACACACTTTGCCAGAGTGTTACACTGAGGGGCATCCTCTATCAACCTTGACTTTATCGTCTTGACATGGGGTCTCTCAGTGAACCAGATACTGTCCATAGCTAATGCTCTTACCCACCAAGCCATTTCCTCGGATGCATGAGTGTTTTTCATTTTATTTTTATCAATTGTATGTATGGATGTTTTGCCTGCTTGTATGTCTGTGTACTGCATGTGTGAAGTGCCCACAGAAGGCAGAAAAGGATATTGGATTCACTGGAACTTGAGTTATAAACAGTTGTGAACGTCTCTGTGGGTGCTGGGAATCAAACCTGGGTCCTCTGTGCTCTGAGGAGCCATCTCTCCAGCACAGCTTGCCCCTGTGAGAATTTTTAATGAAAACAAATAAAAAGTGACAGAGAAACAATACAGATGGATTGGAAAGGTGGAGCTTTGGTGGTTTGGAGGAGACCAAGGAAGTTGGGAGGAAAAAGGCTTGGAGAAGACAGGAAGAAATAAAAAGGGGGGAGAGGGAGATTTAGATATTCCTTGTGTTTTAGGATTCCCATGGAAAATCTTAGACACTGAGGAAAGATAACCTGTTCTATACACTAAACTCAAAAAGGATTTTTGAAAATATGTGGGTCTGAGATGACAGCTCAACCAGTAGAATGTTTGCTGAAGAAGCATGACATCCAGTTTGGCTCTCCAGCACCCACATAAATGCCAGGCACGCACCTGCACAATCCCAGCTCAGGGGAGGCAGAGACAGGAGACCCTGGACTAACCTGTCCTATTAGACTAGCTGAATAGGTGAGCTCTGGGCTCAAGCGAGAGACCCTAGCTCAATATGTACAGTGGGGAGCAAGGAAGGAAGACACTCACCCTGAACCTCTGGCCTCCACACATGTGAGCATGAACATACATGGGATCATGAGCATGCACAGCACATACACACAAATGCCATCATTTCCTAACCAGAAGTGGGATGTACTGTTATTGTTTTCAAAGGAGCACCACTGAAAAATGTAGAACATAACATTTTGGTGTACTTCTAAGATAACTGCTATTAGCTGTTGATGCTACTTCCAGTTCTAAGTGCTGGTGTATGATGTATAACATAAGCTATTAAAGATTTAACTTTTTTTTTTTTTTTTTTTTTTTTTACAGAAAGTGGTAAGTACACAAAATGGGATCTTGGTTTTTGTGGATATATTTCCACTCTAGGCACAGAGCAGCCTACCTTTTCGTCTACACATCATCCTATTGTGTGGCTTATTGTGATTCACTCTTCATTGGTAGGAATTTCCTTCCTGTACACATCCATGTCATAATTTCTAAAAGGAAGATTATAGTGGAGTTCTATAGAATTTTACAATGGGATACCGTCCTGGCTCACATTAACTGTCAACTTGTCACAGGCTAGACTCACCTGGAAAAAAGACTCTCAATTGAGCAATCATCCTATTTCAGATTGGCCTGTGGGCATGTCTACAGGAGGTCACTTTGATTACTAATTGATGTAGGAGGCCCCGGTCCACCATGGGCAGCACAATTCCCTGGGCAGGTGGTCTTGGAATATGTAAGAAAGCTAGTAAGCAACATTCTTCCATGTTTCCTGCCTCCAAGTTCCTGCCCTGACTTCCATCAGTGATGGACTGTAACCTGGAACTGTTAGCCAAATACCCTTCCCTCCCTCAGTTGCTTTTGATCTGAGTATTTTTATCACAGCCACAGAATAAAAAAAAAAAAAAATAGGACAAAAGAGTGTACTTAAAATTTGATAATCAAAAATCTCAAAGAACAATGTCCAATTTTATCTCCTCCCAAATGAACATCCCAGGTGACCATTTTCTCCTTGAAGTAAGCCCTGATCGTCAACTTGGAAATAAGCTCTCATTCTAGAATTGTTCCCTCCCTTCCAAATGCCCTCTCCAATACTCTCCATCACCAGTGGCACTCTTGAATCAACTTCTATTTTCATGGTGACGGGAAACCTGTAAATGTGTCTGTCTGTGTGTGTGTGTGTGTGTGTGTGTGTGTGTGTGTGTGTGTGTATGAGTGTGTGTGTGTATATATGTGTGTGTCTGTGTGTGAGTATGTGAGTGTATGAATATGTCTGTGTATGTATGTGTGAATGTGTGTGAATGTGAATAAGGGTATGGGGGGTATGTTTGAAGACATGGATGGGGTTCTCTCCTGGTACAGGAATGCTGGGTGACAGGAACAAGAGTGTGAAGGGAAGAAGACTCCAGAGCTTTGGCTCCTCTGTAGCTCCTGTTTTCTGCTGCTGTCACCTGAACAGGTCCTGCTAAACAGGCAGCTTGGTGATTATGCCAGATAGGAAAACATGAGTAAGAATGACAGCTCATTAGAAAATCAAGCAACTCACAGATGGACGAAGTCAGACTTTATGGAGATGGCTTACTGCTCCCACGCCCTTCAGAACCCATGGGTCTTATGTCTGGTCTTAGAGACAAGGTCCTGAACATCCAGGTGGAGCATTGTTTTCCCCCTTTGAAGATGGAAGCTCTAACACTGGACTCTCAGTCAAGTCTCTGGACTGGAATAAATGACCATCCAACCCAGGGGGCACCCTGAACAGAAACCTTCCTGGAAGCTGTCCCCTGGAAGCCAAGCCCAAAGGCACATTAGAGCAAAAGACTGGTTCAAACAAGTCAGCACACCCCACACACTTCATTTCCTGTTAAGTATTCACAAAGCACAGTTGCAACCTGGAGTCTCGGAAGAGGTTTTCAGGGTTTCCCTGTTGCTAAGAAACCTGCTTAAAATACTGATGTTCCTAGTGAGTCAACGTGGAAAATAGTCACGGCCACTGCCATACTTTTCCTGCTCTAGCCCCTTGAGCCCTGCTCGAGGGGTTTGAAGTGTGACACTGGTATTCAGGACTGGACTCGCTGTAGGAGTGTCAGTGTTCAGGCACTAAGTTCATATCATACTCCTGCTGCCTTGGTCAGAGACTACTGATTCTCTCTATGGTGGGCTGCAGTTAATGCAAAGACTCAACTGCCCAACGTGCTGAGAGCACATGGCTGTTGCATGTTTAGCCCTCAATGGGACATCTATATCATTCTCCCTCCTGACTCCCAGGCTCAGGGAACATTCCAAAAGAGAGCATGGAAAGAACATAAGAGCCGGATGAGGAGAGGAGCTGTAAGTGGGCTGTCTTCTGGACAGTGCATAGCCATTTCCATTCATGAACTCACAGCATAAAGTCAAATCAACAAGATTGCCAGTATTCCAACAGGCAACAATAAAGAGATTCAGTAGATTATGAGAAAAAAAAAAGACATAAAAGCAGGAAGGGGTGTGTTAGGGTGCCTGAGAAGAATGAGGAAGGAAGAGTTTGGGGTGTCTGGAGGGAGAAGTGAGAAGAGAGGATTGGGATAGGTATGATCAAGATACATTGTTTACATGTCTCAAATTGTCAAAGAACGAATTAAAATATATATTATTTTAAAAATGTTTCATTGGGCTGGAGAGCCAGCTCAAAGGACAGGCTGCTCTTGGAGAGGACCTGAGTTCAGATCCCAGAATCCATGTCGGTGGCTCACAACCACCTGTAAAATCAAGCTCCAGGGGATCTAACACTTCTGGCATTTGCAGGCTCCTGCACCCACATGCAGAAGCCACACAGAGACATGTAATTTAAAATTTTAAAAATTAAATGAAAACCTCATTCATGGCACCTACTGGGGTGCCATATATGGAACAGTACAGTGAGCAAGCAGCAGGCTCTGGTCCCTGGTCTTATTCATGCAGGGTGAGTCTTCAGAAGCGCATCATTGAGAGGTCCAGGAAGCCCAGAATATTCTCTCTGATGAGCAAGTAGAACTAACACCCTCCCTAAAGATAAGATTCGCCAGGTTCTCCCAGGCAGAATGCCACAAAAATTCTATGGGGGGGGGGGATAGGGGGTCACTTTGTTGACCTTTCAATGTAAAGGAGGCAGAAACTGCTCTTTGCCAGATTCATCCCATCTTGGAAATCCTGTGCACATGCAAACCTTGGGTGCCTTCTTATTTAAGTTGTTCTGTTGTTAAGACAACCAGGACTACAAGGGGCACTTCTGAAATCTGTCCAGAGGCTAGCTAATTGTGGACTTCATCCCATGTGCCTTTGGGAGCTGGGGGTAAAAACTAAGAAGTGCAAGGCTAAGGTGTTCCTTCTTAAGGTGCAAGAATTATGCTTCTATACAGTTATCACATCCTCTTCATGGTGTGATGCTTCTGGAAAATGTTAGACTTCTATAGCATTTGACCCACATAATATTCATTAGGCCGGTCACCACCTGCTGAGGTGTCCTGGGCATGCTGGAGGTGCTGGAGATATAACATCAAAAGCAGAGCCTCGCAGTTGGGAGGAGGTTGGCTTAATTAGTAAAGCACTTGCCATACAAGAACAAGGACCAGAGTTCAATCCTCAGAACCCACGTGCAAATGATAGGCACAGTGGTACCTGTTTACAGTCCCAGAGCTGATGTGGTTGGGGCAGAAGGATCCCTGAGATGTAATTAGTGTCAAGCCAATGAGAGATCCTGTGTCGAAGAAAGCAAATAGCATTTCTGAGGATGACCTACAGAGTTGTTCTCTGGCCAAAAATACATGTGACTAAAATTTAAAAAATCTATTTCCTTGGGTTGTTGACATCCTGTAGGGAAAATGCATTTGATGAAGTAATTAAAAAGTTAATCTAGAATATTCCAGTAGTGATCAATGCTTCAATGTGTCAGCTTTTAAGGAAAGGAAGAATTCTGAAGTAGGATAAAGTCCTCAGCAAACACCAAACAGCAGTCCAAATTGACTGAAGGAGGGGGTTCTGTGGAACCCAGGGATATCGTGACAATCACAGGACAGTGTATTTGACAGTCCTTTGACGTCAGTGAACATTTATTTTAAGGAAATGAGGCCACGTGGCCACAGAAAAATGTACAAAGCAGGGGATCTCCCACACCAGAGGAAAGCATATGGCTGCTGATGTGAGGAGGAAGGGGTATTCATAGTAACATCTCAGTGAACCATCGTGGTTCCCTGTGTTGCAATAACGAAAAAGCAATGGTAGGTGAGGAAGTGATTGTCAGTCTGGATTGTCAGATTCATCTGACCTGGAATGGGTTAAGAGACACTTGTCAGGGTGTGTCTGTGATGGTGTTCCCAGAAATACCCAGCTGGGGAGTATGAAGTATCAGCTACTTCAGAATGGGCAACACCTTCCAATGGGCGGCCCAGAACTTTGGGAAGTTGTTCTCTCCTTCCACCCTATAATCTGGAAACCGAACTCAGGTCATCAGGCGCACATTACATAGCAAGTTATTTTACCCACTGGACCATCTTGCCATCCCAGACACAGAGATCCGAGGACAACAACGGGTGTTGTCTGCTTTCTCTTCTTACTGGCCATATCTCCATCCCTGATCTGTTGCTTATCCCACAGCCATCCTGTGCTCACATCAGATTCCAGCTTCTTCAGCTTCTACATTGACTGAGTATCAGTAAGTCTCCAGGTAGCTTCCAGTTTCAGTGCAAGACAGAGGCTGAGCCCCATGTCTGTAGGCCGAGAAGCTACTGCGATTTTAACCCCTCAAGGCATTGAAGGATTATTGCACTAACCAGCTCCTACCATGTACTTCATTCTAGGGAGTACCCTCTAAATGCACATACACACACACACACACACACACACACACACACGTACACACTATTGGTTCTGTTCCTGTATAATACAGGAGGTAACTTTGAGAGTCTGGAGAGGGGTCTGCGTTAGAAGTGTCCTTGGAATAGGGAAAAGATGAGATTTGCTAGCATTTCAGGAATGTGTAGGCAAGGCCGGAGTGGATGGCAAGGATGAGTATAAGGTTCAGCACAAAGCCACTGGAAGAAAGGAATATAATCTATTAAAAGGAAAGGTTAACACAACACATGTCAGCAAACTAGAATCCCAGCTTTGGCTGTGTTGACTTTGCAAGCATGTCTAATGCCCAGGATGTTAATTGGGCAGGTAAATACATCGGTCTGTATTCAGGACAGAAATAAGGCTGGAAAGATGCACATGGGATGTTGTTATATTTGGTTTCAAGTCACAGAAAGCAAGCCCAAGTCACTCAGGAAATAGGTCTAGGTGTAGGTGAGAAGAGGATCACATTTTAGGGATTTTTTTCTTAGCTATGCATTCATGAATGCATAAAAACTGGAAAAGGCCTGAAGGCCACAAAGCACCAGTAAAGAGTGGAGGAAGCAGTAAGTTCTGGAAAAGCCTTACAGTGACACGTCAACTTAACGAGTCCACTAAAGAAGTGAGGCTGACTCCTTATGATGTAGCAGTTACAGAGAAAGGTAAGATGCTTTTCACCTAAGACCCAGAATGGATGGATCCCCACTCTAGCCACTCTCAATCATTCAGCAGAATTCTAGGTAGACAAGGAAAAGAACAAATGGCAAAGAATTAAGGAAAAGGGAATAAAATTATTATTACAATAGCTGCATTATCTTTGCAGAAATCCAACAACATCTACTGAAAATAGTCACTAGGACTTATAAGCGAGGCCATTAAGTTTACATGAAAGAAGATTAAAGCACAAATATTAAACATATTTCAATAAACGAACAATAAACCTGCTGAGACTTAAATTAGAGATCCCATTGGGCTGAGGAAAAGCTCGGAAGGTAAGAGCACCTGCTGCCAACCATAGCAATCTGAGTTTGATCCCCAAGACCTACGTGACAGAAGGAAAGAGCCAACTCCTACAGGTTGTCCTCTGACATCTACGTGTGTGCTGTGGTGTTCACATGTCTACACATATATATCATGCATCCACACACTTAGATGAGTAAATGGAAAAAAAAAAAGAAAGGAATTTGTTTTTCACTTGACAAGAACATTTCTTTATAAACTGCCTAATGGACATTCACATCAGAACACAGACTGTGCTTCAAGAACCAGACTTCTGGATCTCATCTTAGATAGTACTTGACTTCCAGTCTTCAGACGGATACGGGAACTTTGCCAGGAGAACTTTTTCTTTCTTTTTCTGTAAACTTTTCTTTCTTGCTTCAATGTAGGCTTGTTTCTCAAGTCTCAGTCTGACAAAGCAATCCACGGAAGGCATTTCGAAGAACGGTTTCCTGTTGTATCTTTTGTTTAGGCACCAAGGTAAAGGCCACTGCTTGAATTTGTGCCAGATGATTCTTCCAAAGTTGTCCCTTCTCTAAGCACCAGGTCTTGTTCTTTCTTGACCAATCTGAAGAAGCCTTAAGGCTTCTCCGCTCTCCTGGACAACTTTATCTAAGGCGTCCATCGAATCAACAAACCTTTTTTTTTTTTTTTTTTAACCATTCTGCACTTGGCATTGGAAATCTCTGTCGCTTGGCCTCCTGCTCTGGAGTTAGAAGCCGTTTTTTTCCTTCAGAGGATATTCAAAGTTTATGTAAGTCTTTGTTACTTCTGTTCCTTAGCTTCTGTCAGGTCCATTAAGCTCCAGGTTTGACTTTTTCTCCTCGCCCCCCAATTCTTTGGATCATCAAAAAATTCTTCTAGTCCATTTCCTTAACAACATGGTATGAAGTAATTTATACTGGAGAAAAGACGTGACATGTGGTGTGTTCTTATGCAACAAACTAAGAGAAAGCCTAGAGCCAGTAGGGGCCTCGAGATTTATTAGGGAACAGGCAGCCTTCAGAAACAGAGACTCTTCTACAAATACCCACTATGCTGGTCACAGCCATGATTCTAAAGCAGGACTACTATGTCAAAAGGAATTAAAAAAAAACTGAAAAAGCTGACTGTATATTCAATCACTCAAAAAAACAAAATTGTGAACTTATAGAAAACAGAATATGTATATACTGAGAGTTATATAATACAGATGAATGAAATCATCAGAGAATAGTTAAATACATGGCAACATGCCTTATTCATACTAAATACTAGACATAGAGATGTGGCAGCTACTCAGACAAGAAAAGAGCCAAATCACAGAACAGACTAGGAAGAAACATCTATAACCAATACATCCAATACCGGACTGTCATCTACCATACAGAAAGGATGCTTGGATTCCAATAGTTAAAAAACAATTCTATTAGAATGTGAGCAAAAGACAGGACAGATATTTCAATGAAGAAGATTGACAGTTGACAGGAGCTTATAAAAAGTTATTCAATATGCCCATCAGGGAAATGAAAATTAAAGTCACAATTCTGCATCATTATATGACTATCCGAATAGCTGCAATAAAACAGTGACATCACCAACAACTGGCACAGATTCAGAGATGAAATCATTCCTACACAGCTAGTGGAAGTGCAGTATGCTGTGGCTACCATGGAAAGAGTCAAGCAGTTTCCTCCAAAACCAAGCAAGTGATTATCATAGAAGCCAGAAGTCACACACAGGCATTTGTGACAGCAAACTTGTATTAACAAGAACTCTGTGTCACCCAGATCCCCTGTGGAAAGGTTTGGTTTGGCTCACGGTCTTGAAGGTTCTGGCCCATGGCTGATTGGGAAGATTGCTTTTGGATCTCTGGTCAAGCAGTGTATTGGGAGAACACTGGAGTAAAGCCACTCACACCATGGTGGGAGATAGAAGAGAGAAAAATGGCTGGGGTTCCCTTCAAGGGACCACCCCTAATGCTGTGAAGACTTCTCCTAGCTCATACCTCTTGGTTTATCTTAATGTTTTATTTTTCTGTGCGTGAGAGAGAGAGAAGAGGAAAGAGAGGAAAAAAAGAGAGGAGAGAGAGGAAAGAGAGAGAGAGAGAAGCGAGTGCAGTGCCTGCACAGGCCAGAAGAAGGCTCAAGATCTTCTGGAGCCAGCATGACAGGCAGCTGTGGGAGCTGAGAACCAAACTCAGGTCCTATGAGCAAGTGCCCATAACTGCTGAGCCACCTCTCCAGCTTCAGAGCTCACTTGTAAAAGGCACTGTCAACTCCCAAAGAACCACTCCTTAAACACACCAGCATTTGGGAAACACCAGATGCAAAGCACCACATAGACATACAGGAACTTTGTTCCTGATAATTACAATAATTTGCAAATGGGAGATTTTCCTCGACAGATGACGAGTGGCATTAGCTGTTGTGACCCCAGTGCTTTGAGAAAGGACACACCAGAGAGAAGGAACTACCGGAGAACCACATCACCTGAGAAAAGCCAACACCCAAGGTCACGAACTGCACAAGTCCATTCATAGAACATTTTACATGACAGAAATTAAGAAAGGAAGAAGAGGTCAATAGATTGTAGGGGTCAGGGAGAGGGAAGAAGTGGAGATAACTATGGAAGGAAATGGGTTTTTCCTTTTAAAGTTTTTACTTCTGGTTTTGTAAACGCATGCATGCCTGTGTGTGGGTATATGCACATTAGCACAGCATCCATAGAGAGAGAAGAGGGAACCAGATCCCCTGGGGCTGGGGTGACAGGCTATTGCAAACATCACATAAGTGTTGAAACTGAATTTATGTCCTCTGCAAGGCCAGTGCATACTCTTAATTGCTGAGCCGTCTTTCCAGCCCATGGGTCAGTAGTAAGGAATACAGGGACCTGCACATGATGAAATTGCAAAGAGCAAAACATACATATTTGCATATGCGAACACACACAATGCACACACTCTTAAGATACTGGGTAGGTATGTACAGTATATGTCAAGTAGAGTCATGAAGAAACACAAGAAAGAAAAATGCCATAGGGAACTGGGAATTGACGGATCATATCTTCCTGGGACCATCAATGGGCTGGGAAGGTTCCTGGTTGCCTCTGAGAGGGAACCTGAGGACAGACGTGGGACAAGGATGAGGATGTCTCACAGGAGCACACTCTTTAGACCTTCAGCACTGGGAGCCATGGGTGGAGGTGTTCCTTCCGTCCCCAAGAAAGAAAATAATTTCAAGTGAACACACCTTGTCCCTGAATGAAATTCAGTAAGACTGAAAAAGCAGCAAAGATGACAGAGACTAACACACACTGCTATATTAACACAGAGAGAGAATAACATACACTGTTAGTGTGTGTGTGTGTGTGTGTGTGTGTGTGTGTGTGTGCACATACAGATGTTCACATGTGCATGCAGACACTTTTGCCAGCATTCATACATATACACAAATACACTCGGAGGCCTAAATTTTATGTTGGGAACTTCCCCCAGTCTCTTTCCACCTTTCTACTGAGTCAGGGTCTCTCACTCGAACCCAGAACCCACTAATTCGGTTATTTGAGTGAGCAGCTTGCTGTGGCTTTCTCCTGTCTCCACCTTCCCTGCACTAGGATTACATGTGGCCTCCACACCCACCAAGCATTTGAACTCTGTGGGGATTTGAGCCCTGCTCCTCATGCTTCTAAGAACTTTACCCACTGGGTAAAGTGTCCCAGTCCCCACATACTTCCGTTTAGGCAGGAACAGCCACAGGAACGGGAGCTGTGAGGGATTCCAACCATATAAGAAGTGTTAATGATATCAAGTAAGTAGATAGGACCCGCAAACACACAGAAATGATAAACACCCCGTGGCCACTATTCCCAGGGCCCCTAAATGTTTCGTGTGGCAAGGGCCATGAAAAGCTAGAGGTCAATTTGGGAGTACTGGAAGAGAAAGCAGGATTTCTCCAAATGAGTGGGATGAGTTTGACCTGAGAGAATTTAAACAGGTTAAAAAATAATAATGCAGATGACCTAATGACAGAATTTTTTAATTCATTTATTTTTTATTAATTACAATGTATTCATTTGTATCCCAGCTATCCCCTCCCAATCCCACCTATCCTCCCTCTTCTCCTCCCATGCTCCTCCCCCAGTCCACTGATAGGGGAGGTCCTCCTCCCCTTCCATCTGACCCTAGCCTATCAGGTCTCATCAGAATTGGCTGCACTGTCTTCCTCTGTGGCCTGGTAAAGCTGCTACCCCCTCAGGAGGAGGTGATCAAAGAGCCAGCCCCTGAGTTCATGTCAGAGACAACCCCTTCTCCCCTTACTAGGGTACCCACTTGGACACTGAGCTGCCATGGGCTACATCTGTGCAGGGGTTCTAGGTTATCTGCATGCATGGTCCTTGGTTGGAGTATCAGTCTCAGAAAAGACCCCTGTGCCTGGTTCTGTTGCTCTCCTTGTGGAGATCCTGTCCCCTCCAGATCTTTCATCTCCCCCTTCTTTCATAAGATTCCCTGCACTCTGCCCAAAGTTTGGCTGAGTCTCAGCATCTGCTTTAATATCCTGCTGGGTAAAGTCTTTCATAGGCCCTCTGTGGTAGGCTCCTAATGATAAAATCTTAATGTCCACAGTGTTCAGGAAAGTACTGCTACAGGTGCAGATGTGAGTTTGGGCTGTTATCTTCCATGATTTCTAGGTTCTTGTGTCCCAGGGCAGAGTTGTGCCAGGGACACATGGGTAATAGTAAGAAACAAAAGTTTGTCCAGAAAGAGAAGGCATTCTTGAGCACAGGAGTGGCCTAATGAGTCCAGGAAAGGCAGAAGCTCAAAAGAAAGAAAGCAATAAAGCCAAAAAGGAAGGAAGGAAGGAAGGAAGGAAGGAAGGAAGGAAGGAAGGAAGGAAGGGAGGGAGGGAGGGAGGGAGGGAGGGAGGGAGGAAGGAAGGAAGAAGGAAGGAAGAAGGAAAGGAAAGACAGGAGCCTCAAGACCCTTGTTCACATGGCACCCACCATCCTTCACATTTGTATATTGTGGTCTTTTCTTATACATGCTGTTACCTATAATTGATTATACGTGTTAATTTTAAATTTTTAGCACTCTTTCATTATTGGTGTGTGTGTGTGTGTGTGTGTGTGTGTGTGTGTGTGTGTGTGTGTGTACATGCCTGAGCAAACATGTGTAGAAGCCAGGGAAACTTACAGAACTTAGTTCTCTTCTTCTCCCTTGTAGGTCTTAGAGATCAGACTCAGGTCTTCAGGCTTGGGGGCAGGCTCCTTTGCCTGCTGAACCATCTCTCCTATGTTAGTCTACACACACCTTACCCTCCGCATCTCTTGCCACAGTGCTAAGCAATGTCAGATTGTTACAGGGATAATGCATGCTTCCTAAACGGAGGGCTAACATTTTACAGAACTGAAAGGTGGAAATTAGATAAATTAGCTTTCTAATGTCTAAGCTTCAGAAGCAAGGGAGAAAAAAACAGAAGCAGACTCAGTCACGAAGATGCCCTCACTCCTCACCTCACCAAAAAGCCACGAGGAAGCCAATAGACTGCTCCATCAGACAAGGCTCACTCCAAATCACTGGGTGCCACATTCTGTTAAGGTTACCAATAGATTACCTTGTATTGCCTACATTCTGGTAAGGTATTTCAGGGGTGGGGAGGTGGAGATTGATCTGGAACTTGAAGACTGTTCATAAAAATACTAGCCTCTATTCCTCATAATTCTTTCCTCTTTTGATACTTTTCATTGTTATTATTTATTATCATCATCATTATTGTATGTGTACAAGGTATGGGGGAGGGTAGCATGTGAGGGTACTGTGTGGAGGTCAGAGAATAACTGTCCGGTAGTCAGTGCTCCTTCCTCCATGTGGACCCTGAGGGCTGAATTCAGCTTATCAGAATTGGAGGCAAGCTCCTTTTCCCACTGAGCCATCTTGTCAGCCCGTCCACTGAGTGTTAAGTCACCTTATAGCTTAAGTAAGTAAGTCCTGTTTATTCGGCCCAATTTATTTCACTCTCACAGAATGACACATATCAGAACATGAGAGTCTGGAGGACAGTGAGACCCAGATCATCTCAACTAGCTTATTGCATAGATGAGGAAATAAACCCAGAGACACAGAGAGGCTTCTTCTGGGTCCCATGCTGACAAAACAAGGGACTACAGGGAACTCTGCAGAAATTTTTGGGACAGAAACACTATGAGAGCCAGATTGGAGGAGACTTGTGTGAAACAGTGCCTTCTGCATGTGACAGGACCACTGCACTCATGACCTCACAGAGGCTGTGGTGGCCTGCACAGGGCAGGCACTGTTTCAAGACAGTCAACATTCTGGAACTCAGGAGCCACCATCCCTAGCTAAAAAGTTATCAGCAGTTGATGGCTGCTGTAGGAGGGTGTCTTAGTTAGGGCTACTAGCTCTATGATGAAACACCATGACCAAAAGCAAGTTTGAGAGAAAAGGGTTTATGCTTCCACATTGCTGTTCATCACTGAAGGAAGTCAGGGAGGAAACTCAAACAGGACCAGAACCTGGAGTTAGGAGCTGATTCAGAGGAATGGAGGGGGTACTACTTACTGGCTCACTCCCCCAGGCTTGCACAGCCTGCTTTCTTATAGAACCCAGAACTACCAAGCCCAGGGGTAGCACCACCCACAATGGTCTGGGCACTTCTCCATCAACCACTAGTTAAGAAAGGGCTCTACAGGGCAAGGAGGGCCCCTGCAGCCCTGTCATATAAAGGCATTTTTGCAGTTGAGATTCCCTGCTCTCAAATGACATCAGTTTGTGTCAAGTTGACATAAAACTGTCCAGCATAAAGGGAGAGTCAGTTTTCTTCTGGAAAGCAGCCCTGCAAGCTGCCTATGCCTAATGGATGGCCCCACACTCACGTACTAATTGGACTCAGTGTGTTAAAAAGAAAAAAAAAAGATCATGTCAAGTTGGGAGGGGGATGAGAGAGGGAATCTGGGAGGAAGTGAGGAGGTTGTAAGAGGTAAATGTGATTGGAATACATTCTGTTTATGTATAACCCTCAAGAAATATATAAAATATTATATAAATATATATGTGTATATATACACATACACACACACACACACACACACATATATATATATATAGTATAAAATTTTCCTGGAACTCTCCTGTTGGAAAAGAAAGGACTGAAGCCCTGGGGACAGACACAAAAATCTTGTTCCCCAGAAAAGGAAATATATTAGCAAAAAAGCAGCAGAAAATCAAATCCCACCCTGAAGTGTAAAGACTCTAGCAGCCTGTGCTCCTAAGGAAGCTGAAGAGAGGAGGGAGTGAAAGAAAGGGACATTTGAGCAGGAGCCTCAACAATTGAGATTTACAGATCACAGCAGACGAAAATCAATCTCCATTCACCATCTGAAACCGAATCAGACATCTCAAAGAGACACACATAAACACGCACACTGCCTTCTAAGAAAACAAACTCCAAAAAAAAAAATCAATCCCGTTTTATGCATTTTGTATCTTAGGGAACGTATCCCTTGCCCGAGACAGTCATTTTCTTATTGATTTGGTTTTGCATGAGACTTTTAAAATGCTATCATCGGCCAGATGAAGACATGAAGTCATACAACCTTGGGCCTAGCAGGGAGCAGACCTCATTTAAATCATCCCTTTGTTTTGTACATAAAGAAACCCATGGTCCCTATTAACAACCCCCTCAAGTTGCCCAGTTTCAATGGAAATGGAGAGGGAGCTGGACCCGTTCATTCTGGGGAGGTAAGAACATGGACATCAGAAGTAAACAAGCCCAAGCTGCTGCAGACTCCCCTGCTACTCTGACCAGACTGCCTGGAGGGAGCAAAGATGTTCTAAGAGACACTGTTCCCCTCTCTTTGGCCACTATAAAACAATGGACCCCAAGAAATTAGAATTTCACTAGCAATCTGCTGCTGACGAAAAAAGGGCTAAAGCTTGGGGGCAGCCAGAGGAGACTGATTTACAACTTGTGAAGATTGGCCTTGCAAGAAAGAGATTGGGACTAACATAGTGGTGGGTGGGGTCCACACCTTGCTGGGATCATTTTGTTATGGATGACTCCTGCCTTTAAATCCTACCCTCATGTCGGGACTTCAAAAGATGGACTTAGGGGTCACCAGATCTCTGTCCCTCTTCCCAAGGTGGCCATATTGAATGAATCTCCCTTTCTATTTTCCACTGTTGATATGGCTCCTTTAATTGACCTGCCAAGGATGGGTGGCTGAACTTGGGTGGTTGAGGCACAGTCTGTGACCTCAAGTGGAATAATACTCTCCACCCAACTGCAGCAGACATATTTGTTGGAGTACACACACTTATCGCTTACCCTGCTTTCCTTGCCTCTAGTGAGCCAGAGGAAACCAAATACTCACTTTCCCAGACTCCATCGCAGCGACGAGTAGCTATAGCACAACTCTAGCCAATAAGACACAGTAGAAACAATCCATGGAATTCTGTGGTGAAGTGTAGCCAACTTTACAGGACAGAAATCATTCTTGAGACTCCTGTGCCCTTCCATATGCCCTCATGGATGGTTAAAAGTTGGCAGTTGGTTCTGGCAATGTGACACAAACTAGAATCACCGGGGAAGAGAGTCTCAATGGGGAGTTGTCTAGATAAGGTTGGCATTTAGACATTAATGTGGAAGGTTATCTGCATTATGCTAATTGATGCGACCATTCCCTAGGCAGAGAATCCCAGACTGTAAGTGCAGAGAATGAACTGAATGCTATCAGATGTATGCATTCATTTTCTCTGCACTCTTAGCTACAGGTACAGCTAGCTGATTCAAGTACATACCTTGATTTCCCAACAACAATGAACTTGTTGGGGAACACCTGAAAATGTAAGCCAAATAAACCCTCCCTCTATTAAGTTGCTTTTTCTCAAGGTATTTCATCACAGAAACAGAAAAAAATAAAATAAAAACTTAAACAGGCCCTAAGGTATGGGAATTTACCCTAGAAATCGCATGTTGGGAAAAGGAAAAAGCTGCAGTCTGGTGCCAGCCAGAGGCAGGGCTTGTCTCCCAAGCAGAGATTTTGTCCATTTTAATAATTACTTTGCAGGAGAGACTGTGGCCTGTACAATAATGGGTCAGTAACCGGCAGTATCGCCCCCTGAGTCACTACCTCAACGGTGGATCTGGGGTTCATTACACCTCTTTATTTGCTCCTGTTCCCCATGTAAGCACATCGGCTGAATCTCCTTTCTCTCCTTTTCACTCTTACATGTTGTTTTTAACTGGTGTATTGGTGAAAAGTGGCTGGCCCTGCCTTATTGGGGTTGCCAGGGCACAGCTTCTGATCCCAACAACTCCAGTAACAAAGAGACATGTGTGGCTGGAAGTGACCCTCCTATGTGTGGACAGAGAGCTGGTCAGGTTCCACTTGGAACAACTGGCCCATGCAAATGTTGTGTTAATGGCTGCTTCTCCTAGGAGGCTGTCAGGAGATGTCTAAGAGAGCAGCATGCAAGATGTCTTTGCTTTTTTCTTGTGTCATCTCAGTAATGAGATAGCTTCATGGGGCCCGTCACAAGAGGATCCTATTAAGAATTTGGCTTGGAAGAGTCTTAGAAATTGGATTGAACAAGTCCCTGCTCTGGCTCTACTTTTATCTCCAATCATGATGTTTATCTGATTATTTATGGGGGACAAGGTACCACAGTGCATGTGTAGAGGTCAGAGGATGACTTGTGGATGTTTGTTCTCTCCTTCTATCATGGGTTCCGACAGGGATTGAACTCTGGTACTCAGGCTTGGCAGCAAGCACCTTTACCCACTGAGCTGTCTCGCTAGTCCCAGTAATGACAGTTTTATGTTTCCCTGGGTTATCCTTTTTCATCCCTGCAACCTTTTCCCACACCAGTCTACATCTGGGTCTTCCCGGTCTTGACACATTGGCGTGCCGTTTTATCAGATCATGTGCCATGGTGAGAATTTCTCCCTCAGCACTCATGGAACAGGGGTGCCTCTCTCAGCATTTTCACTAATGCCCAGCTACCAGGGGAAAAATTGCTGACATGCTCTGGCTGCCTGTGTGTTCTGTTGTTAAACCTACTTACAGCTCTAATCGGCTGGTTTTCACACCCAGGAGAGTCAGATTGATTGCTGACACTGACTTGGCTGGGAGATGACCCTGCAATCTCCAGCCAAAGAGACTTAGGCACACTTCCTGAGAGTCTGGCGAGAGGTACCCTAGAGGGAGAGGACTTGGGAGGGGAGATCAAGTATGAAAAACAAGGCTGGGAGGCGTTCCACGCAATGATTAATTGAATTGACTGTGGCCTCTGGGAGGTCGAGGTCTAGGTTCCAGTATCTTTGTCATTTTCCAGCCCATGAACTTGGGACAAGTTACTGCACACTGATACAGGACCTGGGGTCACAGTCTGTGCCCCAAGAAGCCAGAATCAACCATTCATCCTCCATCATTCTATTAAGACAGCCACGCTAATAGTGAAAAAAAAAAAAAAAAAAAAAAAAAAAAACAAAAGGAGAGTTAGTCAATCTGTTTACATTGGGAAGATGGCAAAGAGATTCAAAGACCCCCCCTCCCAAAGCCCATCTTCTCTCATGTTGACATGAGGGTAAGGCTTAAATAGAAGCCAAGAGACATTCGTATCTAAAGAGTCCCAGCAAAGTGATGTCTGAGGCTACAGGAGATTTGAATGAGAATGGCTCTCATAGGCTGAGATATTTGAATACTTGGTCCCAGTTGGTTGAGCTGTTCAGGTAGGTTGAGGAGGTGTGGCCTTGAGGGAAGAGGTGTGCCACTGTGGGAAGGCTGTGTGGCTTCAAAGCCTTGTCTTATTTCCCATTCATTCTCTCTGCTTCCTTCTTGGGGCTCACACTCTGAGCTCTTGGCTTCCAGCTCCAGACTCTTACATCTGTTCTGCCATCATGGACTTGAGAACTGTAAGCCCAAATAAATGCTTCCTTCCATAAACTGCCATGGTCATGGTATTTTATCACAGCAACAGAAAAATAACTGATACTGTTGTGGGATATCTGATCACTCTGTGACCCTCCCGAGATTGTGTTGTTTACTAGAAAACCCTGGTTCTAGTTGTAGTGTCATCCAGGACCCCTTGGATTTGCTCTGCCAAGCTGTGACCACACAAGAGCCAGCCCACACAAAACAAAGATCAGATCTTTGTTCTGAAGGAGCCTTTCACTGAGGAGACCTCTGATTGTAGATTACTTCTGCCCATGCTGTCTAATCCCAGAGTATTTAATTGGGACACCACTTTCATAATCTTGGGATTCCAGAAAAGGCTGTTAAGATGGGTGCCATTGGGTCTAACCCTCCATTCCCACACACCCTTTGTGTGCCTGCAAGAATTTTTCCAAACTTCATCTGTCCAGGTTCTTAGGAACTGTGCAATCACCCCTTCCCCTCCTCAACATCCTGCAACTGCTCTGTGAACACTCAGCTCTGTGTCCCACATAGTCCCTCCCCCGCATCCTACCTCTCTCCCATCCATGTATGGTCTTTGTAGGTGGCAGTGGTAGTAGCAAAACCTGCACAGGTGACAGGGTTTCAAATTGCCTACCACAGCTGCTTACAACACATGGCTGGTCGCCATGTTGACTTTGGGTTGAAGAGGGTGGAGCCATGGCTTCACCAACATCTTGACTAGGAGCAGTCACATGACTGGCAGCCATCTTTGTTGTGGGAGAGTTATGTCTTCATTGCCATCTTTATTGAGGGCTGCCAGATGCATTTAGCACCTTACTGATAGCCAAATCTAATTTCCCTGCCTAGTTCAGCTGTTTGGATAAACTAAGCCATGCACAAAGGTACTTTATTTTAATATTACTGAATCTACAAAATTATTGCAAACTAACAAATGCAAGTTAATAGTCAACTTACAAATTAACAAATCCTTAAATGTATCCAGAAGTATAGTTGTAGTAAAGTTATGCTAAGAACTGATGCAGTCAATTATAAGATTAAGCCTTATCTAGTCCCTTGTTTTATGTTTACATGGTTAGGATGAGTAACTAAAAACAAAGTTTGTTTAGCTTAGCTATGTTTAATAGATCATGGTCCTCAAACTTGTGAGAAAATCTGCACAATATGTCATTTAAATGTTTAATGGCAAAGCTTACTATGACAGTGACCCCAAGGCCTCCAAGAGGATATGGGTACAATGACAGATAACTCCACCTGAATTATGTTATGCTAACCACTTGGCAAGACTGCCTCAGTGTCTTGACCACTACTAATGCTCTGCCTGACCTAGGGACAAACAGGACACCCAGAGTGTTGGCTGCCCCATTTTGCCTAGACAAAATAAATTTGATCAGTCTTCCATGTTCCTCCTCCACAGAAAAGCCTCCCAGCTGAAAACTGATGCTGACTTGGAACCTGTTCCCACAACGAAGACATTGACACTTGAGGAGACTATTGGGAAGTCAGTCTAGGTAGTGGGTAACCCTTGTCATATTAATCAATACATAGACCATTTGAAGTGTACTTCCTGCAGTAATTTATCCTTCTCATGTCTCTGATGAGTTTGAAGATCAGTTTAACAGAAACAACCAAGGCTTCAGCTGCCTTCTCAGAAGAGTGTAAAGTTTACATAAGTTATGAGGATCTAAGAAAGTATTTGGGGGTCTAAGAATGTGGTTTTTTTCTTTATTAATTATACTTTATTCACTTTGTATCCCCCCCTGTGGTTCTCTCCCTCCTCCCATCCCAATCCCTCCCTTCCTCCACCCTCTGCATGCATGCCCCTCCCCAAGTCCACTGATAGGGGAGGACTTCTTTTCCTTCCTTAAGGTTGGTAAATGCAAGTTATGAAGGTGATGTTAACATATCTAAAATTTATCACTTTTTGTAAGCATAAATTCTTGTAAGCTTGAGGGAATCCACTCCTGACTCTAGATAATTACTGTCAATTAACAGCCTGTTTTCCTCCCTGCCTATCCCTGGGTATGGGATCTATTCTCCTCTCCTTGGGTTTTTGACTGCCCCTGAACCAATTAGTTTCAAATGCACACCTAAAAAAAAATATTCTCTCCTTACATGCCTTAACTTTATCTTCTGCCCCTAACATATATCTGTTCCAGCATCCTGCAGGTCCAGGTGCTTCCTCAATAGCTGCATCTAGATACAGATGCTCTAGCCTAAACCTCACATACTGTTTCATCTATGCCTGCAGTTTCCTAGCTGCAGATGGTCTCACAGATCCTGAACAACAAATAGAACAGCCTGCTCTTCCCGGACTTGGCTAACATTACAGCCTTTTGCCTTCCCCCAATATGGATACCCCAATGTCAGCAGGAAGCAGTCATAGATTAATATGCCATCCTTATTTATTTGTTTGTTTGTTTTTAACAAATGACTGAGATGTTGGCTTTCAGACCACATCAAAGTAGACCTGGCTTCCCAGGTTCTCCAAGCATCCCTTGGTCCCTATGTGCTGCAGGGTGTGGCTGACATATCCTGCCCTCTACCCTGAACTTTCCCGCCCAGGGGCAGGGACTTACTATATAATCTAGACATTTTGGTTCCCTTCACCTCTCTCCTCTTGCTCCTCTCTCTTTCTGTGTCTCTCCTCTTCCTCTTCTCTCTCTCTCTCCTCTCTCTATGTGTACTTTTCTCTATCTCTCTCTCTCTCTGCCTCCCCCTGCATGGTGGCTGAGAGTTGCTCCCAATAATCCTGAATTTAAATACTATAACTTCATCTTGCAATTAGCTCATTGCAGCATTTCAATCACTTTCTGCTTGAACAGGATTAAATAAAGTCAACCAGTGGTCAAAAGGCATGGCAAGCAACCAGTTGACAGGGAGTGAACATGGGGAGGGGGAACATGGGGGGGGACATAGGGGGTAAGAGGAAGTCAGAAGGACCAAAAGAGAGACACACAGGAAGTAGAAGGGTAGGGCATTGAGTATGAGAGTTTTTGAGATGACATAGAGAAGCAGAGCTCTTTTTTTGTTCTGGAATGTTGATTGAGGAGAAAGATCAACTGAGTGCTTTCTCTCTGTCTCTCTGAGCTAGCAGGCTTTTACCCCAGCATCTGGCTCCCAAGTCTTTATTGGTAAAATCAAACATTTGAGATTTTGTTTTAAAACAACATAATATACCTGTCCTTCATTGCTTAGCTTCAATTCTCTCCTACAAGGTCATCTGACAAGATAGAAGCCTGTTCCATAGACAAGTTCCTTTCCTAGCTGCTCCAGGACTTCAACTCTTTCTTCTTCCACTAGGAGATTCCAAGGGAAACTCTAATTTTTGGAGTCCATTATTCAAATAGCCTGATGGCCAAAAAGAGACACATAAGTGTCCCCTCAAAATATATTCCTTCCTGCCAGGCAGACTGGTTACAACATTCTAACCATGTTTCTCAGCAGAGGCCTTACTGTCCCAGAAGTGTATCTTAATGGGTCTCAGGGGAACAAGCAGTCAGTTTAGCTTACCAGTAATTGCTCAAGCATGGCCAGATGACCCAACCCTGGCCATTGAGACTGAAGGAGAGTTTTCTGTATAACTTCTTGGTTTTATGATTGAAAAATTATAAATAACTAAGAAGGTGCATATGTGCCTTTGGGTCATTAAGGCCATTTTGTTCATTTTGTTCAGTTAAGCCTCGGTGTGATCTTAAAGGGGAACCCTACTGACAGAAGAGTAATGCCACCAAAGGAGCTGTCTGCCTAGGGAAATAGAACAGGGAAAGCCAGTAGCTGAGGCACCAAGAAGAACTTGCCAAAGACACAAATCAGGGTTTATTGGACTACACTGGAAAGAAGCAGCCAGCATGTTTTCCAAGATGGAATTGCAGCACAGAGCTCTCTGATGGTTGTTAAGTAGGACATTATTAGCTATTACATCATGGGTCTCCAGTGTGGACCTGGATCTGAGGGTTGGGGAGGTCTTATTAACTTGTTGAGTAATAAATTTCACAGCTTGTCTTGTTTTTCTTGAGACCAGCCATTTGTGTTAGGCACCATGGATCATTAAGTGTGTCAGCTCCTATGGCAAGATCTGAATGGGCCTGACCTGATTGTTAAAGCTTTCATTTTAGGCCTTTTGTGCCTTCATTGGCATCTCAGATCATCTCAGTACGTTATCAAATTCATTGGTACTGGACATGCTCACTCCCCACTCTGTTCATAAAGCCTCGCCACTCACCAATTCTTTGTAAGCTTTCTGCCCACAGTGGGCAAAAGCTGTGTATATGAGAGTAACAGGAACAGTCATTGCCATGTCTATTCTCGCTGTCTATAGTAGTACAGAACAGAAAATTTCAGAGATAAGGTAATTGGGATCAGATCCTTTAAGGCTCCCCTTAAAACCCTGGAGGTGTTTCCTTGATCAGAATGCAGGTCTACCTCTGAAAATGCCTTGAAGGATTAAAAGGAGCTGTGCAAACTTGATCTTCTGCTAATGACAACGAAGATGTGCAACTAAAGGTCAGCAGATCTGGCTGCATATCCCAAATCAGGTACCACTTTTTTTCCCTTTCTGCTGTTGGCCAAAAGCAGTTTATGGGAGGAAAGGTTTTATACGCTTACACTTCTGGTCACAGTCCATCCATCACCGAGAGAAGTCACAGCAGGAACTTGAAGCAGAAACCATGGAGGAACACTGCTTGCCTGATTAGTCACAGACCCATGCTCAGCCAGCTTTCTTATTCAGCCCAGGACCACCTGCATATAGAAAGATGCTTCCTGTAGTGGGATGGGTCCTTCTACATCAGTCAAGACAACCCTCCACAAATATGTCCGTAGAGTCTTCCAATATCAGCAAATGCTGATATTCAGACTTCCTTATCAGATGCCTCTAGGCTGCGTCAAGTTAAATGCTGAAGCTAACTAGGAAGGATACTAATGTCCTTTATAGCTGGTGAGCCTTTCCCTTGAAGATCTCATTTTATCTGTCAACTAAGGTGTTAGGTTGATTTTAACTCAAGGTTGTTCTTGGAATTGATATTCAATGAATCAAAACGATAAGATCTTATTTTTTTTAACACACCGTAGTTTGTTGTTGCTGTTGGAGGCCACAACAAATTTAGTAAAAAGCCAGTGTAAATCTCAGAAATGCTGTGTGTTGAGTCTAGGGTTCAATCGGAATAGCAGCTTTCACTCACAGGAGGCCTCTGTCTTCTCAGCAGTACGCAGCCTGACCTGCACTCCATCTTCCTGTTGAGCCTCCCTGGGGAACTTACCTGCAACTCAGTCAAAGAAGAAAATGCTGTCTGTGAGGCCCTGATCTTCCCTGGGGAAGAACCACTCATGTGTAACTCAAGGGGAATGAATGTAAAGATTCTCCACATAATGAAATATTGTCTTAATGAGGAAATCACTAACAAAAATCACTACAATTTCTACTCAAAACCCAACAGAGCTTTAGAATATGATATATACTGCAGATATTACAACACATGGGCAAGAAGCAGGTGCTCTGATACCCACTTTCCAAGTGAACAAAATACATTTTCTGTGTACACTGCTTGCAAAATACAGCAGAAGTACCCACCCGTCAGGTGTGTATGGCTCTTTAAAAGGCCTTCAAAAGGACCTATCCAATAACACTCCACACAATTCTATCTCTGATGTTACCAAATATCTGAGCAAAAGCATCTTAAAGGTGGGGGGGAAGGTTATTTGGACTTAAAGTTTTAGGGATACAGCCCATCACAGTGGGGCAGGCATGGCCAGCCATAGACATACTGTAGGGGGCACAGCTGCTAGCCAAGACCTGTGCTTGTCTCTGCTGTGCGAAGATTACTTTCCTAGACAGAAGCTTTGGGCTCCAAGGACAGATGTCCCAACAATCAAGGCGGATACTGCATAGTACCTTATAGCCCATCCCAGAAGTAATCATACAGCATCACTTCCATCAGGTGCTCAGTCAGAGAGGTCATGTGCAGATTCTGTAGCAAAAGTGCAGCCCCTTGGCAGTAGGAAGACTACAGTAAGAGAAACTATATAGTCCTGTTTCAAAAGCCCCTGGGAGATAGCAATTTGTAACAGGTGACCTTGAATGTCAACTTGTTCTGATTTAGAATCAACATGGAAACAATCCTCTGGGCACATCTGTGAAGGATTGTCTAGATTTGGTTACTTGGCATAAGAAGGCCCATCTTGATTGTGTGTGGTGCCATGCCATGTGCTGAGATCCTGGACTGCATGAAAAACACAAAGGTAGCTGAGTAGCGGCAGCATCCATTGCTTTCTGCTTCCTGATGGCAGAAGCGATGCAACTAGTCACTTCCCGAGCCTGCCACCACGACTTCCTCATTATTACGAATTGTACCCTGGAACTATGAGTCAAAATAAACCATTCTTTCGTAAGATTTCCTGTCAGATATTTTTGTCACAGCAACAGAAGAGCAACTATTATACAAGTGAAGAAGTAGGAAGAGTTAGCCAGAGGGCAGGCAGCCTGGTATCTACGGAGAAGCTACTCAAAGAAGAACCAGTCTTGGGTGGACAAAATAGCTTACTGAAAACAACTGCAAGAAAAGCATAGCCTGTGGCTGGAGGACAGAGTGGCAGCTTTAAGGCAACTCATACCTGGCATAACCGGCAGTCATGGGAACTGAACTGTATCCAAGAGTCAGAATTTTATTTGTTTGTGAGCCCTGAATCGCTCTCTAACCTGAGCGTTGTCTGCTTTATCTATCAAGTAAGGAGTGTTATTACCTGGATCTGCCTTACGAATTTGTCCCGAGTCTAGAGATGATGTCGGCATAAGATTGCTCTGTGAGTGGCACCTGTGGTTGTTGCTGTGGCTGTTTGTCATTATTAATATTGTTTTATCATATTGCAAGGCAAGTCGCCAGGATGGGTGACTTTTCTTATCACCATGACCAGGAAATTGACAAAAAGCAACTTAAAATGGAAAGGGTTTATTGTGGCTCAACCTGCAGAGGAGTGCAATCCCTGTGACAGGCAAGGTGTGGGAGGAGCAGGAGGCCGCCCACTCACATCTGGGCAGAACAGGGAACAGGGATCTGGGAATGCTGGCATGCAATTCACTTTTCCTTTTTTTCTTTTTTCATTCAGTCCAGAAACAACTGCTTTTGACTGTGTTCTGTGGAGACAAAAACCACAAACAAAACCTGAACCCCTGTGGAGGAGCTTATAAAAGAGTGAGCCTAAAATGAGCCTCTTTCTTGTAAACAAAGCAAACACCTTTAGAATCATTCTTGTTCTGTTCTCTTTTCTTCCTGCTCTTCTTCCTCTTCCTCCTCTTCTTTGTCTTCCTCCTTTCTTCCTCTTTTTTTCTTCATCCTCTTCTCCTCCTCCTTGTTCCCCTTCATCTTCTTCATCCTCTTCCTCCTCCTCTTCTTTTTCTTCTTACTTTTCTCCCTCTTCTTTTTCCTCTTCTTCCTTTCTCTTCTTCTTCTCCTTCTTCCTTTCTTTCATACCCTCCTCATAAATCTTAGCTATGGCAGCTTTGAGTAACTGAAAATATATAGTATTGCTCTGTCCTTTCATGTCTAGATAATTTAAAAGGAAGAAATCTTTACTAAACAAACTCCAACAGCCACGGATTCCTGGCCTTGTGGCTGATAAAGGAGAGAAGACAACACAGGCCTTATAACTGGAGCATATATAATTCCAAAGCATTTGTAAAAAAAAATTGAGTTAAAAGTTGGATTTGGAGGCAGTAACATTCAGTCCACTTACTTGAAAACAGATTTTACAAGACTGCCAAAACACAGAAGGGAGACCTGTGAGCAAAGAGGCTCTCCTACACTTCAGGTTTGAGTATTAATATTCAAACCTTGTAAGAAAATACTAGGACTGTGATCAAATAGCAAAACCCATCATCCCTTTGACTCGATGGTTTCTTGGTAAGAATTTACTGGGAAGTAAACCAAAAGACATATACAAGGAACTTCATCCAAGCATTGTTTATAAAACAGTAAAAAGAAGAAAAATGACAGCGAAGTGTTTTACGATTGCAAACAGGTCAGATCACCAAGTATGATGCTCCCTGCGTGGCCCCCAGAGGCAGCTTCCAAAAAGAGTGCCTCAGAGATGTCTTACCACTGTTGAAGCAAAGCTACGCTGTTGACTTCGGGAAAACAAGGAGAAAATGCAGGTGACTCCGCAGATGCGAGAAACACTTGCTGTGTAGGCAAACGTGAAGGTCCATTTAGAGCTGGGCAGCTGTGACAGCCTGCCTGGAATCCCAGAGCTGAGGAAACAGAGATGGAGAATCCCTGGATCATTCTGACTGGGAGTCTGTGATGTCCGGGTTTAGCAAGAGCAGCTTGCCTCAACATACAAAATATAGAGAGACTGATGGGGGTTGTAGCTCAGTGGGAGGGCACCAGGTTAGCGGGGAGGGGGGGGGAGAGGAATGAGATTGAGGAAGGTACAGCAACTCATTCTTTCAGGAAGGAACTCATGGGGAATAAATGGAGTCCAGTGAGGTCCTGCCTTTGACATCAGGAGCTAGATCCTCTGTGACATACGTCCTGGGCAAATCCTAGTGATGCCCATGGAGTTAATGGCTCTGGACAGCTGGAATCCAAATACTCTACCTGAGTCTTCCTCGGAAGAGAAGGCGACAGTCTCTGTGTGGCTCCTCTGTCCAGTGTGATGAATGAGAGGGCCGTTCAGTAAGCAGCCACCAGAGGCTCCACAGTGGCTGCTGTCGGCATTTCAATCACGCCGTGGCTGGCTGTCAAGCCTGTGGTCCTGCAATTTATGGTGTCCCTGTAGGTTCAGCCTGTGTGAGTCAGCTACTGCAGAAACCCCGGGGATGGGAGCCAAGTTTCTGCTCTCCTTGAAGCTTGAGACTATGCCTGCTCTGCCTGGCCATGCTTCCTGCGTCAAAGCATATCCCTCCCTTTTGGTGCTGTCTCATGCCTACCCCACAGCTTCTAGAGTGGGGCTCCATGGCTAAGCCAAATATCATGCCCAAATTCAGCTTCTCACACCTCAGGCAGGGGGCCTGGGGAGGCATTCCCATACCTACTTCTGCTTTTGACATGATGGGCCACTGCAGCGACTTAGGAGGACGGGCAGAGCACCTGTGATCCATCTCACTTAAGATAAGGCAGAATGCTGCTGGGACGAAGGTGGTCAGGGTGTGCCAACAGGCAAGGTTTGGAGTCCTCAAGCCATGCATCTAACCGCTGCCCCCGCTGATTGCCAGCATGTGGTCTCGGGTGAGCTGTTAACTTTTTTGTGCTCAGTTTCCTAAACTGGGAATTTGCAATACCCGGGACACAGCTTTGCTGGGAAATTCACTGAAATACTTCTTGAAGCAGGACACAAGTTAGAGACAGCAGCCAGCTTAGGAAAATAGGACCCTCCTTGTGACAAAAGAAAAGAGACAGAGCAGAGCTAGAGAAATCTTGAAAGAGGGCAGATGGAGGTTGTCAGGGGCACTCAATAGAGTATGGGTGGCTAAGGGGAAGAAACATTATTTCATAAAGGGAAACTATATGAAGAAATGGGGGTGCAGCAAGGAGCTTCCTTAGAAAGATGCATAGTTCAGGATGGGAGCAGGGAGGTTAGTTGGAGAAGTTAGGAGACAGAGCCAGAGGCAGAGGGATTGTTATGAGTTTGAGACCAGACAGGGCTTCAAATCCAGACCTTTTCTGCCCCTCCCCACACACATACCAAAAAACAAAGCAACCCCCCCAAACCAACCAAACAAAGAAACAAAAACCAGACAATTGAAACAGGCTCAGTCAGATATGAAACTGGAGCAACTGGGCCATAGACAGGAATACTGCAGCTGTTCAAGTCCTAATAACCACAGGCAGGCGTGTCAACAAAGTCATCTCCACAAAGAGTGTAAGAGATGGCTTATTTTAGAGCCAAACAGGAATGGCCAGGAAATGCCACGTCCAATATGCTAACAGTTTCATGAAGTTTTTATAGTAGCAGAACAAGGAAAGTCAGACATCAAACCACTTTCCAAACATCTGTGGAAGCATCAGGTGGCAGGTCTCCTAAAGCAGGGGAAAGTCTGCTACCGTCCCAGATGTCGATGACAAACAACTTTGGGGCTGGAGGAAGGTAGGTGTCTAGCAACACATTCCAAAAGGTTTTACCTTCTAGTCACAGGGATACCAGGTCAGGTCAGACACAGAGTCAGACAATGACTGGTTATTAAAAAGACTGAAGATAGCCCAAAGTGATTTAAATCTGGACCTGCAACAGCCTAACTCCCTACAGTGAAGTTTTAAGCGTGGCTCAGTCTTCCCTGGGAACTTAATTTTACAGGATGCACTGTATAAGGAGTTATTTGAAAGCATCCATCCTAGGAGAAGTAAGAGAAGGCTCTATGGGAGCCAAATGAAGACAACAGTGTTGCTGAGACATTCTCCCCCCGACTCTTCTGCCCTAGGCTAGCAACATGCTGCCGCAGGCTCCCACAGAAACATCAGTGTAGTGAATGGAAGCTCTTCTAAAGCGCCCCAGGGAATCTCCCCTGTCTCCTTAACTATACATGGGGAGCCCAGGGTTCCAGCTATCATTCCTACCCTAAGAAGCATACTCCATCCGGGAGTCCCTTGCATTTTTTTTACACCGTGCTGAGAGCCCTGCACACACCAGCAAGGGCTGTCCAAGTGTCTCCTACTTAACTCTGATTTGCAACTTTGTCCGAAAAAAACAAGTCCAACCCCTTGACCACCTAGCCATGCAACTTGGAAAGATGGTTCATCAGTTAAAAGATGGTAATGACCTTTCAGAGGACCCCAGTTCAGTTCCCAGAACCTACATCAGGAACCTCACTGTCACCTGTAATTCCAGCTCTAGGGGAATACCACAACTTGTTCTGGCTTCTTTAGACATCTGCACACCCGTGGCAGATACATAGTGTGAATAAAAATAAAATACACAGGAATAATAATTAAAAACAAATCTTTTTAAATAAAAAAAAAGCTGAATTAGATGCCTATCACCCACCCCCGCCCATAAATGTGTATATTCTAAATTGGCAACACCTAAATAGGAAACTTCTATTATATTTCTAACAGAAGCTCATCACTGGAAGGAGCAAAGAAGAAGGTAGAGCTAAAGTCTTGCAACCTAGACTTGCATGTTCTCACAGCCTGACTGAGTCCCGTCTGAGATTCCTTCTAGATCCTTTCTTCACATAGAGATTCCTCTGAGGTGGCTCACAAAGCTTAGGAGATCAGGAAAACTCGGGGGTGCACCCTTCTCTCACCGAACCCTTCACTTACCCATGTACTGAGCTCTGATGAGCTCTTCTTTAGTATCTCTGACCCCACCCACAATTCCCCAGTTCAAGTCACTCTCTCTACCTCCAAACACTGAAGTGTAGCCAATGCTGTCAGAATGGGCTGATCTAACTTCCCTGTCCTAATTTGCCTTAGCTATCAAGTTAACACAGCCTTGTTAACTTGAGTTATCTGAGAAGGGAGTCTCATTTGAAGGATTACCAAGATCAAATTGGCCTATGATCACATCTGTGGAGAACTGTCTTGATTATTTTCTAATGTGGGAAGGCTCAGTCCACTGTGGGTAACATCATTCCCTAGGCAGATATCCCTGGTTTATATAAGAAAGTTAGCTAGGTATGGGCCTGGGACTGAACCAGCAAGCATTGTTCCTCTGTGGTTTTTGCTTCCCAAGTTCCTGCTTGAGTTATGTCTCTAAATTCCCTCAATGGCAGACTGTAAGCTATAAGATGAAATAAACTCTTTTCTGCCCAAGTTGCATTGGGGTGTTTTGTCAGAGCAACAGAAATTCAAATTAGAAAAAAAATGTTATACATACTGAATAAAAGACAGACTCTTTGACAAATGATGCTGGGTAAACTGGATGTCTACATATAGAAGAATTAAACTGGATCCCAATCTCTGACCCTGTACAAAATCAACTCTCAATGGATCAAAGACTTTGAAGTAAAACTAAACACTCTGAAAGTGACAGAGGAACAAGTAGGGGAAATATCATACCAGCACTGTCTGACAGTCCTATCACTCAGGGTATAGGGGGAACGGCCGACAAGTGGGTCCCCATGAAATGGAAATGCTTCCCCTCCTTTTAGCAAAGGAAACCATTAACCAAGTGAGAGGTCTAAAGAATGGAAGGGGAAAAATTGCTATATACACACTTTCATGAGTTACATTTTGGAGCTATGATAAAACACGATGACCCAAAGCAACTTACAGATGAAGGAATTTATACTGGCTTGTGATTCCAGAAGAGGACTCCAAAAGATGGGGAAGAATGTCAGCAGAGGCAGAAAACTGAGAGATCATATCTTCAACCATAAATATGGATCAGAAGCTAAAGTGGAGGTGGGGTAAGGCTATAAACCCTCAAATTCCACTCCTGGAGACATACATCCCCCAGCAAAGCCACACCTTTCAAACATTCCATAACCTCCCTGAACAGCAGCACCAACTGGCAGAGTTCAAACATGGGAGTCTGTGGGGGGGACGTTGCCAATTCAAATCACCACATTCTGCTCCCTGGTCCCGATACCCCATGGCCATATGATAATATAAAATGCATTTAGTCTATCTTCAAAAGTCCCCATATCACAGTCTCAGATCTGTCCAAAGTCCAAAATCTCTTTTCAGACTCAAAGTAAGCTCTTATCTGTAAACTCCTATAAAACCCCAAAGCAAATTACATCCTTCCAACATATAATGGTACAAAAATACACACATTCCCACGCTGAAGGGGGTAGAATTGGGTCATAGTGGGGAAATACTGGATCAAAGTTGAGACTAAAACACAGTAATAAAAACACCAAATCCTGTAGTTCCATGTCTGGTGTCTGGGATATTAATTTCTAAGGCTTTGATAGTTCTGCCTCTCCAGCTTTACTGCCTGCAACACACGTCTCTTTCGGGCTGGTTCTACACACTGTCTGCAGCTCTGCTTGGCAGATAGATGTCTATGGCTGTGGCTTCTCAGACATTTTGGGGGCTCCACTGCAGCCCAAACTTCACTTTCTTTTTCTTTTCTTTTTTATTTACTTTATATCCCAGCTGTAGCCCCCTCCCTCATTCTCTCCCAACTCCACCCTCCCTCTGTCATCTCCTTCCTGCCCCTCTCTAAGTCCACTGATGGGGGAGGTCCTCCTCCCCTTCCATCTGACCTTAGTTTATCAGGTCTTTTCAGGACTGGCTACAATGTCCTCCTCTGTGGCCTGGCAAGGCACCTCCCTGGGGGGGAGGGGGTGTCAAAGAGCCAGCAGTTGAGTTCGTGAGTCCCTGTTTCCCTAAATACGGAACCCACTTGGAAACTAAGCTGTGATAGGTTACATATATGCAGGGGTTCTAGGCAAACTTCACTTTCACAGCTCCATTTAATGCCTCAAAGCCGGCACCCCCTGACGACACTGCCAACTTCAGCTTCCAGCTTAGGAGGGCCCTGGGCATCTTTGGACCACTGCAGCAAAGCTTCAGTCGGCAGTTGCTTCTTTTTTTTCATATGGAATAATAAGAAACCCAGAATTGCTAAAACAATTCTCTACAATAAAAGATCTTCTGGAGGTATCTCCGTCCCGGATCTCAAGCTATACTATAGAACAACAGTAATAAAAACTGCATGGTACTGGCATAGAAACAGAATGGTGGATCAATGGAATCAGATAGAAGAGCCAGAAATGAACCCACACACTTATGGACACCTGATTTTTGACAAAGATGCCAAAACGATACAATGGAAAAAAAGATAGCATCTTCAACAAATGGTGCTGGTCTAACTGGATAGCTACATGTGGAAAAATGCAAATAGATCCATACTTATCACCCTGCACAAAACTAAAGTCCAAGTGGATCAAAGACCCCAATATAAAACCAGACACACTAAACCTGTTAAAAGAAAAAGTGGGGAAGAGCCTGGAACTCATTGGCACAGGAGACAACTTCCTGAACAGAACACCAACAGCACAGGCTCTAAGATCAATAATCAATAAATGGGACCTCATGAAACTGAAAAGCTTCTGTAAAGCAAAGGACACTGTCATCAGAACAAAACAACAGCCTACAGACTAGGAAAGGATCTTCACCAACCCTTTATCTGACAGAGGGCTAAATCCAGAATATATAAAGAACTTAAGTTAAACAGTTGCTTCTTTTTTTTTAATTTTTTATTAATTACACTTTATTCATTTTGTATCCCCCATAAGCCCCTCCCTCCTCCCCTCCCGATCCCACCCTCCCTCCCCTTTCTGCATGCATGCCACTCCCCAAGTCCACTGATAGAGGAGGTTCTCCTCTTCTTTCTGATCTTAGTCTATCAGTTCTCATCAAAAGTGGCTGCATTGTCCTCTACTGTGGCCTGATAAGGCTGCTCCCCCCTCAGGGGGAAGTGATCAACGAGCAGGCCAATCAGATTATGTCAGAGGAGATGCTGAGCCTGATGGCCAACTGATGGGCAGAGTGAATGGAATTCTATGTAAGAAGTGGGAAATAGTAAGAGCTGGAGGGGATGGGAACTCCACAAGGAGAGCAACAGAACAAGATAATTTGAACACAGGGAACTTCCCAGAGACTCATACTCCAACCAAGGACTATTCGTGGAGATGACCTGGAACCCCTGCACAGGTGTAGCCCATGGCAGTTCAGTGTCCAAGTGGGTTACATAGTAATGGGAAGAGGGACTGCCTCAAACAGTTGCTTCTTAGAGGCATTCTCCTTTCACAGGTTGGAAGCTTAACCTAGTGGAGTCTTGCCCTCAGGGCTCGCTCCCTTTCTGCTTGTCCCTGTGCAGACCAGGAGACCCATTCTTACTGATATTCCTCTCACAATTTCAGCCTCTCTTTCAGCGCATACCTTGGCTGCAATGGTGTTGGCTCTTTTTCTCTGTAAATTATACATTTTGTATTTCTTCCTTACTCTTTTTCAGCACACACTTGCATGAGAGTTATCAGGAATAACCATTCCACAGACTCAGTGTTAGGCTGTCTTAAAATTTCCTATGCCAAATAAATTAGCCCATTGATCTTGACATCTAACAGAGATTTTGTATCTATAAAGTGCAAACAAATAAAACAACAGAATCAAACAACCCAATCAGTAAAGGGGCTAATAAAATGGACAGTTCTGAAAGGCTGAAATACAAACAGCCAGTAAAATATAAAAAAATAAAAATGCTTGAACTCACTAACCATCAGAGAAATGCAAATCAAAATTACATTGAGATTCTATCTCATCCCAGTTTAAATGGCTATCATTTAAAAAAAAAAGAAATAAACAAATGCTGATAGGGATATAGAGAAAATGGAGTCTCCATTATTGCTGACAGGATGGAAAACTTGGGTATCCACTGTGGATACCCAGTATGCAGGTTTATAAAGATCTACCTATGACCTAGCTATACCACTCTTCAGTATTTTCTCAAGAGACTCCTGTCAGTATGTCACAGGTCATGCATATTAATGTTTACCGCAGCATGAGTCCTAACAGCCAACTTTTGGAGCCAACTTAGATGTCCATCAACAGAGGGTGGATAAAGAAAAGGTGGTGCATAGATTAACTTGTCAGCTATAAAGAGGTACATTACATCATCTGTAGGAAAATAGTTACAAATGGAAGTGATCATATTGAGTTAAGCCAATCTCATTTGTGGTTCCTATATTTTGCATTGACACATAAGCGTGTGTGTGTCAAATGGAACTAACAGGAAGGGGATGGGGGGGAGAGAAAATGGATAGCAGTCAAGAAGGTGGGGGAATAAACTCTAAATGCAACATGTAGCTGTATTAAAACTTATCAATAATAATAAATCTATTTCAAAGTGCAAACAAGTATCGAGTGGTAAGAACTTCAGGATATGCCCCCGTAGAAATGGAAGCTGGGTCGAAATCTCTATAATCTGAGCACTGCTCCACAGCAGAAAAACAACTTTGCAATCAGAGGAGCCTAAACTTACAGACAGACAGACAGATATTGTCCTCTCCTGACAGGCAACACTCACACAAGCTACTTTTCTTTGGAGAGCTTCAGCATCCTGGTCTTTAAGATCTGGATGGCACCAGATTCCTCAAAGGCCCACTGGAGGGAAGAACAGGGAACCTCAGATGAAGACACCCCATGCATGCTCAGAGCACACCCCTCCCGGTCCTCGATGGAGAATGCGCTTGGATAGGCTGGGTAGGGCAGCTCCACTCTTCTAAGAAGCTAGAGATGGGAAGTCTCACAGCAGCCCAGTGGAGTGGGATGCGCAAGAACCCAAGACTGCGGATGCCAAGCTGGGCTGTGAGCTCCGACAGAGAGCAGGTCCTGACATTGCTGAGATGAAGTGTGTACCTGTTCTCCCATTTGAATCACCTGTTTCTTTTAACTTTTTGTTGTTGTTGTTGTTGTTGAGGTAGGAGTGACATGAAAGTGCTATCAAGCTATAAAGTTTGACTGATTTGGAGACCACTGCTCTAGTTTTGTTTCTATGGCTGTGATAAAATACCTTGACAAAGCAACTTAGCAGAAGAAAAAGTTTATAGTGTAGAGTTCAAGGTTCTGTGGAGAAGTCAAGGCAGGAACAAGGCAGCTAGTCACGCCCACAGCCAAGAGCTCATAATTTCACCATTGAGAACAGACACGATGAACCCATGTATGCCTGCTGTCCAGTTAACATGCTCTAGTCCAGTGCTCAAACCCAGTGTCATCCAGGTGGTACTGGCCTCAAGGCATGAAATATGCAAAGGTGAAGGGGTTGTGGATTCTTTTCCCACCATTTCAGAGAGCCACTGAGTCCAGGCAATACGATTCAGGGGAAATCCTGTGAAAAGAGGGACCTGAGAATATTGCCATCCCACTTTCAGGCTGAGTCCCCTTACATGGGTTACAGCAATCAGGGAGATCCCCACAGACACACCCATGGGTCAATCTCCTCTGGCTCTTCCCAAAGGTTGCCTCAGGGTGACAATTAAAACTAACCACAACAACCATATTCCTGAAGTACCATTATTATGACCAAGGCCATGAACAAAACCCCTGTCATCTCTGGTACATAGAGGCAGCCCAGTGATGCTACCAGCACCCTGAGGTCTCCCTCAGGGAACTCCACTCAGATAAAACCAGGCCCTTGACCGCTCTGCAGGGCAAAATTTAAAGATGAATTAGAACAAAGTAAAATTGGCAGGCGTATTAAGTATGAGTGGAGACAAGAGAGGAGACACATTAGCGTGCGTCCAAAACACAGGTGTCACCTCTCAAGAGGGAGCAGAGGCCAGAGGTGTGGTCTTGTAGGTTGCAATGCTCAAAGAATGCCATTTACAACAAAGCAGTCTAAAAAGAAATTAAGTTAAAATTCATAGCTATCTTGTCTACCGTATGGTAAAGAATTTTTGCTTGTACATAAAGTTGTATGGTGGTTTAATGAGGAGTGCTGAGAGAAGGTTGTTAGTCAGTTAAACTCAAGGCTACAAACAGTCCAGCCCCAAGTGAACACAGCCTGTCATGGTTGTCCTGATTTAGATGTCCTCAGGCAGGCACCATTACCTCTGTAGGTGACTTTGACTTTTGTTGGCTGAGTTGAAGGGAGGTTTGCTGATTCTCAGTAAGTAAGAAGGGCAAACCACATCCCAGGGAGACGGGCTCCTGTCTTTTCTCGTGTCCCATCATTTCTCTGTCTTTTCATTCAGCCTCACTAGCCACCTCTAAAATTTCCTCTCCCTCCCCCATCTCTGGCCACGCATCTTGTGTGTGGGAGTTGTGTACTCACCCAGTCAGAAAGGCCAGAGATTGATGTCATATTGTCTTCCTCCATCACTTCTCTACCTTATTGTTTCAGAAGCAGTCTCTCGCTGATCCTGGAGCATGGCGTCTTGGCTGGACCAACTTGCTGGCAAGTCCTTGGGCTCCCTCTGTCTTGGCACTCTCGGGGTTACAGGCATGTGCCACCATGCCCAGTCTTCTCCATTAGTGACGGGGATCTGACCTCATCTCTGCATGACGTGAGATGAGCGCTTTAAAGACTGAATCTTCTCTGCCAGCCCTTCCACCTTGCGCTTCTCAATCACAGGAGCAATGCTGCTGCGTCTCAGAAGCTGAGGGAAAGAGTCAGTCATTCAACACCTGTGATAGAGTTAGACCTGTTGAAAAGACTTAGTTCTACACCGTCTGTGTGAGTCCCAATGTCTCTTTCTAGCTAAGAGGCCTGTGGGACACTCAAATCACCTAAGCCTCTGTCTCTCCTCCCATCCAAGATGAAGCAAACACAGCCCCCACCTCAGAGGGCTGTGTTCTAGTTGGGGTCACAGATGTGGATCTATCAGCACAAAGCTCATGACAGAATACAGAATCAGTAAAAATTATCTATCACCAACGTCCTTGTTAGGGCTGAAAATGTCAGAATAAGACCTGGTGTCCCCTGTCCAGAACCTCCCAGTATAACAAGAGATTAAATGACACAGCAAATAATGGTGTAAAGCATGGGGTTCAAGTGGCAGATAGCTCTGACACATACCTGACATCCTTCCATGTTTGAGACTGAGATAGAAGGGTCAAGGGTTCAAGGCCAGCCTGGACAATTGACTACAGCAGAATCTTAAGTAGTAAAAAGAGAGAGCTGGAGAAATGGCCTATCAGCTAAGAGCCCTGACTGCTTTTCCAAAGGACCTGAATTCAATTCCGAGGACCCACACAGTGGCTTGCAACCATCTGTAACTCCACCTCCAGGGAATCTGATGCCCATTTCTGCCTCCCTGTGTACTGCATACATTGGTGCACAAACATATATGAAGGCAAAACATCCATGCAAGATAAAATGAAAAATAAATTATTTTTAAAGTAAAAAAGAGAGCTTGGTGCTAGAGCCCAATAGCCAAACATCTAGCTAGCAACAAGCAAGGCCAAAGCTCAACCTTGTACTGAAAAGGGTGGTGGAGAGGAAAAGAGAGACGATAGGATCCAAATTTGGGATCGAGAAAAGGTTTTCAGAACAAAGGGTGCTCTAGTTTCATTTCTGTTGCTGTGATAAAACACCCTGGGAACCCAGGGTGTTCTTCCCTAGCAACCTAGGAAGAAAGGATTTGTTCAACTGACACCTCCACATTACAGCCCATTGTTGAGGAGAGGCAACACAGAAAATCAAGCTGTTAGTCACACCTCGTCCACAGTCAAGAGCAGAGAGAGAGAGAGAACAAACACATCCTTGCATGTTGCTTCTGGCTGTTCTCAACTAGCTTGCTTGCTTCCTTGCCTGCATTTTTTTAGGCAGGGTTTCTCTGTGTAGCCCGGCTATCCTGGACTCTTTGTAGACCAGGGTGACCTCGAACTCACAGAGCTCTGCCTGCCTCTGCCTCCCAAGTGCTGGGATTAAAGGCATGCCCCACCACAGATCTCAACTAGCTTTTTGATGGGGACATATGTGCACATGTACATAGTTCATGTTTGCAAACAGAGGCCAGAAAGAACAGCAGTGGTGCTCCTTTGCGGCTCTCTGCCTTCTTTCAATGAGCCAGGCTCTCTCACTGTGCCTTAAACTCACTTGTATTTTTAGATAGAGTGGCGGCCAGCAAGCCCCAGTGATCTTCCTGTCTCTAACTCTTTTCTAAATAGTGGTCTTACAGGCATGTGCACTAGCATACCCACCTTTTTATGTGGGTGCTGGGGATTTGAACTCAGTTCCCATGCTTACATAGCAAGCACTTTACCCACTGAACCATCCCCTCAACTCTCCCCAAATACTTTCAATTTAACAGGCCATGGTGACAGTGTGAGAGCACTGGACAAGAAAAATAAATAAATAAAAAAACTAAAGCAGGGGTGGAATAGAGCAAGCTGGCTGACCTTGCAGGTAGTGATAACTGGGAAGAAGAGAAATGAGAAAATAACTGGTTTTGAGACCTTTATACCATGGCTGTGCTTGGAACACAGCACTGAAGCAAAGTTGATCATCAAAGGCAGAAACTGGGGGCAACTTGGCTTTGAAACAGAGGATAATGGGAGGTACATCTGCCTGGCCGTGTAATGTACAAGCAAAAAGGACATCCCTTAGTTAGCAGACACAGATGCTCACTTTCCTCCAGGGAAGATGACACTGGTTCTTACATGACCCTGCAGAAGGTCCCTCTGAGAGCCACTAAAAACAGACCCATGCTGAAGCCATTTTATAGGTGGAATGGACTCTGAAGAATGCCTAGGTTATTGTGGAAAATGGGGGAATAGGGGTTAGGAATGGGAACAAAGCAAGGTGTTCTGTTGTAGATGAAAGAACTGCTTCAGAGGCAGCTGAGACCTAGATCATCACAAGGGATACAGTTCAGGAAGCAGGAAAACCAGGTTCTCCCTCTTTGAACATGAAAGGACAGCCAGTGTCTGCCATATGCTCTGCCCGGTTGTCACACCCACTGGAGTCTCTAATTCTCCATATGGGCTCCTCTCATGAACATCGTGGTGAATCCCCCTCTGTGAAGATAAATTGCTTGATCCTCATTGGGGCCTAACAAAGGAGGGGGCAGAAATCAACCCCAGGAGATTACAAGCTGACCATCTGGTCTGCCAGAAAAAAAAATAATAATAATAAGTGAGGGTAAAGGAAATCATGATGGAAAATGTATATACAGTACAGGGGGTGGGGCTGTACATAGCACACACAACTTCAGGAGAGTAGAGTTTAATTTTGGCTCACAATCCAGAGGGATAGAGTCCATCATGGCAAGAAGGTATGGTATCTCAGTTAGGGTTTCTTATGCTGTAATTAAACCTCATGACCAAAAGCAGCCTGGGAATGAAAGGGTTTGCTTTGCTTTACAGCTTATATAAGTCATCACTGAAGGAAGCCAGAGCAAGAATTCAGGGCAGGAACCTGGCGGCAGGAACTGGAGTAGAGGCCATGGAGGAATGCTGCTCAGTGGCTTGTTCTCCACAGCTTTCGAAGCCTGCTGTCTTATAGAACTCGGGACCACCAGGCCAGGAGTGGCATCACCCACATTGAGTTGGGCTCTCCTGCATTAATTATCAATCAAGAAGCTAGCTTGCATGCTTGCCCGTAGGCCAGTCTACTGGAGGCATTTTTCTAATTGAGGTTCTCTCTTCAAAAATCACTCTTGCCTGTGTCAAGTTGACAAAACAAGCCAGCACGTATGATAACGACAGTGGCTTGGTCTATGGCATTCACAGGAAGCAGAGATGTGAAACAGTGATTATCTTGCTTTCTCTCTTTTATTTTTTTTTCTTTTATGTAGCCTAAGGAATGGTACCTCCCAAATTGAGGACAGGACCTTACTCCTCAGACAGTCTTCTCTGGAATCTCTCTTAAAGACACTTCCAAAGCTATACTTCATTAATACCCTAGATATGTTTTTTTTATTTTATTTTATGGGTGTTTTGCCTACATGTGTGTCTGTGTAACACGTATAGACCTGGTACCCACAGAAGCCAGGAGGGGCATCTTATTACGTGGAACTAGAATTACACACAGTTTTGATCCACCGAATGGGCACTGAGACCCGAACCCAGACTCTCTGGAAGAGCAACCATTGCTTTTAACTACCAAGCCATCTTTCCAGCCCAAACCCTAGGTGTTTCTTAATCCAATAAAACTGACATTTGTAATTAAACCATCACAGGAGACAACAGGTACTGTGAGAGTTCAGACTGCAGAAAGCTCTGCTAGTCTTATAAAGCCACATGCTTCATCTTAGTTCCTGCTTTTCAGTCCACATGTTTTCATGAAAACAGGTGGTGGGAAAACCATCTGCCCCTGGTAGTAATGGCACCTTGAACTTCAAGTGTGGCTCTTTTCCTAGACTAGCTATAAACAGTGTAATACTGTCTCAAATTGCTGGGCAGCAGTGCTAAGGCAGCATTGCATCAGCCATATGACCCAGAGCAACCAATGGTCATGCCTTAAAACTGAGCTATGAAGCAAAGAATAAAGTGAAGTGGGAATAAATACATTTCCTCTTAGTGTTTTTCCTGTAACTAATAATCATATCATACATCAAGAAGCATCTATGCATACCTCAACTTGAGATCTGCTATGAAGAGTGAACACCTCTACCAAATTAAAAACCTAGATAGAAAGCCATTGAAAGAACTCTTTTTTTCCTTACCATTTATTTTTACTGAAGCTTCCAAAAATTATTAAAATGGCTTATAAAATATTCAAGATTAAAGAAATTTCCTGAGCTGTGATTTTTAGCATCATTCGTTTTGTTTATGTATGTTTAAAATAATGCTTTCTTTACTCTAGAATGTTTCTGAAAGTACCATAGTATCTTCCCCTTTATTGCCAACACATTTCTATTAAAAAGATAATTTCTTCAATATATGCCCTCTTTCTTATACTATCTTCATGTATCAGAACAATTAAATCCTAAGTGAATGTATATTGGATTTTTATTTATTTTGACAAATTTTCCTTTGCTTCAAGTAATAAATATCATCAAAAAAATTTAATAACAGAGACTGAAGAGATAGCTCAGCAGCCAAGTGCACTAGTTGCTCCTCCTAAGGACCTAGGCTGGATTCCCAGACCATACAATGGAAAAAAAGATAGCATCTTCAACAAATGGTGCTGGTCCAACTGGATGTCTACATGTAGAAAACTGCAAATAGATCCATATTTATCATCCTGTACAAAACTAAAGTCCAAGTGGATCAAAGACCCCAATATAAAACCAGACACACTAAACCTGTTAGAAGAAAAAGTGGGGAAGAACCTGGAACTCATTGACACAGGAGACTACTTCCTGAACAGAACACCAACAGCACAGACTCTAAGAGCAACAATCAATAAATGGGACCCCATAATGCTGAAAAGCTTCTATAAAGCAAAGGACACTGTCGTCAAAACAAAACAACTACCCACAGATTGGGAAAGGATCTTCACCAACCCTTTATCTGACAGAGGGCTAATATCTAGTGTATATAAAGAACTCAAGAAGTTAAAAAGCAACAATTCAAGGAATCCAATTTAAAAATGGGAAACAGAGCTAAACAGAGAATTCTCTATAGAGGAATATTAAATGGCAGAGAAACATTTAAAGAAATGCTCAATGTCATTAGTCATCAGGGAAATGCAAATCAAAAACACCCTGAGATTTCACCTTACACCCATCAGAATGGCTAAGATCAAAAACTCAAGTGATAACACATGCTGGAGAGGATGTGGAGAAAGGGAAACCCTCCTCCACTGCTGGTGGGAATGTAAACTTGTACAACCACTTTGGAAATCGATCTGGCCCTTTCTCAGACAACTAGGAATAGGGCTTCCTCAAGATCCAGCTATACCACTCCTAAACATATACCCAAAGATGCTCAAGGACACAAGGACATTTGCTCAACCATGTTTGTAGCAGCTTTATTTGTAATAGCCAGAAGCTGGAAAGAACTCTTAAAAAGTGTGATAAGGATATTGAAGTGTAGCTCTCTGTAACTGATGGTTTCCAGTGGGAGTGCAGTTTTTTTTCAATTTTCTTTAAAGGGCTGGCCACTGGCAGTTTGACCATGTTCCAGTGAGTATATGGACAGCACAAATTGTACTTTTTTCTTTTTCTTATTTTTCTCTGTTTTATGGATGGTGGATCCCAAGGGGGGAATGATGTGAGAGGACTGGGAAGTGAGGGTGCTTGTGGTTCATGATGTGAAATTCCCAAATAATCAATAAAAATTATGAAGAAAAAAAAGGGGTGGTGACATGTGAAAGAGTCTCGGTGGAGGAATGTACACATTGGGTTGGCCTGTGGGCAAGTCTGTGCGAGAGTGTTTTAACTAAGTTACTTGATATTGGAAGACACAACCAATTTGTGGGCGGCACCATTCCCTAGGCAGGGGATCCCAATGTGTGTTACTATGGTCATGTGGAGATACCCAAGAGGTGAGGAACAGAAGTGTCCTGTTGATAGCCAGAAGATGAAAGCCCTCCACAAACTACATAAGAGACTTTAAAAGAACTTTCCAGCCTTGTCTGAGCCTTTGAGGACAATCCTAGCCAAAAGTTTGTAACTACAGTCTTACAAAACTCCCACAGCTGGAACCATCAGGAAAGTCCTCATTTTTTGAAAGTCCTGGTCCCTAAAAACTGTGACATCACAAATGTGTACTGTGATAAGCTCCTGGGCTTGGGAGTAATTTGTCACACAAGAATAAATTATGGGTAGACTGACCTCATTGAAGAGAAGCAAAAATAAAACACCACAGTATACTTCATAAGTAACAAATCATTTCTAATATTGGAGACAGGAAAACATGCAAAGTGTTTCATCTGCATGATACATGTATTTCTCAAAGCCCTAAGTATTCATTGTGAGACTGGAAACTTTCCAATAAATTTGTCTTACTGTGATAAAAATCCTAAAATCTCATTTTATTTGCAAACTATAATATCATGTTGATCTGCCACTGACCCCCTTGATGGAAAAATATCACATCATTTTAAAGCTTATAAATGAAACGATTTATACATTATCTGCATTATCTTAGTTCTTACAATCTCAGGAGTGCCTTTCCTGGGGGAGAATGAGTTTTCAATGTGTGGAGTGAAGCAGGCATGGTCCATTAGAAATCTGTTCTGAGATTCCGTTATTATCTGGATACCGACATGATACCACCACAGCTTTTCACTGAGGAAACGGTGGCACAGAGAAAAGTGGGGCAATCTCTCAACAGCCACAAGATGGACCAGTCATAAGGGAACTTTCTATCAAGTCTGGTGACCTGAGTCTGAACCTCCTCTCCCACAGGAGCCACATGATGAGGAAGAGACTTCTGCAGGTTGTTCTCTGACCTCCATAAGTGCAGCCAGACACACCCATATCCATGCACACACAAAACACAAGTAAATATAATAGCATTTCCTAAGAGCCACCACAGTTGATAACAAAGCCACCCTTAGCATCTGACTGGACAGTTGGACCTCAGATCTATACTTCTGAGCAGAGGGAAGAAGAGCTAGGTTCTGGGCAGCAGAAATGATCGGCGTCCAAGTACTGAACAGAAAATGCCATCCTACTTCCTGTTATTGGTACGGCCTCAGTATTATCCTTGTCTGGACTTCAGCCATGTTATAAATACTTATATCTATGAAATGCAAACCAGTGGTGTCTAATTCAAATTCATATGTCAATAATCTTCATTTCTAAATGATGTCATACTTCCATTTACAATTATCTGGCCAAACGTAGCCTAAATTCAGAAGTGGACTGCCAGAGTGATGAGCCCAAGCACTCAGGGAACCAGGAGACACAAAGTGCAATTTTTTTTTTTTTGGCTGTTGATAGTGTTTGCTTGTGTTTGTTTGCTTGTTTACTTTTTGGTTTTGAGAATGGAGACCCTGTTTGTTTATATGACCCAAACTGGCCTTGAATAACAAAACTCAGTCCTCATCCTCTCAAATTCAAGGACCACAGCTTTGCACCATCATGCCCAGAACTGATGCTAACATCAACCTTCAAAGAAACCCTAACTTCCCCTCCTGTTTGAAGTGAATCTCCCTGGAACATCAAAGGCTTCTCCTTCAGAGGCTGGGTTCTTGGGACCCATGAAAAGGAGGGAAACAGAACTTTTTGTGTCAGACCATGTTCTAAACGAAGGTTAGCTGACCCCATTCTCACAGCAAACCTTTGCAGTTCTGTACAGGTTCAAAACACAGCTGATTCCACTCCAAGTCCAGCAGGGAAAATCACTATTCTCCACGTCCCAGCCAGGACATTTGGCACGGGGAAGCACAGTCAGACTTAGCTGAGCTGCAGCTATAGGGGCTCCAGTGGCCTTGAAAGTGAATGACTGATAGGAGATGCTCTTCACTCCAGCTCCCATGATTCAGAGCCTGCAGCTGTTCCCACCACAGGGTTTTAAACTTCAAAGCACACAAGAATTGCTCAGTTAACTCACAGCCCCTGACTCAGCATGTTCAGAGTTAGGGTCTGCTGCTCCTGTAGGGGCCTCAGAACCAGCAGAGAACAAGCCCAGACCCCAAATTCTCAGCACAAAGATTCATTAGCACTGAGGGACAAGCTGGGGCTGAGGGCTGCCTCTGGACTGGACAAAGACAGCTGTAGGCCTTTCTGCAGGAGTGGATTTTTAAGGATAAAAGGGGGAAGTTTGTGTTAGGGTGAGTTGCTAAGTCCTGATTAGAAAGGTTAGTCAGTGTAGCCAAATAATGAATTTTGATTGCTGGATTTTGATGTTTTGAGGGTTGAACCGTGGTGATCAGTCTCAAATAAGGGAATGCACCCTGGAGGCTAGCTTTAGGAATGCAAGCTAACGGTTTAGTAAGGGAGACCTGCCTGCACCATGTTTACCATGCTTGGGCCTGTAGCAAGCCCTTCATTTCCCAATTCCAAACAAATCGTCCAGTGACACTGCTGCCGTGGGTCTGTGACCCATACTTAAAGCATCAAAGTTCATCGGGGACTTTATCAGAATTATAGCAGCAGTGGCATTTATACGGGTTTTTAGGACAATGCAAAAAGCCTAAGAGAAAAGAAGCATTTAGCTCAAAAAGCTCACATGGGGAAGTAAATAATAATGCTTTGGTGATAAGGACGAATGTCCATCAGTGATTTGCCAAGTGTTCAGCACTAACTGATGATGGATATAAATTAGGTGATCTTCATAATAATGATTTTTAAATTATTATACCATTTTCCAGAAGCTAAAAATTGAGAATAAAAGAGGGGAAAGAACATGTTCATGACTATTATTCTGTGTAGAAGCAGCACTTAGAACCAAGTGATCATCTAAAGATGTGCTAGACACCTGGTCCCGTAAAAAAAAAAAAAAAAAAAAAAAAAATCTAACAAGTTCAGTGTACCACAAGCCCATTGCACGCCAACTGTGTGAGCCAGTGGCTAACATGAAAGGCAGTGATCATGGTGATGGCTCAGGGCCTGAGGAGTTGAGGAATAAAAACAACACAGCATGCTTGAATATATTTAACAGTGGACAATGGAGAAAGTGGCAGGAATGAGAAAATTATGACAGAAGATTCATTGGTAGATGTACAGAGAATGTTAAAGAACAGATAACCAAAACTGGGTTAGTAGCTTAGTAACTGTGGAAAACCTGTGTCATCCCAGAGCCGAAAGGGTAGTAAAAGGATGATCAGAGTCCAAAGAGAGCCATATTCATGTCCACTGAGCTGCCAATCAAGAACCACGTAGACAGAGCAGTATACAGTGCTGTCCAAGAGAAGGAAAGAAAAGCCCCCACCCATTTCTTTCCCTGCCTCCTGGGTGCCTTCCTGTCTTATATTAACTTAGCTCCATATGGTACCAACCTACAAAAGCACTCAGGAGAAGCATCCTGGAGGGCCAGTCTCCTGGAATAGGGATGAGGCCAAAGAAAAGGAGAAATGGATGTACAGGGAAGGAGCAAACGGAAAAATCAGCACAGATGGCTAGGAACCCGCACACTCTTTTATATAGGGCAGTTAATCAAGTGTGGATATTTATGGCCTAGGAGTGACAACCTGGTGTGAAGACATTTGCCACAATGCAACTTGAAGGGTTGACATCTGCAGAAGAGGGGAGACGGTCCATGTGAGTCTACCAAGCAGCACAATGAAAAAAATACGATTTAATATGTAGGTCAGTTGGACTCTGATCTACAGAAGTTTCTCAAAAAATTAGAAAAGGGGAGCTGAAAATGACAGCCTGGTTCTTATGGTGTCTACAAGCAGAAGGACCTGAGCTGGGTCCCTAGAACCTGTATGATAAAGAAATGAGTGTATAATCCAACTGCTCAGAGGTCAATGATAGTTGGATCACTGAGGCTCCATGGCCGGCCAGCCTAGCTTACTTGGAGAGTTCTTGATCAATGAGAGACCCTGTCTGCCAAAGCAAAGTGGGTAGAACCTGAGAAACAACAGCCGAGGTTGACCTATGACCTAAACATGCATATGCACCCACATACACATATGTGCGCTGGCATACATACACTTAGGCGTACCTACATACATGCACATAGAAAAACATGGAGAGGTTTGTTTGCTGGAACACTGAGTTAGCCTCTCTAGACATCTAAGCGTAGGGTAGAAACTGTCTGTTGGGGTTTTTAGAGGGAAGACTTCCCCTGGAAGAAAGGGTTCACGTGATCTCTATGGTGTCTGTCAACCTACAATTATACAAGCATGCCATGTTTCAGCCAGCCTGATCTCTCTGGATCAAAGGGCACCAAGAGGTACAGTCATAGGGCCCAGCGAGGGCCATGAGCCAGCTATTTCCTCATCTCTCCTTGACATAGGGAGCCATATCACTTCCTCACCACATCCACCCTGATGGCTGGAGCTTCCTGTCTCATAACAATGCTTCCTTCTGACCTCTCCAGAGGGCAGGCACTCCTCCTCAGTGAGGGCATTGCTTGGAGCATCCCAATTAATGAAGTGTTTGTTCACTAGAGTCTCCTGCCTACAGTATGTGAAATGAGCATTTATTGCAGGTAAAAGATCCATTTTTCCCACATCTACACTTAATGGGCTGGCTCTGTCTTACTCTAATGGTTCTGCACAGGGGATTTAGTAGCAAGTAGATCTGAATTCAGATCTTGGCCTCGCTACATAATGAATCTGTAGCCCCAAACCATTATCTTTCCCTTCTAAAAAAAAATCACAAAGCTAACATATAGAATTCAGAGAAGGTAAATAGCAGTGGGTGCCTAAGACTTCAATGCTCACTAAATGATAGCTGTTATTTGCGTCATCAAAAGAGTGACTAGATGGCTGTAGGTCTGGGAGAAAGAGTAACATACAAGACAGAGAGGAAAATGATGGATGAAGAGTCAAGACCCATTTTCTAGTTTCCCCACTGCTGTCTGCCTGTGTTTGTGTGTCAAAATGCCAATCTGTCTACTTCCTCTCTGGCTGAAAAGGTGCTGTAACCTCACAGGACTCATTGTCCTCATGAGAAACAAGCTTATGCTAAACAGGTCTCTGCTCCAGGATTTGGAAAGTAATCTAGCTGAGGGCAATGAGCTAAGTGAGAAGGAGGTAAGTAAGTCCAAGGGAATGCAGGGCCCCCCAAAGTATGCACACAGATAGGAATGCCTACAGTGTAATGTCCATTGCCTACGGGAGCTATGACTCCCACAAACACTAAATGGTATCCAGAGATCTGTGAATCTTTCCAAGCTTTAAATGCTGATGACTAAGTTGAATGTTTAAAACCCTCTGAGAGCCAAGGAAAATCATTTGAGAGTACCAACCGGAGATCCTTAGCATAACGTAACAGTCTCCTCTTAAAATAGAAATAAGGCTGGGAGTATAGAGCAGATGTTAGAATGCCTGCCCAGCTTACACAGACGTTCTGTTTTATCCTCAGCACCACATAAAACTGGGCATAGTGGTGCAGTCCCAGTACTGGGGCGGTAAAGAATCAGAAGTTCAAGGTCATCTTTAGCTATGTAGAGGCTTCAAGGCCAACCTAACGACAGGAGACTGATGTCTACAAGCAGAAGAATGAAAGTAAATCTTTATCTCTCACCTTGCACAAAACTTCAGCTTTAAAAGGATCAACGATTTCAATGTTAAATCTGAAACTCTGAAACTGTTGGGAAAAAATGGTAGAGAAAAAATTCCAGATACAGGAAAAGGCAAGGACTTTCCAGATAGGACTCTGCTCACTCTAAATAAAGCTAACAATTAACAAATGGGACTTCATGAAACTAAAACACTTTGTACAGCAAAAGAAACCATCCATCAAGTGAAGAGGCAGCCTACAGAATGCAACAAAATCTTTCCAGCTATTCATCCAGCAGAAGATTAATATCAAAAATATACGAAGGACTCAAATAACAATGCATCAATAAAACTAACAACGCAGTTCAAAAATTAGTTATAGATTTGAACAGGAAGTACACCCCCAAAAGAAAAAAAAAACATAAATGACTAAGATGTACTTTTTTTTAAGTGTTCAATATCATTATCCACTAGAAAAATCAAACTAAAACTACTTTGAGATTCATTCACACTTGAGATGAATAACATCAAGAAATCAAATGGTAACACAGAAAATGCTGGTGACAATGTGGGGGAAGAAGAACCCTTGCTTGCTGCTGGTGGGAGTGTCTGCTGATGCAAACACCGTAGGAATTAGTGTGGAGGCTCCTTAGCAAGCAAGCTGCCACGTGATTCAGCTATACCACTCCTGGGTATATACCCAAAGGACTCCCTCCATACCTAACCAAACGCCTGCTCACCCATGTTCACTGCTGAACATTTTAAATATTTTAAAAATGGAACTGGCTTCTATGTCCATCAATAGATAAATGGATAGAGAAAATGTGTGCATATACACGGTGGAATTTTATTCAGCTGTAAAGGAGATCAAAATTATGAAAGTTGCAGGTAGGCTGCTAAGGGGAGAAAAAGCAACAGCAGTAGTACCCAGGTCAGAAGGCTACAAACTGCAACACTAACATGCCGTAATGTGGCCACTGCTGTAAGAGTAGCAGGACTACTGTGGAGGCAACCAACCTCTCTCTCATCAGATTTGAAGCCCACTCTGCAGGAGAGAGTTCATGCCTAGTGCTCTAAGCCAAGTCAAAAAGCCCATGGCTGGAGAAGTCACAGAACCTTGTAGGGCGGAGCTTCCTATATTGTTTAGATAACTGATACAACATCAAAGTACCATCTATGTTTATACCCATATCTGTTTATATCCATAGATAAATGCTGCTCTCCTCATTAATCGGAAAAGGCTCTTTACAATCAATGGCACTAAACCCTTAAACTCATGACTGGTCAAAGTATTGCGAATAAGTGACGGTGAGTGCTCAGTCCTAAAAAAGACACTGATACTATCCCTCTAAGACCCAAGAAATACCACAGAAGAAGAAACAATGGAAGAGCCAGAAGATGGGGAGATAGATGGAATACAAAATGGCATCTTCTGGACATGATACAGCCATTAAAATCATGAACTCACAGCGTTTGTGGGGTCCACCCTGGGCCTGCAGAAGACCAGACCTGTCAAATGTCAGTCATGGATGATGAAAGTTGTGGGGCACTAACCTTCTCTGGCTAACTATTAGCTGTTGGTGAAGTATAGGGGAGAGACAGTCATTAGATTTAGGCATGGAGCCGCTGCTGAGCCCACCAGCTTCTATTGGACATTTCCACACCCACAGTCATAGAGATGGCTCTAGATATACTCAGTGTGTCACAAAACAAAACATGAGGACATGAGGAATAGACCTGTAGTGAAGCAGGAAACCCTAGATGCTACATATCCCACTGGGGAAAGGAGTTTATCTCGAGGGGCCAAGAGCAACAGAAGAAATGAGCAAAGGCAGCCCTGAGGTTGCTGGGGTCTGTGCCCTGATCTCTGCCTCCTCAGAACCTAAAAGACCTTGAGTTGTTTCAGTTCTACATATTCAAACAAGCTCCATCTGAGCCTCCATGAGCAAGGTCTCCAGAAAAGAGCAACAGAGACTTGCTGGCATAGGACTGCCCAGCCCTGTTTTACCCAGGGACTGCCAGGGACTCTGGACCACTCTCTCTACCTGACCTCTTCGTTTTTGTATGCTCGCTTGCTTATGTTTTGTTTATTTGTTTTTGGTTTGGTTGGTTGGAGGTTTTGTGGGGTTTTGTTGTTTTGTTTTGCCTTGCTTTATTTTTTTAAGGCTGGACTCAAGGTTGCTCTACAGTTAAGGACGGCCTTCTGATTCTCCTGGCTCTACCTTCCAAGTGCCGAGGTGACAGGTGTGCACCCCCACATCCAAGACCTTGTGTGCTAAACAAGCGCCCTATCTCCTGAGCCCCAGCCCCAGCCCCTGTTACAGATTTCTCATCCCACTCACAGATGAGGAAGTTGAGGCCATACCTGTTCACAAATTAAAGGGGTCTCAGTGAGTTCACCTCTGTGTCCATCCTGGAGATAAACTCCAATCCATATCAAAGCCATCCCGTGGAGATCTATTTCAACCTTCCTCATAGGTCTTCCTTTGCAGGGAAGACCTGGCTAGCAAAACCCTGGACAAATGAGCTGCAGTCATAGGCTACTTCTGGCTCACTGCCTGATTTATATGTGGCTTGTGAGCTATGAATGGTCCTTACATTTGTAAGACACAATGTTTTACAAGTGTAAAAGAGAAGGAAGAGAGAGCATATAGAGGTCCCAAAACCTACAAAGCTTAAAAACACCCACCACGTGGTCTTTGTGCAAAACATGTTTGCTGGCACTTGAGGTTTTTACCCTGCATGTGCCAAATGGGCAGTTGAGCAGGGAGCTATCATAGGAGGTTCTCTGGTTGGAGTCTGTCCAGAGTAACTCCAAGCACAGAACCATGCCAGTTCAACACTGTGATGTGACGGTTAGCTGTAACTGTTAGCTTGACACATCCTAGATCACCTGGGAAGAGGGTCTCAGTGAGGGGTTGTCTACACTGGATCAGTGTGGGTGTGTCTATGAGGGATTGTCTTAAATAAGTTAATCAATGTGGAAAGGCTTTGACCACTGTGAGCAGCACCATTCCCTAGGCAAGGGATGTTACGCTGTATAGGAGTGCTACACACACACACACACACACACACACACACACACACGCATACACACACACACACAAAGAAAGAGAGAGAGAGAGAGAAAGAAAGAAGGAAAGAAAGAAAGAAAGAAAGAAAGAAAGAAAGAAAGAAAGAAAGAGAAAACAAGTAAAGGAGGATGCATGCATTCACTTTTTTTCTGCACCTGACTAAGGAGACTCAAGCGCAGCTCCCCTTATGGCACAGAAACTAGGGGCTCCAATTCCCCTCTTGCTGGTGAGGCCACCCATCCAGCACAAAGACACAGGTAGTATTGAGTCAGAGTGAGGCTTAACTCCAAGAATAAATAGAAGCAGTGAAGAATAAAAGCCACCAATGGAGCATGGTTAGACATTTCTCCTTCTTGAGACCAGGAGACTATTAATAACAAATAGGATAAAGGGAGTGGACGGTAAATTTTTCACTGGGAAGTTGAAAAAAGTGGGTAAGTGTTATCTATCACTCTTTCAGATCACATTATATAAACAGAGCCTACACCGCCTCCAGGGAAGGCTGTGTGACCTTGGCAAGCCATTCGTGCTCTCTGAACCTCAGTGCCCTAACCTCCAGAATGAAGAGGTTAACCTGGATCAGGAGCCAACTATTAATTCACCAAATGTCACAGGGTCTGGGCTTGTCAGAGGGTCAAGACAGAGGCTTTGTGGAACGAGAGGATTCTTGACTGATTTAAAGGAGGTCAGAGATGTCTGTTACCCACAGATGCCTGCAAAGAGTGGAGGCATATCAGTGCCACCCAAAAGGAGCCAGGAATTCACATTTGGAACTGACAGCAAACAAGACTCTGGGAGGACAAAACAATTCCATTCACGAGAGGCATGCAGACCCATTTTCCACCTCTAGCCAAAATCATCAAGAGACATTTGAGGTCAAACAACAGAAACCCTCCCAAGCCCCAATTCCATAGATCTTCCAATTATGTCATCTAACAGAACCCTTCTATCACTTCCACCAGCCATGCCTCCTTCTCTCTGTAACAAAAGACAGCTGGCAAAATCCAGAAAATGATATTGACAAGCAAGGAGGAAGGGTAACTGCCGCCAGCAGTGGGAGAAGAAGCTAGTGTCCCCTTCACTCACAGGACTGTCTGCCCTCTCCTAGGGGCCATTCCAAAGGCAGTTGGAGGGATCTGTCTCTTTGCCCACTCTGTTTCCCCTCACCAACATTCTCTGCTTCTTTTCACTCACACCAGCAGTTTCCATGCAAGGATCCAAGCATTCAATCTAGACGTGACAGCTGCCCCGCCCCCCACTGCCACCAGCAGCCAACCATGACAGCCAGGCTCATTCTTCATCCTGACGTGGCTGCAAGCAACACCAGGCTCCCTGGTGACGATCTCATAGTGACTGGAATACCGAAAGCCCTGAGACAGCTGTGCACGTGTGCATACGTGCATGCATGCATGCATGTGATGGGGACAATGTGAGGGCTCGTCTGAGTCCTCAACAGCCTTTACATGCTTGGGGCAGAGGAAAAAGCCGTACAAGGGAAGTGACGGAATCTCATCCCCATCTTACTCAGCCACAGCATGCTGAGCACAGCCAAATCCTGCATTCAAGGTGCCTTCTGGACGGAAACAACTGCTTTCCCATCCCCCTGACAGCTACTCTGTTTCCCAAAGTGTACCCATAGGTCATCCAAATTTGTCCCCAGTGCTGCCTCATTTTGTGGGGGAGGCATATGTTCAAATTAAACAAAAATGATTTTTGGCAATTCCGTAGTCCTGTCGAGTAACATCTTTCATCTTATAAGGAGTTGTGAATAGGACTGAGCACCTACTGTGTTCCAGCCACCAGAAAACACTAGTGGGCAGTCATGGAAGGCACAGCAAATAGCATGAAAAGCCACTGCCAGACCCTGCATTCAGTGTCTATGTGCACAGACATGGCCATGTGTGTTTGTGCACCTGTGTGAGGGTGTGTGCACACAAAGTTGACACTGGGTGTCTTGCTCAACTGCTCTCCATCTTATTTTTTTTTTGAGATCCATTTTCATTTATTTTATTTATAGTGGGTGTATCTGTGTGAGTGTGTGGCACATGTGTGAGAATGCACATGGCAGCCACAAGAGGGCGTCAGATCCTCTGAGGCTGGAGCTTGTGAGCCAGTGTTTGCGAGCTGCCTGATGTGAGTACTGAGACCTGAACTCAGGATCCTCTGGAAAAAAACACCAAGTGTACTTAACAGCTGGGCCATCTCCCCAGCCTCTCTCTCTCTCTCTCCTATGAGACAGCGTTTCTCACCAATTTGGAACTCACCGATTTGGTTAGGCTTACAAGCTAGCAAGCTGCAGAGCTCTCACCCCAGCTCCACATGGCTGGGATTAGAGGTACATTCTACCACACCTGGCTCTTCATACCCGTGCTGGGGCTCAAGACTCAAGTCCTTGTGAGTGTACCCCAACCACTCCACTGAGCCCGCTAACCAGCCATACACTGAATGCTTCCCTCTCACATTACTGAACTCCTTTAGACCCCATGTAAACTCAGGACACTGGCCATAAAACAGGTCCAGGGCACTGGCCCCAGGGCTTGCACCTTTATTGTGAGGAAAGGTCATCCACCATGGAGGAGATGACAAAGCAGATAAAGACAGCTGAGAGATTAAATCCAATGGTCTGAGGCTCTGTTCCTTCTAAACCTTGTCACTCCTCCAGAATTATTTCACCTCTCCAAGCCTCTATTTATTTCTGCTCTAAAATCCAAATAATAGGACCCATGACATGCAGCCTATGAGGCCAAAACAAGCCAGTCCATCCAGCTTGCTCTCAGAGGAGCCAAGAGAAGTAAAGAAAATGTGACTGAGCTGACAGAGTGAATGTCTGTGTCTTTGGGACCACCTGGAAGGGTCCCAAGGTTCTGCTACGACTGTGACTTCTCAGGACCTAATACTTTTCCTTATACTTAACAATCCACGACTATTTATTCCAGGCAACTCCACTAGGAAATTTCATCTCCAGCCTCAAGGCTCTGAGCCCCTTGGGTAAGGGTCCCAAGAGTATCACTGTGAATTCTCTAGTGTCCACAAGAGGGCACCCACATCCATTCCTCTGCTGCTGAAAGCCAGAGATCCTGGCTGGCTGGCTTTAGACAGCCTCCCACCAGGCCCTGTCTGCTGTGCCAGCACGGTTTCTCAGCAGAACTGGAAAGAACCAAGCTATTGGAATGGCGATGGAGAAAACAGTCACATTTGTTACATCTCTACATGCCCAAATATGTCTGAAAGTTGCGTTCTAAGCGAGAAGGAAGCTCAGACGCTAACATACTTGTGCAAGCACTAAGACCTGAGTTCAGATGTCCAGCACCCACATAAAAAGCTGAGCTTGGTGGTACACACCTGTAGTCCCAGTACTGGGAAATAGATCTCTAGAACTTATTTCCCTACTGGTCTAGCTGGATAGGTGATCTCCAGGTTCTGTGAGAAGCATTTTCTAAAATAAATAAAATAAAATAAACAATGTGTAGTAGAGAAAGATGCTTAGGATCAGCCTCTCTTTACAGACGGACACACACACACACACACACACACACACACCTCCTTGCCAGATGTTCTCATGTTCTCGCTCTCCCCACTCAGAGTCTGAAAAAAAAAAAAAAGGGGGGGATGCTTCTTGGTGGCTATGAGACCTACCCCTTCCCTAAGGATCTCTGATGCTGTTGAGAAAGGTCTTTCCTCTTTATCAAATCACAGGCCTTCTTGGAGAGATGGCCCCAGAGACCATCGCCACCCGCCAGGCACTGAAATGTGTTATCATTAAGCTCAACATGTTATTTAGTTAATTAAATGTCATGCTTTCGATGGCATTAATTAGATCCACTGCTGACTCCTCAGAAAACAAACCCAAAACAAAATGAAAACATCACTCTGGACCCAGAGAGATGCAAGGGAGCCAAAGCAAGACCTTGCTGACTCCCTCTGTCTTCTCTGAGACAAACAGCTCCCTGAGCTTTGTGAGGTCCCTTTCCTCTGTGGTCCCTGGTGTTCCACAATAGTCAATGTTTCTATAAATGAAGGCACAATTGCCTCTTCCACGAGTGTATTTGATGGAATAGTTTAGAGCTTGCTGCATACTCAGCTGTGTTTCCTCCCGCCCAAGAAGCTGAACACCCAATGCTGGGATCTGTAAGCAGGCATCACTATGGCCAGCCCCAAGGGCCCTGACAAACTGGATATCAGGCATCTGTGAAGCCACCTACGAACCACCTGGAACCATCTGCGCATGCTCTGGGTCACCTTATAAGAGCACTCGAAGCTCTTCCTCCCTCTTTCTCTCCTGCTCTGCCCGGAGAGGGTCTCTGGGATCCCTTCCCTTTCCCTTTTCTTTCCCTTTCCCTTTTCCCTTCCCCTTCCCTCAATAAACCTCCCACGTGGAACCAGTCAGGTGGGGTGATTTGTGAACCCGCCATGTAACTCTTACACAATCCTATAACCCAGAGCTGCAGAATCTCAGCAATGACCAAGGATGAAGGTGAACAAGGGACCAGAGGGCCATCTGCAGGTGCTGCCATGTGAGCAGACCAGACTGCGAGGCTGCTCAGGCCTGAAGCAAAGACACCATCCAGGTGTAGGAGGCCACGGCAGCTCAGTTACTTCCTGTCAACAGAAACTCTCCCTCTAGTGGGGAGGAGAGATGTTCGAAAGACTCAGGGAGTGACTGAACACTGCAAGGCTCAGGGATGTCCTGAAACTCACAAGACTCGCAAGCTTCTCTCCAAGATCATAAAAACAGTAACAATCATGGGCAGAAGAGACTCTTCATCTGAGCTGACTACAGTCATGCACGGAGGCTCCAGGGATACAGCTTTCTTGGGTTATCACCCATGCTCAGGGTGGGATTTGGGGCAATGAAGATGTTATGCTCAGTAACCCTAATAAACTGGCTGGCCCATCAAGCTAGACCTGGGTGGGATATCTGCTTAGGTCTGTCATCAGTGTCCTGTCTGAGGTGAACAGGTGCTGTGTCTCCTCAAGAAGGCACATAACAGAAGCAGAATCCCGTAGTTGGAAGCTGAGTGTGATAATTCATCCCATAATAATTCAAGACACTGAGGAAGGAGAACAGTGGATGCAAGGCTGGGCCTGTCTCAGTCATATAGTGAATTAAATGCTGACCTAAGCTACATTAAACCTCAAAAAACCAAAACCAGAAAACAACACTAACACACACACACACACACACACACACACACACACACACCGAACATCACGAACCATTTGGGCTAAAAATGTGTTCAGTTGTAGAGTGATTGCTTTCTGTTGTGAGGAACATCATGACCCAATACAACTTAGGGAGATATCTTAGTTACTTTCCAGTTGTTGTGCTATGACACTATGACCAAGAAAAGTTATAGAAGTTATAGAAGAAAGTTTATTCAGAGGGCTGGAGTCCATGATCATCATGGCAGGGAGCATGGCAGCAGGCAGGAAGGTATGGTACTCAAGAAATAACTGGGCGCTTACATCTTGATCCACAGGCACAAGGCAGAGAGAGAGCTAGCTGGGACCATTAAGGGCTTTAAAAACTCAGTGTTCACCCCCTTAGTGACACATCCCCCACAACAAGGCCAAGTCCCCTAATCCTTCCCAGGTTTGCCAGCTGGGGACCAAGTTTCTGAATATATGAGCCTATTCTCATATGTTGCCATCCTCATTTCAAACCACCACAAAAGGAAAAGAAAGGGTGTGCTTCAGCTTATAGGTCTATCAAACAAGTGAAATCAAAGTAGAAAACCAGGGCAGGAACCCGGAGGTGGAGACTGCAGCAGTGCCCGAGGAGGAATGCTGTTTCCTGGTTCTCTTCCTGGCTTGTTCAGCCTGTATTCCTCCACAACCCATGACCACCTGCCCAGTGATGACACTGTCCACAGTGGAGCTGGTCCCTTCTACACCAATCATCAATCAAGAAAATGCCTTACATAGTTGCCTGTAGGACAGTGTGATAGAGGCAATTCCTCAATTAAGATTCCCTCTTCCCGGATATGTCTAGGTTTGTATAAAGTTGACAAAAACTAACGAGCATGCCTGGTATGCACCAACCCCAAAGATCAATCCCCAGTACAAGCAACAAACAAACAGCATTATAATCACAAATTAATTGCTCTAGTTGGGCAAACTGCCATGGCCCTGGGTTCCAGAATCTAGAAAGCAGGTCTCTGGGTGAGTGACCAAAGGCTCCTTCCTGGTCCTGGTGAACCTAGGAAAGCCACTTGTGTCTCTGAGCCTTGGTTTCCTTAGTTACTACTAGAAAAGACAAAGCATTCATTAAGTGTTCAGCCTCCAAGATCTGATGTCTGGAGTCCAAAGCAAAGTAGCGGCCAACCCCTGGAAGTGTGAGCCAGGACCCAGATGCGCAGTCAAAGCAGACAGAGTAGTAACAGTGTTATGATATAGTGAGGGGTTAGTCAGAATGTGAGCAGACCTGATTCTTCAGCTCAGACAGTACTATGAACCCAAGCTGTCCAGCCCCTGGCTCACAGAAGACAGAGGGTCAGGCCATGCTTAGTGCCCTGTAGCTCTCCATCTGCCTGTTACTTCCTCACAGCTGGACCTGCTCAGTCAATTCCTCTGCCCTTGCCTTGGCTTCTTTCCCAGGGTCAAGGTCTAGTGAAAGAAAGTAGGCATTTCCAGATGGGTCTCTATCCTCAGGCGATGCATGTAGGTTAGAGTCGACTGTCAAGGCTAAGCTACTGAGTTGCATCAAAGTGTTGAAGAAAAAAAGCACACTCAGGAGTTGGGAATGTGTCTTGGTGGCAGAATGTTTGTCTAGCATGTACAAGGCCCCAGTTCGAGGCTCTTGCAGGAGAAGAGGAGGAGGGTGAAGAAGAGGAAAGAAAGAGAGAGAGAGAGAGAGAGAGAGAGAGAGAGAGAAAGAGAAAGAAAGAAAGAAAGAAAGAAAGAAAGAAAGAAAGAAAGAAAGAAAGAAATTCAATCATGATGCAGAATCTAGGATTAACACAACATTATGACTATGAAAATCAATGTAGTCACCTATAAAATTAAGGGGCAGCTTGGGACTGTTGCTTTAAGCTCTAATATATGGTATTTTATGGTTCTTACAGACTATACACTCAGTTTCCTCAGGGCTCTGAGGCTATGGAGAGGTTCCATATTTTCAGCTTCTACTCAAAGTGAGAGCCTTCTAAAACCTCTGGCTAAATCCACTGTACTAGATCTAGGCACAGTGCGCCTCTCAGTGCTATGCATTAGGAATGACAACAGCACAAAAGAGTGTTACCATCTCTCTCAGGGTTTTACTGCTGTGAAGAGATACCATGGCCACACCAACCCTTAAAAAGGGAAACATTTAATTGAGGCTGGCTTACAGTTTCAGAGGTTTAGTCCCTTATCATCACGATGGGAAGCATGATGGCGCACAGACAGACATGGTGCTGGAAAGGTAGCTGGGAGTTCTGCATATGAATTCTCAGGCAGCAGGAAGAGACAGTGAGTCACTAGGCCTGGCTTGAGCTTCTGAAACCTCAAAGTCCACCCGTTGTGACACATTTCCTCCAACAAGGCCACACCTACTCCAACAAGGCCACACGTCCTAATAGTACCACTCCCTATGGGCCTGTGGGGGCATTTTTATTCAAACCACCACACCATCCTAAAATCTCATGTGCTGACTGCAGCAATTTTTAATTTTACCTTGAATTAAAAAAAAGGTACAATGGTTTGCATTACTCATCAGGTCTGAAAACATTATTAAGCACCGTGATCCACCCATGCCTTTGAAAGATAAGATGCTATGGACTTCCCAGTCACTCAGTTGCTTCCTGCTTTAAACTTTCATGGACTTTAAAGTTTCCAGTCTTGACTAATGCTTTGATGTTCTGCATCTGTCATTTGTAACTGACAGTGTCCTGAGAAACATACAATCTGTATGAAATAAAAGATTGACATGCATAGTATTTAACAAAAGTAGATTTAGATGTCTCTATAGGATTTCTTTTCCATAGGTCAAGAAAGAAAAATTGTAAAGCCAAGATGATGCTGATGTCAAGAACTGGCAGCCTGAGCTGCAGAGCTGTGGTGAGGCGCCCTTTGGCCAGGCATGCTGAGAATTCTAACCAGTATGTAGTTTGCTCCTTGGAAATTGAACAGCCCAAACAGAAGTTGCTCTTCCTCCTGTGGTATAGCAACAAGCAGATGGCATGCTTTGAATAGTACTTAAACAAGGCAATGGGACAAGGTCTTAGCTAGGGTTTCTAGCACTGTGTAGGGACACCATGAGCAAGTAACTCTTACAAAGACAAACCTCTAGTTGGGGATGGCTTACAACTTAGAGCTTTAGTCCATTATCATCATGGCAGGGAACATGACAGCATGTAGGCAGTTGTCCTCTAGCTTCCGTACACTACTACATGTGTGCAATCCCACTGCATGGGTACATGCACATAGAGATAGATAGATAGATGGATACATACATACATACATACATACATACATACATACATACATACATACATACATAAGAGTTTTCTGGGCTCAAATCTAGTGTTCCTTCTACTAATCGCTCCACTACTCTCTCCACAGAATAGAGTTTCTATAATATCTGTATGTATACACATACATATTTGTATATGTATCCATATTCATATATATGTATACGTCCATATGTGTGCGTGTGTTGAATGCTCTACACCATGCTACACCTTCATCCTGCAAGAGTCTCATTATGGTGCAAAGAGCGCTGAATAAAATCGCTGCAGACCTGAATATGGGTACATGCCTCTTGAGCATGCACCTGTTTCTGGGGGGCTTCAGAGAAGGAGAGGCAGAAGCCGCCTTTGCCTGCAAGGCAATTCCCATGATCCTTTCCAGAGGCTTTCATTTCCTTCTTTCATTTCCTTCCCCATTCTTTGTTTGCTCAACCCTAAAACTCAGCATTGAAATCCTAAAGCAGCTTAATGACACTGGCAGGGATCCTACTCACTCCTGTTTAGCTCCGGAGCCCAAACTTCTGACAAGGCCCTGGGGATTTTTCCTCCTGTTCTCCACTTTTATGGACTTTTCTGTTCCACTATCTGACCCACAGTTTACTTAGTGAATCAACTTTAAGTTACTAAAGTTACAGATTTCCACTTTAAACTATTAACAAAAGAAACCGCGTATTGCTACAAAGAGGGAAAGCAGACCACTTGCCATGAAATAGGAAACTCCAAAACAAATGCAAGGCCATCAAGCGAAAGTCATTAGGTTTCTAACCCTAAGACTTGTTCCCCCTCTGTTTAAAAGAAAAGAAGAGAAGTGTTGAGGCTTTAGTGTAAGACTTTGGGGGTGGCTTAGATAGTAAAGTGCTTGTCTTGCAAGCAGGAAGACCTGAGATCTATACCCAGAACCCTTGTAAGAAAGCTTAACTTGGTAGTTTATGCTTATAATGCCAGCAGTGGAGAGGCAGAAACAGGTGACGCCCTAGAGTTCATGAGCCAGCCAGCCTAGCCTGCAAGTCAGTGAAAGACCCTGCCTCAAAGCACAGGTGGATGACACCTGAAGAGAAACAACCAAGGTTGACTTCATACTACCACAAGCACATACACACACACAAGAACATGTACATAGTACACATAAACACACAAAGAATGTGCTAATGCACGTCCTTTTCTGACATGTTCAGTTGGATAGAAGGGGACTTGAATATAAAGTGGCTTTCTCATGGCATAGTCCTACATTATTCAGTTCCTTGTCTGAGTCCCCCGGAATCCTGTTGTCAACAGAGATGCATGCTGCATGGTGGGCCATGTTGCCTTAGCACCCCTCCTGGCTGAGACTGCCCCACCGTCTCCCTGCCTCCACATCTCTGAGGATGTTTCCCAGTCCCATGCTGGATTCCCAAACAAGCAGAGAGGCTGTTGTCGTCTGTCAGCTCCTGAGGCTGCAATGCAAGCTGGCAAATATCTACATAGGGAGCGGATTCAAATGCTTTGCAGTAGAAGATAACCCTCGAGCCTTCGATCACTTCTTATCCTGTGGAAAGCTATGGCTTTAGGGGGATCCATTGGAGGTCGAATGGTTGAAAACAGAATGGGGTTCTTTGGGTGAGGAGGAAGCTTTTTTTTTTCCTGTATTTTTCTCTGAGATAAAGTTGTGAGTACACACAAAGCCCAAAATTGAAATCTTCAACAGACTGGGGAGATAGTTCAGTGGGTGACATGCTTGTCATGTTTGGATTCTCAGAACCCACATAAGAAGCTGGTTGGTACACATCTGCCATCCCAGCACTGAGAGGCAGAGACAGATGATCCTCGGGGCTCATTGGCTGGAAAGCTAGGCTCAGTACGCACCAGGTTTAATGAGAGGCCCTGTCTCAAAAAATACAGTGGTGAGCAATTGAAGAAGACAGGTAACATGTTCTCTAATTCATACATATCTATGCTGGGACATGAACATACACACACACAGGAAAGAAAATAAACACTTGAGCAACAAATAGCCATGCACCACCTGGTTCAGATGCTGAAAAAAAAAATCCCACTGGAGATAGAATCTTCTAGAAAACCAGCTCCTGGAAAGATGCTTATCTAACCAATGGGTTGCCATCAAGGTTAGTTGCATCAGACTCCACAAATGAAGAAGAGTGGGGAAGAAGGGGCAGAGCTCAGGGCTGGGGAAGAGCTGCTCTGCCGGTGGCTACACAGCCTGAATATTAAGCATCTCCTTAGGGAAGGTTGCTCTTTTGTTCAACTGATATTATTAAACCTCTGAAACACAGCCGCGCAGAGAGCATCTGCCAGACTGCAACCCTCCTCTGCAGCTCAGATAAGCTGTAGATAAATACCCCTGGCTCCATGGCAAAGCCCAAACTTCCCAGACCTTGAGCTCTGCCCAGCACTAAGTAATTATCCTCGGACATATTTACTGTTTATCTACCTTCAAATTTTAATGACAGAGGCAGCACTGTTACCCATTGGGATTCAAGGCACGGGCCAAAGCTCTCTAGATGCGCCCTATTAAACTCACTGCTGCACAGAGTGGCACTTACATTTTGTAAATTCACTTCTCACCCCTTTCTAGTTTTTTCCTGTGAAGGTTATGAAGCACTTCTTAATTGGTAAAGTTCAGCCCTCCTTGGTTAGAGGTTCTATGAATTCTCTTTGTTTCCCTGTCTCTGCTCCTATGGGAAAACCACCCACATCTCTTAGAGAGGAGAAGGGAAAGGAGGGTCTGCTCTTCTGGGCTTCCCAGAGCTTTCTGTAGCATTCTTCAACCATGACTGCCTAGTTTGACATGTCCTTCACACCTCACCATCACCTTCACCAGCAAAGCCTGGGATGGGAGAGAAGAAGGAATGAGAGTCGACCTCAGGACCTCAGTTTCCCAATCGGTAGAGGGCAGGGACTGGGTTATAGTAGCCCAAGGTTCTCATGACTGCAGCTCTATGGACATTATCCTCAGAGATCCCAATGTGCTGCTCCCAGCAGGGCTGATGCTTGGGAACTTCCCACCTGGGTGACCTACCCTCTCCCACTGGGAAGGACTGGGCACAAGCCAGGCAGTCTCCATCTCTCAGGGACATGTGGCCTGGGGGCCAGCCAGACTGTCCCATCCCCATGCCCTCACAGGAAGGCATGATGACAGCACTCTCTTTGCTCTGCTCCAAAGCAGCCTGGACATCCACAGATTCATCACACAAAGCATTTGTAGCTACTTGCTTCTGGTCTCCACTAGGAGAGGGCTTGTCTTTTCCCAAAGGCTGGCTACTAGCTATAGGTGAGCTGCAGGAGCCCTGACCTCCTGCATAGCTTCATACCCAATATCACACCACTGATAAATCGATTTACACCTCAGAATAATAGTGAGCAAATTAACTGACAGCCTGGTAGTTTTACCTATGCAGCAAGATTTTTGAATAGCTTTCAGTCTCTCATCTTTGCAACCAACATGATCTCTCTGGAGTACAGTCACTAACTCCTAAAACATTTAATCCAAGGACATGCCTCCTAAACAGGCAATAGTCTGCCCACAGCGAACTACCAAGTTAGGACCGAAGGCCCTAACTTGCCCGGAAACCCTCAACAAATTGCTTGGCCTCTCTGAATTCCAGCAGTCATCAACCCAATGCAGACTGAATGCAGTAAACATTTAGTGGATGCCCACTTAATGAGCATTCTAAAGTAACACAAAGCTAAAACACAATAGTGGCAAGGGACATGGGGGCAAGTGGAAAGGGAGGACATGGCTTCAGGAAGCTAGTAATTAAGGGACAGGTGGAAAGTAACAGAAGAAAACGGTCAAGCATGATGGTGCATACCTATAATCCTCGCACTTGAGAGCTGAGGCAAGAGGACCACTGTGAGTTCAAGGCCAGCCTGGGCTACATGGAGCATCCTGATAAGACAGGGCTACATAGTAAGACCTTGCCTGAAAGTTTTCAAGCAAGTGGGAATTAAAAGAAGGTTCTGTGGTTAAGAACACACATTTCAGACAGCTCACCATCATCTGTAACTTCAGCACCAGAGAATCTGATGCCTTCTGGCTTCTGGGACCGTTCATACACACGTATCTCACAGATGCATGTGTACACACGTAAATCAGGCTCAGTGAACCTCTCGGAAGAGACAGGGTGGAAAGGTTTTAAGCACTAGAGGACCAGAAAGTCTGCTGTGAGACTGTGTCTCCTAGAAATGATAGGAACTCTTCACCCATGATTGCCTCAACAATATGGCTCCCTAAACAAGACTTGAACAAGGACAACACCTTCAAGCGGGGAGTTTCCTAGGGACCCACTGATAGACAAAGAGCTACAGACAACCAAGGAACGCTGAGAGGAGAAATAGTCTTCCTCTGCGGTGGATCTCCAAATAGGTTATCTAATACCAAGTGACCATAAATCACATGCACACAAGTCACACTGAACAGAATAAACAAGTTGTGTGTTGTGTGTTGTGTGTATGTGTGTATAACGATAACAACCGAAGAAAGAAGCTTACTCTCTTTGCAGGTGCGTACGTATGCGCACCTGTGAGTGTGTGTGTGTGTGTGTGTGTGTGTGTGTGTGTGTGTGTGTAAAACAATAGTAACAATAATAAAGAAGTAGAGGCCATAAAGCTGAGATGGAAGTGGAAAGATGGAAGAAGCAGGAAGGGGAAGAGCATGGAGTAATATGATGTAAATACAAAAACATATATATATATATATATATATATATATATATATATATATGTAAAATTCTCAAATAATAATAATGAAAAATGTGTGTGTGAGAGAGAGACACTATCTTAAACAAGACAGAGGGTAAAGAATGACACCCGGGTTTGTTTTTACGTCTATATGTATACTGTGGCATGTGCGCGCGCACACACAGAGAGTTTGACTTTTTTTTGAAAAATTGGGAACTGGATATCCATCAAGGCCTGGCTGTAGACGGCACGTATTTCATCTCAATTTTATAACTCTTTCTGGCAATAGGGATCCATTAAGTACTCGGGAGCGAGGAAATGGCATGATCAAGGCTGTGCTTTGGGGAAGGGAATCTGGCAACTGCACAAAACTGTGAGCAGAGGCTGGAGGCGAGAATGCAGGCGGGAGGCCACCTTACTGCCTCTCCCAGGGAGCCCTAACAAGCCACTGATTTAGGGCTGCGTGATCTTTCTACAGTAGGGAATAAAAACAGGCTCTAGATGGGAGATCGTTTCAAAATTTTTCCCCAGGAAAATTTGGTTAAAAGTCAATGTCAAGAATGAGAAAGGGTCTGAGAACTTGGAAGTGAATAATTAAGCCCACCATGGTACCCCAGATGCTGAAAAAATAGGTAGAGGCTTCATTCTCACCACACAGCAGGCAGCTGCTTTGTGTGGGCCTCAGTTTCCCTTGGCCCTGAGTCTCACATGAGGGAACATAGACAAACATCCAGGTGACTATGATGTCATCAATGATCCCAATCTTTGAAGACCCCCCATGTTAATTATGAAGGTACTATTACACTTCACCTTCTATTTTCACCTAATGTGAGATGTTCTCTTTGTCAGCCTAGTCAAGAGAGAGAGATGTCTGTTAAAATACAAATTCATTTTGAAAGAAGAGAACAAGAATTGGGAGTATCTATATAAGGATCCTCTGCTTGAAATCAACTGTCTAGGGAAGTCTTTTTCCAAGTTTGGCCACCAGTGCACACAGGGTCCACCAAAGCTGTGGCAGAAGGGGGACAGACTGTGCTCCAAGATACATTATACATATACATATACATATACATATACATATACATATACATATACATATACATATACATGTGTGTGTGTGTGTGTGTGTATATATATACATACGGTGTTGGTTTTTCAGGCAAGTTATGGGATCATGGAGGGAGGCACCAAGGTTCCAGAAAGCTACTGAAGCCAGGCCAACTATGGTGGGATCTGCTTCCCTGAAAAAGAACCCTAAGAGGACATGGCATGAAGCTTTGGAGATGAAGGCAAAGTGGAAACGGAATCTGTGATGATAGAGATGCAGGGATGTGAGATGTCTTTGGAGGAAAGATGAAGGCAATGGACATCGCCCGAGAGAAAAGCTATGTGTGGGATACTACCTCAAGCTTCACAGGCCAGAAATAGATTCAGGCTTTAGAGTTCATCCTGCTGGACTCCAGTTTTGCTTCAGTGCAACATTTCCTTGGTTATCATCCTCCTATCATATATGGACATGTATATGTGTGTGTGCCATATATTAAAGGTATGGAATTAGCTTTTTACTTATTACTTTACAGGAGCTCACAGTTAGGACACTGCTTTTACGGTCAGAAGAAACATTGGTTTTTTTTGAGGAATGTTAGCTTTGACGACGATTCAGGAAACTCAAAGCTAAGCTCATTTCACATTATGAGACAGCTCTCAGGTGGGGGACAGCAGGTGGAAAGTGTGAACTAAACTGTTTCATATGGATGTTGATTAAAGTGATACATAGCGGTGTTTAAAAGGTATGGACTTGTGATGGTGGAACTTCATCATCATCGTGATTGGGTTTGAATCGACTAGGAGACACACCTCTGGCTATATCCATAAAAGGATTTCCACAGACGTCTAAGTGAATGATGTCTAACATTGCTCTGAACTTGACAGTGACTCTCCCAGACTTAACAGAAAGGAGAATGCAAGCTGAGTATCACATTTCTCTCGGCTTCCTGACAATCAATACAAAGTAATCAGTTGCCCTATGCCTGGTCACCACAGCTATCCCAGGCCTTCTTTGCCATGACAAACTGTACCTTCAGAATATGTGCTGAAAATAAATCCTTCCTTCCTTAGGTTGCTTTTATCAGATACTTTGTCACAGCAGTGAGAAAAGAAACCAATGCAATAGTCCAAGCTGGAGCTGCCATGTCTTTTGCTCAAGAGATGTGCTTGTGCCTATAAGAACACATGAGAACCATCCTGACAGTGGTCTGGGATGGATAAGGATGCTTCCTCTTCTCCTCATGACTGAACAGTGTCCATCTGATAATGGCCAGTGTGGAAGGCTTTGGCAAGCCACACAGGTACAGAGTAGCAAAAAAAAAAAAGGCTTTTTCTCCTTTGCTTGATTGTGAACCACCAAAAAAAGCAAGCAGCTAGCAGCATGGGCTGGTCTATGATATTGCTGGTGTGTGGGAGCAGAAATGTGACCACCTTCTGTGAGCATTTTATTAGGCGATCATTTCTTTTGTTGGTGAAGATTAAACTTGGGCTTACAAGTTACCAACCCCAGGGAACAGTTCAGGGAGGTGGCCCTCCCTCTTGGTGCGTCAGACCTATTATATTGTGCATATTTTTATCCTCCTGTAACACTCGACTGCTGAGGAAGATGCTTTTTCATGGCTGTGTAAACATTGTTTCCACTTCCCAGGATGACAGAGGAGGAAGAAGGGGACTCAGAGTGGCTCAGCATTTCCACTTATTGAGCACCTTTACGTGAGAAAGCCAATTAATGCTCTACCTGGAACATCTTCATTTCTTCCCTGTGACACCCTGAGAGACAAAGCAGGTGCCAGAAAATGCACCCCAGTGTTCTACATGAAGGTTATGAAACTTAATGTCAGTTCAAATTCGAAGGGTGATGAGAGACACTAGCAAACTCTGACGGCTACCTAACCTCTAACTCAGTAATAAGGAAGCTTCCAGCTGCCAGGAGCTACTGAGACCACATCTTCCATTGCTCCATTTTTGTTTGATCCTAAACTTGTTTTACCTATCTGGATCCCCTGCCTCTCTGGACCCACTGCCTCAATGTGCTCAGAAGGATGGACCTGACCCACTGTTGAAATTCCACAGTAATGTTGATGCCCTTTGCAGCCTCCCCCAGCCTCCATGAATTACAGCACTTAAGAGATCAAACCTATATTAGCTATTTTTCTCATTGTTGTGACAAGATACTGTATGAAAGCTACTTAAGGAAGTTTATTTAGACTTGTGGCTTGAGTGGATCCATCACGGTGGGGAAGGCATGGTGGCAGGAGCCTAGCTAAGCAGGTCACTTGGTATGCGCGATCAGGAAGCAAAGAGAAGTGTGTGCTAGTGTTTACTTTTTCTCTAATTCTTAGTCACTCTGGAGCCCCAGTCCCTGGAATAGTGTCAATCACAATGAGGACGGGCTTTGCTCCCTCTGTTAGACCCTTCTGGTTTCACAGATACACCCAAAGGTGCCTCATGGATGCCCTAAGTACCTCTTAATCCCATGGAATGAGAAATTTAAATTGATCATCACAGTCTGGCTGTGGAAAGCAGCAAGTGCAACTGTGATCATGGATCCCTAAGTGGACTACATGGAAGGATTTCATCCACATATGGGCACAATAAAGAATGAACAATGATTGTAGGGGAAGGCCAGACAGCAGGTAGGCATTGGGAATGGTGAAAAAGTCTGAAGATTTTGAAGACACAAGTGAGTCCAATCATGGAATACCCTGCTCACCAAACAAAGAGCCAAACTGCCAGGCTTGGTAGTGTCACTAATCTTGGAGCTAGCCTGGGCTTCATAGTATTCCCTATGTTGTGTTAAAAACAGACAAAAAAGCCAGAGCTCAAGTTGTATTGAAAGCACAGCTTAACATCTGAGTAAAGACAGGTACATGCAAATATGAGACTGAACCACGCTACTGGCATAGAAACAGCAAGGTGGATCAATGGAATTGAATAGAAGACCCACACACAATGGAATCGAAATAAACCCACACACTTACGGATACTTGATTTTTGACAAAGATGCCAAAACCATACAATGGAAAAAAGACAGCATCTTCAACAAATGGTGCTGGTCTAACTGGAGGTCTGCATGCAAAAAAATGCAAATAGATCCATACTTATCACCCTGCACAAAACTAAAGCCCTAGTGGATCAAAGACCCTAACATAAAACCAGACACACTAATTCTTATAAGAAAAGACACACACGTATAAGAAGAAGTGGGGAAGAGCCTTGAACTCATTGGCACAGGAGGTAACTTCCTGAACAGAACACCAACAGCACAGGCTCTAAGAGCAACAATCAATAAATGGGACCTCATGAAACTGAAAAGCTTCTATAAAGCAAATGACAAAGTCATCAGAACAAAACAACAGCCTATATACTAGGAAAGGATCTTCACCAACCCTATATCTGACAGAGGGCTAACATCTAGAACAAATAAAGAACTAAAGAAGTTAAAAAGCAGCAATTCAAGGAATCCAATTAAAAAATGGGGTACAGAGCTAGACAGAGAATTCTCTATAGAGGAATATAGAATGGTAGAGAAACACTCAAAGAAATAGTCAACATCCTTAGTCATCAGGGAATTGCAAATCAAAACAACCTTAAGATTTCACCTTTCACCCACCAGAATGGCTAAGATCAAAAACTCAAGTGACAAAAAAAAAATGAGATTGTACCATGCTATGGTTCCTGGGGGAGAGGGAGGAAAGTAGTACATTTCAAATAAGGAGATCCTCAGAAAGCTTCCACCATATTGGAATCTAGGGATTAAGGGTATGAATTAAATTGAAATACGAGGTGAAATAGCAAGACAGCAAGGAAGTGAATAGTAAGGAGATAGTCGTTAATTTATATTCAGAATAAAACATGACACAGAAGTCTCTTAAATGAATTCTATAACTGGATTGGGCATCTGAATAAAGGATGAGACCACTTAGGAGGACAAGGAAGCATAGGGGTAGATGATGATTATCACAAAGCTGGACGATGAGGCCTGGATGGGGGTTGTGTAAGGAACTGTCTGGAGGGCCAGGTTCAAGACTACATCCCCTTAGGCCAGAGGTCTCACTAGTATGTGTTCTCAGAATTGCCACAATTTGGTTGGTATTTCTTGTCATGGGCCAAAAGAGTCACCTAGTGAAACACTCACGGTTGGAAAACTAAAAGAAAAAAAAAAAATCAGAACTCAGGCACATTAGTGCATGCCTGCAATCCCCACATCTTATAGGCTGAATTAGTCTTGCACAGCCTGGATAAAGAAACCTTATTTATTATTTTTATCTTTTTACGTGTGTGTGTGTGTGTGTGTGTGTGTGTGTGTGTGTGTGTGTGTGTG
>NW_026587032.1:3982602-4011220 GCF_907164565.1 Psammomys obesus | reverse complement strand
GTGTGTGTGTGTGTGTGTGTGTGTGTGTGTGTGTGTGTGTGTGTGTGAATTTTTACATGTGTGCAGTGTCCACAGAGGCCAGAAGAGAGCATCAGATCTTTTGGAGCTGGAGTTACAGGCAGCTGTGAGTTACCTGATTAGTGCTGGGAAATGAACTCAGGTCCTCAGCAAGAGCAGTCAACATTCTTAGATAGAACTACCTCTCTCTCCCCCCCTTCACTTACAATTTTTAACACTCTGGAATTACACAGAAATTGTAATTTCCTGCGCTTGGTCTCTCATTCAACATGTACTATCTACTTCTCCATGGAAGGTACTAAGTGTGACCCATTGCCTAGCTCTCCTGACCCCTGCAGGAAGCCCTGTCTAAAGACAGATTTATAAGGAGGAGGAGGCTGCTCAGAAGCCAGGCTCACACAGTGTGCTCTCACTGTCTGCTGCTGTTCCCTCCCAGATCCAGAAGTAGATTCAGAACACAGGGTACACAGTCCTGTGTCCCCCACAAATTCTTCATCACAGCTTTCCAAGTTTGCACTCTTTCTCCTTTCACCAAAACTTTTACTATTGGACATTGACAATTCTGCATCAAACATCGTCTCACAATTGGTTTTCATTAGACTAGCAGATCAAACATGCAAAGAATCATCATTGCCAATCCCACGAGCCACTAGAGACAAAGCTGTGCACCCTCCATGGATACGGAAAGGAAAATGGTTACAACCACTCCACATCATTCCAGAATCCCTGCACAGAAAGACAGCTCCTTAAATCCAGTGTCTCACTGCCACAACAACAGAAGAATCTATGACTAACAGAAATGGGAACCTATGTTCTACAGTGGCCCTGGGTTCTGGTGGGGCATGTTGAGGCAGTGGTGCCTGGGGGGCTCTCTGTGTTGGAGGACTCAGGGGAAATTCCAAGGTCTAGCAGGAAGTTGGCATGCCTATGAGCACTGGAGAAAATAGAGAAGCAGGGCCCCCTACCCATCATTCACAAGGCACAGGCTCTGAGTGTCGCAGGACTTCTAGAAGGAGAAATAGAAGCTGCCAGGCAATAGCTGACCAAATTTATTGGCTTGAACATATGCAGAGCTCCCTGGGGCCCTCTGAAACAGCTTCATGGTTTTTCCAGGAGGTGAAGACACTGAATTAGCAGATACAGATGACGGGTGCTGGGATGGGGGCTTCTGCCAAGTGTGCCCCCTCTCTAAGCAGGGGATGATGGGGTAGAGGGAACCTTCAAGGGCACTGTCAAGAGAATCGCCGAATATTGATAAGAACGCAGGGATCTCCTAGCATGACATTTTCATGGCTTAAACGGGCACAACTCAAGAATAGCAGGAGATCTAGACAAAGCCACACGGCTGAGGATGCGGCAGGAGGGTGCTGGTTCTCATCTTGCACAGCTGAGGATGCGCGAAGGAGGACTGTGATTATCACCTAGCACATCGTGTCCTCCTGTCCCTGTGCGGACACCATGAGGCCACTCCATAGTCTCTGGCAGTGTCCTTGCTGGGAAAGTTTATTGAGCCCGGTGACTGCAGAAACAGACTGCATATATGTGGCCTGAGGACCTGGACAGGAGACATAACAGTCATTTTTATTTCCCATCCTTTTAACACATCTTTGGAGGAAAGAGGTGGGTCCACAAGACAAGAAGAGACTGACCCCTGTTCCTCTGTGTGGGCATCCTCAGGGCACAGGGGAGCTAGCCCTCATGGTTATGTAAGTATAGGTGTGTGATGGGTATGGGCTGATTTGTGTCTACTGGCGCTTCCACGTGATCTCTGCGTATTTCTGATGGACCAAGAAAGAAGAGACACGCTCTGCAGAGAAAACGCCTAGAATGCAGGTAATAAAAAGGCTGGCGACGATGCTTCCCACAAACAGCCACCAGAAAGCCTCACTGCCACAGCCATAAAACACCCACGCCTGCCATAACCCGAATCCAGCTCCTCACGACTCTCTCGCCCGCACCTCCCAACCGAACTCTGCACCGCCCTGCAGCAGAGTGCGTCACAGGCTCCCGTGGAGACAGGGTGACACAACCACCCAGAATCCAATGAGTCCCTTACTCCTCCTCAAAGGAGGGTGGGTCCCACCTGCTGAGATAGGCTTGGGGGGGGGGGGTAAAACGGCAACGATCTGTCACCTTTATGGGTTTCCCGGACAACAGCATGGAGACAGACAAGAATAATGGAATTCTCTACCATCCATCTCCCAGTGCGGCAGCCTCTCCTCTCTCTCTCTCTCTCTCTCTCTCTCTCTCTCTCTCTCTCTCTCTCTCGCTGTCTCGCTGTCTCGCTGCCAGGGCCTCCTCTTTGCGTGTCTTCTCCCCAGAAGAGTCTCTGCATTCAGATGCTCTGGCAGCCCCTGCCTCGGTCAGCCTCGGCAGCCTAGAAGCATGCAGAATATCGGGTTTACTTAGCACCTGTGATCGGAGCTGCTGAGCCGAGGACCTCACCTGCATTGCCTTGTTCAGGCCTCACTCACCGCACACTGATGACCGCAGCATTTTTCGATCAGACACCTGCTTTGCCAGGCAGAAAACGGAGACCTGGGTGTCACAACTAGCTCACACGACAGTCACCGGCGCACGTAGTTGGTGGCCACCGCCAACGCTTTTAGGCATTCTGGCCAAGGTTTATATTCTAATGGGGCCACGAATCTTATTAGTAAAGGTCCAACAATGAGCTTCTCCTTTTTAAAAAAAATGCATTAATTCTTTGCGAATTTCATAGTGGCACACGGCGTATTTTAAGTATATTCATTCCCCCTAGTACCTGCCCAATTTCCCCTAGATTCACTCCCTACCCCCCATCTGCTCCCAAGTTTGTTTGTTTTTACATTTTATTTTATTTGTGTGAATGTTTCCCCTGAATGTCTGTCTGTGACCCACATGTATGCGTTGCCTGCAGAGGCAAGGAGAGGGCACCAGTTTCCCTGGGTATGAAGTTATAGACAGTCGTGAGCTGCCATGTGGGTGCCAGGAATCAAACCTGTGCATTCTAGAAAAGCAGCCAATACTCTTAACATTTGATATATCTCTTCCAACACCCCAGCTTTTCGTTAATACTCTACCAAATCAAATCTCAAGAGTGAAAGGATGTCATAGTCAGTGTTCTCTCGGTATGAACAAGGCAACTCTTATAAAAGAAAACAGTTCATTGGGGCATGCCTAAGATTTCAGAAGGTTAGTCCATTATCACTATGGTGAGAACATAGCATCATGCAGGCAGGCATGGTCCTGAAGCAGTAGCTAAGAGCTACATCCTGATCCTGAATGAAGTTTGCCTAGTATGGGCCTTTGAAACCTCAAAGCCCATCCCCAGTGACACGCCTACTAACAAGGCCACACCTACTCCAATAAGCCATACCTCCTAATCCTCCCCAAATAGTAAATCCCTGAGGACTAGGCATTCAAGGATATAAGCCTATGGGGCCATTCTTCCTCAGACCTCCACAGGGGCCATCCACAGGAGCATGGTCAACTTATGAGGCACCAAGCTCCTAAAGAAATCTGACCCCGTCCCTTCTCCAAAAGCTAGGGATGGAGGCTTGTGAGGGCCCTACACGCCTTACTGCATATTGGAAAGCTAGCTGGCTTGATCCTGCGCAGACCTTATGAAAGTAGCCATAGCTGCCATGGCCTCAAGAGCACAGTGTCCTGACATGTCCACAGACAGTTTCACTACTGTTCTCCCCGACCCTCTGGCTCTTATAATCTTTCCGCCTTTCTTTCTCGATGGCCCCTAAGCCTGGTGGGTAGAGGATGTAATTTAGATGGCCCGTTTATGACTGAAACGCTTCACAGATATTCACTCCCTGCACTTTGACCAGCTGTGAGCTTTTGTACTATTGTCCACTGCACAAAAGAAACTTGTCTGGTAAGTACTGGGAACTTCACAGAGAGTGAAACTTTTAAATACACACAGCAGTATATAGCCCTGAAAGGTTTGCTCAGCACTCAAATTGCCTGCTTCAATGAACATAGCCTCTGGATTCTCCATCCTTTTTATAAGCCAATTTGCGCATATCCCTTTATGTCCATCATTAGCTGAGATGCATTTTCTCTCATGCAAACACTTTTGCCCCTTTACTGAGAGCCCTAATAATTTCATGGGCCACTTGGCACTCTGCTTGTATTTCCTCTCATGCTATCCTCAGATTGGCCCTGTGGTGTGGAGAGAGCAGTGGTTGGACTGGTCTCACAAATACGGGCAGGAGTGCTCATCAGGGTAAAGCCTGGCCAGGCAAGAAGCCAGTGGGCAGCACATCCAGGTGAGGACCGGGTTCTTTCTTGGCACTCTTCTACGCATATCCAGGTTATACCCAAGGAGCTCACCTAGGAATGAACAGACTCTCCGCAAACCAATCCCTGCAAAGCAACCAGACATGCAGCCCTTGGCAACAGCCAATGAAACCCTTCCTTCTCCTGCCTAATCCCCACTTGGCCAATCAGACACCAGCACGATGTAGTTGTCCTAGGCTGTGTACCCAGGAGAGAGGAGGCAAGGCTGCTTGTCTCTCTACCTGAGAGCCACGATGGGATAACCTCTGAGGGAGGGGAGAGCCACACCGACTCCATTATAAAGATGTGAACAGCTGCCTCACCTTTCAGTGATACCCCGCACTGGGAACAGAGGCAGCAAAGAGGAAACTGAAGGGGAGACGCTGAGGGAGACAGCAGGCAGCTGCTCGAAGACAGGGTGCCGGGATGTCAGCCTCAAGCTCTGAGTCCCTCTGACCTCTGTGTGCCTGCATGACAAGGTACAAAAGCCTTTAAGGCGCTTGTTGTATCCCCAGCTGAGTCCTGCAGCTTTTTTTTAATTTTGTTTGTGGGAGTGGGAGGTTCATGAGTATACGCAGTGTGTGCACGCACACACACACGTGTAGAGGCACAAAGTTGACACCGACTGTCGTCCTCAAGTGCTCTCTACTTTATTTTCTGAGCCAAGGTCTTTTGCTGAAACAAACCAGAACTGACTGATTGGGCGAGTCTAGCTGGCCAGCTTGCTTCAGGGACCAGCTGCCTTGGGCGCACTGGGATCCCAGGTGGCTGTCACGTGTGGGATCCGAACTCCAATCCTTACACTTAATGTAACAAGCCGCTTCCCCAGTTTCTGTTTCAATTTTCCTTGCCATCCTCCCAAGTGTGCTCTCTAGGCCCTGTCACCTTTTTCCTACATGTGTGCTAAAGCAAGAGCTTGTACACCCAGACACATAAAGGCCCATACAATAAAGCGATGGAATAAAGTCGTAAGGTGGAGGGAAAACGTCATGCCAGGCTTATTTCTAGTGGTAACAGGCTGCATGTGAAATAGCCCGACCATCAGAAGCAGGAAAGCAGCTTTGATGCCAGAGACCACAGCATGCCTCTGGAGTCAAAGAGTAGCCCAACAGTAGCAAAGTGAAAGACTTCATTCTGATTTCTGCCTATACAACTTTATTCTCTCTCCTTGATACGCTGTTTCCCTGTGTCCACTGGCCATCAGAAACCTATCCATCTGTAACATAAAAAAAGCAATACAGTGCAATAAAAAGAAAAATCTAGAGTGGCAGGTTAAAAAAAAAAGAAAGAAAGAAACAATGTGCATAGTGGGAAAGACAGTGTAAAACTCAGAAACCCAGGCCTGGTGAACACACAGGTCTAATGGTATCTGTCAAAGGAACATGATGAAGAGATGAATGATCCCTGGAGGCAGGCAAGCTGCAGGGGACAACGTGGAAGGGCAGTGGGCCCCACTCTATCACTGACAAACTGAGGGACTCTGAGCTCATCGCTCTGGGTGTCATTTTCTTCCTCTGGTCTGGGAAGATGGCTGTGTCTGTAACATGCTTGTCCCACGTCACGGAGACCTAAGTTCTGTTCTCAGCACTGACATACAAAAGCTGGGCAGGACAGCTCATGCCTGTTACTGTAGTGCCTGGGAGACACAGTGGGAGGGTCTCTGGTGCTTGATAGACAGCCAGGATAGCAAATCACTAGGCTCCAGATTCAGTGGGAGACTGTCTCAAAAAATAAGGTGGAGTATGATGGAGAAAGATGCTCAGTGTCAGCCTCTGACCTTGACACAACACATGAACATACATGTACACACACATACATGTACACACACATGCACACAACCTAAGAATATAAATACAGAAATCATAGTGTCTCTCTCTCCACCTCCAGTGTTGTAAGGGTCAAGTTCATGATTCAAAGCATAAGAATAAGCTTTTGAAACTCCAGGGGAATGCACACTTCTCCTTTGGGTACAAAACTATTACTGTTGAATTATTTTGTGGTTATTAAAAAATTTTCAATCAGGAAGAAAGCCTGCTCATTCCAGTATAAATAAAAATAGATTTTTAAAATTGCATGTCTATCATCCATTTCCAGGACTTAGAGAAATAAATTAAACAAATACACACACACACAAAAAGGAATGTTTGCTTGTTTGACCAAGAAATTCTACTGGTAAGAAATTACCCCCAGGAAAAAGCTTGTGTGTGCTTTCATTACTTAGCTACAATGATGCTTCTTCCAGTATTTTTCATAAAATAAAGAATAAACACAAACCAACTAAAAACACCTTAGACTCCATCTAGGGAGAGTTACTTCACTATACTAAAGTAGTTCCCGAAGTTAAACACCACAAAAACATTACAAAGTCTGAAATCCTACTGCACATGGCAAAAAGATATATTATATGTGTTTTGAAATAAAGCAAAACATTATTATTAAATAGTGTGATCTGATTTGTATAATTCTGGGTGTATAAATTGCACAGAAAAAGAATGTTTTAAATAAATGCACCTCCACAGTGCGTAGCTGGCTCCCTAGAAAGATCATAAGGGGTTTTAATTTTGTTTCATTTGTTTACTGGTATTTTTAGATTTTTTTTTTTCTTAAAGCAATCAGATTTAACTTTGCAGTGCGGAAGAAATACCTAGTGAGGAAACTACATCATCTTCAAAATAATAACAAACAGGAGCTTGGTGGTACAGAGCCCTGGCTGCTCTTGCAGACAGTACAAGTTCTGCTCCCAGCACTCAGGTTGCATCTTATATCTACCTCTGGCTCCATATCTAAGGGACCTTGCCTTTTATTTTCTAGTCTCTGTGGGCAACTGCACACTCACGATGCCCATGAACACACATATGCACATACAATTACACATAAAAAAATATTAAAAAATAAAACCTGGATCTGGGGAGACGGCTGCACATTTAAGAGCACCTGCTGTTCTTTCAGAGCACATAGGTTCTGTTTGGGTCCTAGCACCTACACGGCAGCTCACAATCACCTGTAACTTCAGTTCCAGGGGATTTCATTCTCCGTCCTGGCCTCTGTGAGCGCCTGCATCCATGCTGTTGGTGCATTTAAACTCAAACAGGCATATGCACATACACTGAGAAAAATAGATATTGAGGCTGGAGAGATGGCTCGGTGGTTGAGAGCACTTGCTCTTCCAGAGGACCTGGGTTTGGTTCCCAGCACCTACAATCAGCCCCTCCCATGTTGGATGGCTCAGAATGACCGGCAATTCCTGCTCCTGTGGATCTAGAGCACTCTTCTGGTTTCCACAGGCATGCCAACAAATCACACACACACACACACACACAACTAATAAAAATGCTCATCATATATATGTCCATCTCCCAAACCACCTGTTGATGAGACTCCTACCTACCAGGTAGATGGCACACACATCACCAAAGCCCTGCTTTCCTCAGCATGTCTCCTAGAACTCATTATTTAGATGTCAGGATGGCTTCCTGTAGATCTGCCCTGCCCCCCTTGATACATACCCTGTGGATATTAATCATGACCATCAAAGAGCCTTTCCTAGAGCAAACCCTCCTGAACCTCTCCTTCTTCTTACCAAACCCTAACTATATACAGCAGAGGAGTGTGAAGTATTCATCAAATCTCCAGATACAAGTCACTACCTCAGAGAGTCCCTCCCAGCTCCTACAATACACCAAAGGTCCCACATTAGTCTCTCTGGCGTCTCCCTCCGTGGCTTACCAGATTGTAGCTTCTCCATGTGTCTCCAGCATGACCCTTCCAAATTCCAAATAGGTGCTCCCTGCCCCAGAAGCATTTATCTGATGAATTAAAGGCTAGACTATTGGTGGGGTAATTGAGTTACCGAAACACATAGGTGAGAACATGCCGAAGCAGGGAAATGGAATAGACAAGCAGACTCAGGGTCAAAAGGTGGTTCTGGCAACTACAGTGTCTTGGCTCAAAAACTGAGAAGAGTAACAGGAGTAGGATATGAGCCTGGAGAGTTCCAGGCAGCCCTATCAGAAAAGCTGGATGGGTATCTTGGCGTGCCCCTCTGGCTGAACACCATGTGTGTGCCGGGAGGACACACTCTGAGATGGCAAAGTTAAACCCTCCCACCTGCTTCTGGCACTGTCCCAGCCATGTTGGCATCTGCACTTCTGGACACAGAGGTATTGGCAGGCCTGACACGCCGCACTGCAGCTTCAGCATTTTGGGCTGTCAGGGCCGAGATAGTCCCCTCTGACAGCTGCCACATCAGGAGTCTACGCCCTGTGAGGGCACCCACACCGCAGAAGCTCCTTGTTCTTGCTGTCAGTCCCTTCAGGAACAACACCATCTGCATACGGCACACGGAACATGGGATGCTGGAATCTGGGCCAAGACATCCGATGCCATCACTCCAGGATAGGGAAGCCATGAGGGACAGAGTCTGCCTTGCCCCTTGCTGCTAATGAAAGGGATTAAGGAAATACCTCTCCCCACTCTCAAGAACTGTTCAAACAGTATGAGGTGCTCCATCGTTTTGCAGATGGACTCAGAGCCAAAAAATAATAATAATAATAATAATAATCTGAGGCCATTTAATCAGCAAGACCTAAGCCGGGACACAGACTGGAAGGAGAAAGACTTCCTCTCGGGATCTCAATCTGGCCACATCATAGGCACAGCTCTCCCACAACTTTCATAGGGCTTCCTACACCTAGACAGAGACATCTGCATCAGCCAAAGGAGACTTCTGGAAGCAGAAGACCATAAGTCAAACCCAAAGGAAACAGAAGGCTGTGGGGCATCATAAAGAAGAGGAGGCCATGTTTGAGGGGCACTCTAGACATGCTGGCTGCATGGCACTGTTAGCCTTCTAGACAGCACTGCCGTCCATGCAGCAGGCGTGTTGAGGAGCAATCTCAGAATGCTGTAAGCTGGTAGACATCTGTCCTGGTTTCATTCCGTTGCACTGATAAAACTCTCAAACCAAAAGCAACTCAGCGGGAGGAGAAGGTTTATCTGGCTTATTGTGGTGACGTTGCGCATAAAAAAGGAAGATAATTATTACTGTTGTTTACCCAAGAGTGGTTCTGATGTATTCAGGAAAGCTTCAGTCTCTCCTGCTCTAATCTAAGAGAGTCTGTTCTCAAGCGTATACCTGAACCAAGGCCATCCTCTTTATATAGTGAACAGCACAGCAAGCAGGGTAACAGCAAGGAATGGGGAACTTTCATCTCAGGCTTTTACAAGATTCTTAAAAGGGAAATTGTTGTCCATCACCCTAACCCTTCTAAGCCCTACTGACTCAGAGCTGCGCACAAAGCCACAAACATGTTATTTCTGTATCCCCATGTGGTTTTTCCTAACATATTTGGAGGAGGAACTTTGCTTTCAACACCTGGATGCTTCTGCTGCATGATCTTAGGTCATCGCTCTCTCTCTCTCTCTCTCTCTCTCTCTCTCTCTCTCTCTCTCTCACACACACACACACACACATTGTTCTGAGTCAGGGTCATGAATGGGTTACAAAGGAAAATAAGAAATATGGTAGACTGGGGTGTTCAAAATTTAGTGAGATTGGTTACAAGATGATTCTGAACAGGTGGAATATGTAGCATGTGAGCAGAATTAGAACATAGTTATAAATGACCTCAAGTCATAATTTGGTTACAGGTTGAATTATAAAGACAAACTTTAAATAACATATCTTTAAAAAGAAAAAAAAACAGATTTTAATAGGTTTATCCTATATTATATGTCTATATGAGTGAGAGGATTCTTGCTAAAATGCTCAGTTCCTATCCAGAAAGGCAAAGAAGATGGACATCAGAAGAAGGAGAAAAGAGGGAACAAGTCAGGAGCCTGACACAGAGGACCTCTGAGAAGCTTTGCCCTACAGACTATCAACGCAGATGCTGAGACTTATGGGCAACCTTTGGGCAGAGTGCAGGGAATCTTATGAAAGAAGTGGGAAACAGTAAGATCTGGAGAGGACAGGAACTCCAAAAGGAGAGCAACAGAACCAAAATATCGGAGCACAGGGATCTTTCCTGAGACTGATACTGCAACCAAGGACCATGCATGGAGATAACCTAAGACCCCTGCACAGATGTAGCCCATGGCAGTTCAGTATCCAAGTGGGTTTCATTGCGATAGGAACAGGGACTGTCTCTGACATGAACTGATTAGCCTGCTCTTTAATCACCTCCCCCTGAGGGGGAAGCACCATTACCAGGCCACAGAAGAAGACAATGCAGCCACTCCTGATGAGATCTGATAGACTAAGATCAGAAGGAAGGAAGAAAAGACCTCCCCTATCAGTGGACTTGGGGAGGGGTATGCATGCAGAGGATGGAAGAAGGGAGGGATTGGGACAGGAGGAGAGAGGGAACCACAGGGGGGACACAAAGTGAATAAAGTGTAATTAATAAAGAATTAAAAAAAAAAAGAAAAAAAAAAAACAGTTCCTGGTTTATACTTAAAGGTCGCATCATTGAGGGAAATTAAAGCAGGAACTCAGGAACGAACTTGAACTAGGAACCATGGAGGATTGCTCCTGTCTCGCTTCCACATGCTCATCCATGCTCATCCAGATTTCTTTTCCAGCACCACCTGACCAGGGAATAGTGCCACCCACAGTGGAATGGACCATCCTACATCAATTAACAATCAAGACCCTCCCCCACAGACGTGTCCACAGGCCAATCTGATCTGCACGCTCCCTCAAATGAAACTCCCTTCTCAGGTGATTCTAGGTTGTGTCAGGTTGACAGTTTCAGCTGACTAGGACATTTCTGATATCCATGCAAAATACTTAACATCTGCAGACATACTAATGAGCTCAGAAGTGAAACAATACTCCTTAGCTTGTGCAAACAACTGGTTCCACCCCCACGTGTTCTCTTAGTAGAGTCCATGGTTAATCACACTATTTGAGTCTCCTGTGAACTGGTTATAATCTCACATGTGGGATGAATTAAATAGAAATACTTAACACGCATTCATTTTTGTGTGAAAATCATTTAATCTTTTGTTGTCGATTATCTTTTTGACAGAAGCCAGGGATGAAAAGTGGGTGGGGTCTAGGCGTGGATTAAAAGGAGATAACCTCTGTTGCTTCAAGACTGTAAATGAGGCTGGCTACTGTGGCTGTTACATCACACCTGGTTTTTGCACGGCTAGGGTTGGAGCCCAGGGTCCCCCATGCTTTAAGCAAGCACTCTTCCAACTGAGTAGTATCCACAGCGCTCAAATGCCTTTTCTCACTAAGCCTCATTAAGTACTCAGTTACCTACAGCTAAAATCAAATACAACCTCCATAAAAAGCTTCTACAAAAACCAATTGGGGGCCGATGAGATGCTTCGGTGGGTAAAGATGCTTGCTGCCAAGCCTGATGCCCTGGATTTGGAGGATGTGGACCTACACGGTAGAAGATGAGAACTGACTCCTGGAAACTGTCCTCTGATCTCCACATGTGCACTTGTGCACTCTTGCATGAACACACACACTCAGATGTTAAAAGCAACCTGTAGTCAAACAATGACCAGACATAGGAGCATATTATCTATAATCCTAGAATGAGGGAGGCTGAAGCACGAATACAAGGACAAAGCCTGCACGTGCTACCGAGTAAAACCCTGTGGCTTTAAACAAAAAACAACAACAAAATCAAGTAAGAGAGACCTGTGCCTCCCAGCATACATGGTGCCTTCATGTTTTAGCATATTCCATCCTTGAAGCCAGGGTGATATTGGCTTGGTTATTTTTGTTCTGGTTCCTCATTACAAGTCCAGGGTCCATCTCCAGGAAGCGTGCTGCAGCAGACCCTTCTCTGAGCACCGACAGCAGCTTTTTAATTAATACTTAGTGGAAGATGTGGACCAGGATCAGCTACCTGGAGAAACAAGCTCAATTCCAACTTCGCTTTCTGGGCCCACTATGCCTAGTTTGCAATAATTGCCCCCAAAGACAGGATTAATTAAGGAAAAATGAATTTGACTTTCCATACATATCGGTCGCTTTTGGAGAAAAGGCATTGCTTAGAACTCCCAAGGAATAGAAGCTTTAGCTCTCTGCCCCTAAGAAAGGCTGAAGCATGATACAGACTGCAGCTCTTTCCTTAAAGGTAAAATATGCACAAGGCTACCAAGGAGTTTAAGAAATATCACTGGGAATCACTTCAGTACATGATCATGAGGGATTGCTTAAGGAAGTGGCAATGTCTATGTATGGTAAGGTACTTTGCAAAGATTAAAACCCAGGAGAGAGGTCCTGGGATGTAGCTCAGTGGCAGAGTAGTTGCTTAGCATTCACATGGTGCTAGGTACAATTTACATCCCATAAAACAGAAGGTTGAGACGCTGGTGGCATAGGTCAGTTGGCAGAGTGCTCACCTAGGTATGCAGAGCCTTGGATTGGTCCCCAGCTCTACATACATCACGAGTGACGGATTACTCTGCACTCAAGAGGTGGAGGCAGTAGGATCAAAAGTTCAAGGTCACCCTTGGTTACATAGTGATTCTGAGGCCAGATAGAGACGTTTTCTCAAAATGAACAAGTGAATAGTGATCCAAGTTAGGCATGGTGATGGTACCTGCCTTTAGTCACAACAGTCAGAAGGCCGAGGCAGCAAGATGGTAGATGTGGGTATATCTTGGGCTATATATTAAGCCCCTATTTCCAAAAAAAAAAAAGAGAGAAAAAGGAAAAATAATAAACAATGAAGTGGAAGAATTTGAATGAGTTATGGAATTGTTGATGGTCATGAAATAGGAAGGAACAAAGAGACACAGCACCACATACACACAAAACAAAGACCAAAAAGGGGAGGGAAAAAAAAGGAGAATAAGGAGACAGAAAGTCGAACAAATGATAACTGGTAACATCCTTCTACCCCAAATCTCGTGCACTGAAAGCTGGTTCCCCAAGTTGCAAGGTATGGGGGCTGGAGAGGTGGTTCAGAAGTTAGGAGCACTTGATGCTCTTTCAGAAGCCCTGGGTTTGGTTCCCTGCACCCAGCTTAGAACCATCTCCAGCTCCAGGGATCTGCCACCACCTTCTGGCTGCAGCTGCCGCCACGCACACATGGTACACTTACACCGACTTACGGCCATAAAATAAAAATAAATACACTTTGCATGTACGTATGTAAACCTCAGGGAATAAGTGGGTTAGAGCTTTCGTGTGTCTGGAGCGTGCCCACGTGTAGGAGTATGTGAGGGCGTGCAACCTATGTGCGTTCTCATAGGCCAGAAGAGGGAGGACACCAGCTGTCCTGTGCTGCCAATCTCCGTCTTACCGCCTTGAGACAGGGTCTCTACTGAAGCTGGATCTAGCCTAGAACTTAGCAAGCCCCAATGAACCTCCTGTAACCATCCCTAGCAGTATTGAAGTTAAAGGTCCAGCTCTTTACCTGGGTGGTGGCGATTCAAACTCAGGCCCTCACGCTTACACAGCAAGCACCCATTCACAAGACCAGCTCCACAGCCTGCTTACATATTTCTAGAAGGCTCATAACAACCTATTCCCTAAGATCTCATGCAACAGTATAGCAGGAAGAGAAATTGGAGGCGGTGGCAATGTGTGGAAGAAAGGCCAGCATCCTGAAGTAAGATAGACTAGACCTGCTCCACTCTCTCCTCTCTGGGGCGTCCAGTGAGCAGTGAACCGGCAGCTAGCACAGTCTGGAGCCCGTACATGAATGTGGACCAAGCGACATAAGAGCAGTCTCCAACTGCTCCTCTCATCGTCTCAGCACCTGGGATGGGGAGGCGCTGCTACTGGGTTGTTTTGTGTCTCCCATCTCACACTCAAGGGACCCTGAGAGGTGACAGGGACATGGCCACAGCCCCTTTGTTCTTGTCTTGCCCCCTCCAATCTCATTTTCCCTTTTGGCTGAAATCATCACTATGATATTTTAAAAACCCAAGTTAGTGTCCTATGCCCAAAGTAATAAATGTTTTATAGTTTCAATTAAACTAAATGTGAAGCGCTGGATCCCTCTTCTCTGGCTGAGGAGTCACTCAGACCCATTACCCGACTATCCATTAATTATAGGCGGGTTGCACACCACCCAGAATCTCCTGGAGACTATGCAATGAGATGGCATGGTGATGCCATGACCACACACCCCCAAATCTGTAGACTTTGTGTGTGTGTGTGTGTGTGTGTGTGTGTGTGTGTGTGTGTGTGTGTGCCTTTTCTTCTGCTGGCCTCAGACCCCAGGACTGCATGACCATTAAAGTCAAAGCCAGGACTCTTATTTCCATGGATGCTTGAGCCATCTTGTCACCGGCTTGCTGACCACCTACTGTGTGGCCTGTCCATCAGGAACACCACCATCTTCCCCCGCCCCCAGGGCCTTATGTATTTATTTATTTATTTATTTATTTATTCATTCATTCGTTCATTATGCTTTACAAGTTATGTGGTCTTGAAAAGTCTTAATAAGGTTCAGAATGTCTCATTATTATCAATTATACAATGTGTTGCTGCTTTTTTAATTTAATATTTTTTTAATATTTTTAAAAATTTCTTATTAATTACATTTTATTTACTTTGTATCCCCTCTGTGTTTCCCTCCCTCCTCCCATCCCAATCCCTCCCTTCCTCCCCACCTGCATGCATGCCCCTCCCCAAGTCCACTAACAGGGGAGGTCTTCTTTTCTTCCTTCTGATCCTAGTCTATTAGGTCTCATCAGGAGTGGCTGCATTGTCTTCTTCTGTGGCCTGGTAAGGCTGCTCCCCCCCTCAGGGGGAGGTAATTAAAGAGCAGGCCAATCAGTTCATGTCAGAGACAGTTCCTGTTCCTATTACTATGGAACCCACTTGGACACTGAACTGCCATGGGCTACATCTGTGCAGAGGTCCTAGGTTATCTCCATGCATGGTCCTTTGTAGATAAATGAAACTGGAAAAGATCATCCTGAATGAGCTATCCCAGAAGCAGAAAGACTCACACAGTGTATACTCACTCATACTCACTCATATAGATATATACTCACTCATATAGATATATAATATAGGATAAACCTACTAAAATCTGTACACCTAAAGAAACTAATCAAGAGGGAGGATTCTTGCTAAAATGGTCAATCCCCTTCCAGAAAGGTAAAGAAGATGGACATCAGAAGAAGGAGAAAAGAGGGAACAAGTCAGGAGCCTGACACAGAGGACCTCTGAAAGGCTCTGCCCTGCAGACTATCAAAGCAGATGCTGAGACTTAAGGCCAACCTTTGGGCAGAGTGCAGGGAATCTTATGAAAGAAGTGGGAAACAGTAAGATCTGGAGAGGACAGGAACTCCAAAAGGAGAGCAACAGAACCAAAAAATCTGAGCACAGGGGTCTTTCCTGAGACTGATACTGCAACCAAGGACCATGCATGGAGATAACCTAGAACCCCTGTGCAGATGTAGCCCATAGTAGCTCAGTGTCCAAGTGGGTTCCCTAGTAAGGGGAACAAGGGCTGTCTCTGACATGAACTCAGTGACGGGCTCTTTGATTACCTCCCCCTGAGGGGGGGGGGGCAGCCTTACCAGGCCACAGAGAAGATTATGAAGGACAGTCCTGATGAGGCCCGATAGGCTAGGGTCAGATGGAAGGGGAGGAGGTCCTCCCATATCAGTGAACTGGGGAAAGGGTATGGAAGGAGATGAGGGAGGGAGGAAAGGAGGGAGGAATGGAAGGATTGGGAGGGGATGAGGGTTGGGGCTACAGCTGGGATACAAAGTGAATAAAGTGTAATAAATTAAAAATTATATTAAGAAAGCAAAATAAATGGAATATTATTTTAAAAAAAAGAATGAGGGAAGAGGATAAGGAAGGTCTTTTGTTTCCCCAAAATCTTCCCTCTTGTAGAAGGATACATCTGTTCCTATCTGCCCTCAAATTGAACTCCTGCTCTAAAAGTATTTCTAATTATATGAAGAAATAAGAGACCTGATGTCACACCTCAGAGGTAAACTAAGACTCAGATTTTTTTTAACATAACTAGTAAGTTCAGTCAAAATTGTTGTATACACAAATGGACACCTGTGCTCACAAGTACTTGAGAGCATTGACACGAAGACGACAAGTGAGGCTCCAAATATCCTGAGTCAGCATCCTCCAGGTGATGCTCTCTGCACAGGGCAGAACTGGTCATTTTAAAGCTAAAATGTAATGATTCAGAGATCTACAAACTATAAAAAGAAAAAAATGACTACTGAATCCTTGGATTAAAAATCTTTGAGGACAACAATAAAGCACTTACAGATGAAAACCAAGTAAAATAAGCAATACAAATGTACAGAAAGTGGCTAGAGTTACACTGAAGGATAAAGCTATACCTCCAAAGGTAGTTAATAGAAAATAAGAAAAAATAAACATAGGCTAGATAAGGTCTAACCCAAGAAAATAACAAAGAGCACCAAGAGGTAAAAGGATACATTTTGTTTCTGAACCAGCCAGCAATGGGACAAAGAAACAAAAATTGATAACACAAATAAGTAAGCGTAAACTATGGCTTCTTCGAAGCTAGCAATAATGTATCTAAGCTTCTAAAACTAAATTATGACAAGATTTAAAAGGTTTCAAAACTACAATTTTTTTTTAATGAACACAAATGAAAATTTAAATTGGATGGAATTTGAATGGAGATATTTAATGTATCACATTCTTAAAAATAGAAAAACCAAAGTGAAATATCTGAGTATATATGTATATATAAATATAAATGTATATGTAAATATCAAACTAATATAAAAGAGAACCATAAAGCCTAAGGTATCTAGTCATATATTAAAGATAATAAATGTCCTTTCTTCTTTACCTTCCTCAGAATGCCTGACTGCTACACAAGAGCTCAAACTTCTAGGGAAGACATAATAATTACCTCACACATTATTCAAAAGCAAGAATGTTTTCCAGTCAGTTTTGGTTATGTAAGTTATATAAATTGTTAAAGGCTAAGGAAAAACATTACAAGTTAGTAATATGTATACAGTTGTATTCACTCAAGCGTATGCTGAAGATCCTCAGGAAAATGTTAGTGTTTAATGTGACTTCAAACATTTATTATGATCAAGAATTACTGAAGTGGGAAGCAGGGCTTAGCATCAGAAAAAAAAAATCAGTGTTAATTCCATGCAATCACTGATGAAAGGGAGAAAATTCAGTAATCTCAATAAAGAACAAATTTTCTAAAACTTTACCATCTAATTATGAAAATCTCTTGAAAATTGGGAGTTGTGAAATTTTAATTTGACAAAAACTGTGTCCCATCAACCCACATCTAATACAGTATTCTATTAGTGAAAATCCCCTGAGTGGATTTTCATCAAATGTTCCCCTCCTCCAGTCACAAATAAGCTAAGACTTCACCCACCTTCGCTGCCATTGGAACTATGTGAACACTCAGCCCAGGGCAAGGCAAGAAAAGTAAAAGCATAACACAATATTTATTAACATTGTTATGAGACTGTGTTAGTTTTCTGCTGCTGTGATAAAACACTCTGACAAAAGCAACTTAGAAAAGGTTTATTTGGACTCACAGTTCCAGAGGGATGGACTCCTTCACAGTGAGGAAGGCATGACAAGAGTGTGAAAGGTCACTTTCATCTGCACACAGGAAGCAGGAGAAAATAGGAAGTACAGCCAGGTTAAAAACACTCAAATCCCACTCCCAGTGAAATACTTCCTACTGCAAGGCTCTGCCTCCTGAAGGTTTCCTAACCTCCCCAAACAGTGCCACCTGCTGGGGATGGAGTGTTCATGCACATGAGCCTATGGGGGGTGTTTCTCATTAGAACACCACAGAGCCACAATCACTGACGTTAGAAACCCAGCAGAATCCTGAAACAAACTAATCAGAAGAAAGGAAATCAAATTCAGTGTTTGTCAGGTTTAAGATAAACTTACAGAATGAAGAGCACGTGTCCCTATCAGCAGCAAGAGCACACACACACACACACATTGATTTTTAAAAAATGATAAAATGTCTACAAACTACAGAAGAAGAGAGGATAATGCCACTACTTGAAGACATAGGGGAAGGCTTGAGAAAATAGGAAATAAATTCATAGATCAATTATGTTGGTAAAAATGTTGAATTTTTTAAAATATTTAGTTTATTCGTATATAAGTGTATGTGTATCGTATGTGAATGCATGCACATGAATGTGGCGCCTTCAGTTGCCAAAAGAGGGCATCAGATTCCCCTGCAGCTGGAGTTACAGGCAGTTGTACCTGTAACCTACCGCAACTGGGAATCCAGCTCAAGGTCTTCCGAAAGTGTTCTGAACCACTGAGCCACCTCTCCAGCTGTGATGTTTTTAAAACAGGCTTTCACTGTGTAGCTCAAGTGTGCCTTGAACTTGCCATTCTCTTATCTCAGCTTCACAGTGCTAGAATTATAGGTGTATACCACGATGCCCTTATTTTTAGTGTAATTAAAATAAAAACTTCAGAACAACTTTATGAGATATTTGATCAACAATGTATTATTCCAAATGAGTCCTAACTTTCTAACCACGTCCATTGATTCCTGTAGTTAGGGGGAATAGATCTACCATGCATATCAACAAGTAACATGAACAGACCTAGCCAGGTATGCTGGTACATGCCTATAATCCCAACACTGGGAGAGGCTGAGGCAGAAAGATGGCAAGTTCAGGGTCTCCCAGGGCTACATAGTGAGCTGCTGTCTCAAAAACTGAGTCAAACAGGAGGTATCACAGCCAGGCATGGTGGTGCATGCTTTTAATCTCTGCACATGGAAGGCAAAGGCAGGTGGATCTCTGTGAATTTGAGGCCAGGCTAGTCTACAGAGTAAGTCCAGGACAGCCAAGGTTACAGAAAAACCCTGTCTTGAGGTTTAAAAAACTAGGGGTATGAAGACTGGGAGACCAGTAAAATGGCAATGGGAGACTTAAGAGGCTGTCATCCATCTCTATAGATTCGTGTCCAGCATTGTTGCAAGAATGCTTTCACTGAAATCCAGTACCTCAGACTGGGAAGTGACTCCGGGGGATTTTTTTCCAAAGTTTACCTGTGATGCAACAATAGAGAAAAAGGAGTTCAAAGTCAGGATGTCATGATCCTGTCCTACTCAGGCTTTCCCAGTGCCCCTGTTGAAGTTTCTCTTTCTACATTTCTTCTCGCAGAAACGATTCTGATTCCCAATCCAAGATTGATGCTTTCAGCCCAAAAGCCCTGCCTTCTCAGCAATCATCTTTTCTATCACATCCCTGTCTCTGTGTTCAAACACCACGGCCAAAACATCTTAAGGAAGAACGCATTTGTTTTAGCTTATATCCTCAGGTTATGGCTCATCCTTAAAGGGAAATCAAGGCACCAAAAACTAACTTGCCATCTCTCAGCCACAGTTAGGAGCAAAGAGAATGAATGCATGCTTGGTGCGCAGCTTACTTTTTCCACTCATACACAGTCCAGAACCCAAGCCCAGGGAATGGGGCCAGTCACTGAGGATGGGCCCTCCCATATCAGTTAACATAATAAAAACAGTCCCCCACGGACATTTTCACAGGCCAACCCAGCAGAGACAATCCCTCATTGAGATTTTTCTTTTTCCAGGGGATTCTAGGTTGTGTCAAGTTGACTATGAAAGCTAACCATCATACCGTCTACGTACCTCATTCCTTTGGATATTTCTCTTATGGGAATACACCATAATCACTAGGATGGCTAGTTTCATGTTGATTTGACACAAGCTAGAATCATCAGGGGAGATGGACTCTCAATTGAGAACAAGTCTCCACAAAATCAGGCTGCAGGTGGTTGTATAGTGTGTTTTCCTAATTAGTAATTGATGGTGCCACCCTGGTCTTGGGTTGTATAAGAAAGAAAGCTGAGCAAGCCCATGAGGAGCACACCGGCAAGCAGTACCCCTTCACGGCTTCTGCATCACCCCCTACCTACAGGCCCCTGCTCTGCTTGAGTTCCTGTCCTGATTTCCCTCAGCATTGAAGTACAACCTGAGAGTTGTATGCTGAAATGAAACCTCTCATGTTCCTGGTCATGGTGTTTCATCACAGCAATATAAACCCTAACTAAGACAGTCACTATCATTTTCCCCCCAAGCCTGGCACAGAGCCCGACACCTAACAGAATTTTCAGTAAAGGCATTTGAATAAGTGATCAAATAATCAAAAGAAAGGCACTTACCTGTCAACCTGCATCAATAAAAGCGAGAAAGAAGCAGCCTCCCCTGGCTGGTACCACCAACAAACAGGAGGGTAGGAGACTGGGGAGGGGATGGAGAATTTGGCATCTGTGAGAATTTTCAAATGCGCTCAGGAAGCCAGCCATGAACAAGCTTCTGAAGAAAATAGAATCAACAAGTGGTCCTACAAGACATGGTCCCTGCCCTCAGTAAGCATCTCATCTGGCTAGACACCCTGTGAAAACAAAGAGCTACAGAGGAGCCACCTAAAAGCCAGTCCCTCACCAAGGGAGAGGCACAATTGCACAGATGCACCTTGTGTTGCAGACTTCTCCCAGCCTGGGGTCCTGTACTCACTCAGTCTCCTGGTGCCCTTACTCTTGTCAATCTCGGGCTCTTGTCAATCTCGGGTTTGTGAGGTGGCTCTGAAGTCAAGGAGCATGAGGGCAGGGAAATAGAAGAAGGAGAAAAAGCAGGAGGCGGGATGCTGTCTGAGGACACAGAGGGCAAAAGCATCCTGTGTTCACCTGGGTCTTTCTCATCCCAGGTACTCTCTGAAACGAGCTTCACGGGGTTTCTCTGGAGCAAGTCTGTACATGACGTTATATTCAAGAGGCACATCTTCAAGTTCCCACTGGCAGAACAAAGGAGGTTTCCTCCTTGTGTGAAGCACCTTTCCTCTGGCAGCTCTGTCTGCATGCAGGACTGAACAGACCCTGGGCAGGAGGCTGGCCTGCCCCTGAATCAGTGGTGCCTGCATACCAATAGGGATAGAGCTATTTATGAAGTGAAGACAGGCAAGACGGACACACAAAATGTAAAAATTTGAAAATACTCAGGCCAGTGAAATCCCACCCCTTCCTGTGGACCATACACCTAAGAAACCAAGCTATGGGAGCTCCCTAGGTCATTGGTCTGTGCTAAGGACTCTGGAGAGAGCAAAGGCCCCAGGATGGAGGAGTCAGGGATGCTCGGAAGATCTAGTGGACCCTGGCTGCAGCCACTGACACAACCAGCTATGGGGACACAAAATATTGACTTCCAAAGGAAAAGAAATCACCACTCTTCCCTATTTTGCAGAACTATCAGCAAGAACTTAATATCTCTCTCTCTCTCTCTCTCTCTCTGAATGTATGCATCTCTATCTCTGTCTCTCTTTATGTCTCTGTGTGTCTCTCTCTGTATATTATTTTTCATTTCATCAATAAATGTGTGAGTCTTTCTCCTGGGTATGTTAGTATCTTATCCTACCCTCAAGACAGAGATTATTTCAGAGACAGAAGTCTATGAGATGAATAAGACCAAGTGCCTAAAGATGGAAGGGTCTCCCATGCTGATAGATCAGAAGAATCAATACTGTGAAAATGACCATCTTACCAAAAACAACCACAGATTCAACACAATCTCAATGAATAAAGTTCAGTGGCATTCTTCACATAAACCGAAAAGACAAACTTAAAGTTCATATGAATGAACAGAAGACCCAAGTCAGCCAAAGCAATCCTGAGTAAAAAGAGGGCTTCAGGAAGTTTGACCATGCTTGATTTTAACCTACACTACAAAACCATGATAACGAAAATAGCATGTTCCTGCAGCAATAGATCGGTGGAATAGACTGTTTTAATTTCATGGGATTTCATTTGTTAATTATTTACTTTCTGAATAAGACACTGCTTATTCAGTAAATGAGATCAATAACTGACAAATGTGACTTTGTAAAATTAAAAGGCTTCTGTAAAGCCAAGGAAACTGTCAGTTGAATAAAATGGCAGCCTACAGTATGGGAGAATACCTCTTCTAGCTACACATATGATAAAGAATTTGTATCTAGAATATTAAGAACCCAAAAAAATTAAATATCAAAAACAAACAACCCAATTAAAATGTGGGCTATGGGGTCTAGAGAGACGGCTCAGCAGTTAAGAGCACCTGCTGCTCTTGCAGAGGACCCAGGTTTGGTTCCCAGCACCCACATGGTGTCTCACAACCATCTGTAGCTCCAGTTCCAGGGATTCGATTCCCTCTACAGGCATGAAGCACTCAGTGCAAATATTATATGCAGCCAAACAGGATGAATTAATTATGGTTATCTATTTTTCAAAATAGACGGAGGAGGAGAATGATGAGGAAGAAGAGGAGAGGGAAGAGAAGAGGAGAAAGATGAGTTAAAATGGCTGGAGGGGACTGGAAGGTAATTAATGATGGATATGATTATTATATGTAAGAAATTATCAGATGATAAGTAATGACATTTTAAAAGGAAAGAAAGAACCAGACAAGTGTGGTGATGTCCACTTGCCATCTCAGCACTGGAGATTAGTGAGTAGATGAATCGTTATTTGGAAGCCAGGGCCCTTTCTCAAGGAAGAGGGAAAGGAGGGGCAGTTGGAGAAATGGCTGGTTAAGTGCTTCCTGCATATACTTGAGCTGAATCCCCAGAACCCTTGTAAAAAGCCAGCTGTGGTGGTGCACGCCTGCAATCCCAGTACTGAAGAGAAGGAAAAAAAGCTCCCTCAGGCTTTGCGCTTTCAAGGCCCTGCTTCCAATATATGAGGATTGAGGTGGTCCCAGCTTAAGCTCTCTAAGTCCTGTGTCCAAACGCACAATGTCTTCAACAGTAAGGCCCTACCTTTAGATTCTTGGAGGTAACCAAGAAGAGCAGCAATAGCCGATATTGTTTTGACTCAATAGGAGGTTTCCTAAGCTGGGTACTAGGGTTTTGTTGAATAGACTGTGGCCCTCAAGGGGAGTACATCCCTGGTGTAACCTTACTTAAAGTCTACATATGTGTACACATAGACACTTATATGTAGTTTCATATAGTCGTAAAATAATATTAGTCTGTCTAGTTTTATGTGAGTACCTTTAGTGTTATTTACTCCTCTCATTCCCCAGTTAAGGTCACCCACCTGACCCCATGTTTCCAGTTTCCCCTTCTTATCCCCTGCTATGTCCCTCTCTAGAGCTCCTTCCCCCACCCCATCCCTTTTTACCTTCGTATCTAAACATCTGGAGCTAGGAACCACAAATAAGGGAGACTGCCTGGCAATTGTCCTGGGTTATCTCATTCAATATATTTTTTCCTAGCTCCTTTGATTCATCTGAAATTTTCATGATTTCCTTTTACAGCTGAATAGTATTCCACACTGTATATGAACCACATCTTCATTATCCATTCATCAGTTGAAGGACATTTAGGTTGTTTCCATTTCCTAGCTATTGTGAATAGAACAGCAATGAACATGGCTGAGCAAATACCTGTGGAGTGGGATGCCAAGTCCTTTGAGCATATGCCAAGGAGTGGCATAGCTGGGTCATACAAAACACCTATTTTTAGCTTTTTGGAGAGTTTTCTACACTGATTTCCAGAATGGCTGCACCAGTTTGCAATCCCAACAATAGTGACTGAGGGTCTTTCTTTCTGCACATCCTCACTGGCATTTGCTATAAATTGTTTTCTTAATCTTAGCTATTCTGGTTAGTGTGAAATCAAATCTCAAAGTTGTTTTTTATTTTCCTTTCCCTAATTGCTAAAGGTGAACACTGTTGAAATATTTTGCAGCTGACTAGCACAGCAAAATATCCCCAGAGGTGCATGGTGGCACTATATCTTGGGGGGAACCAGCAATTAGTGAAAGCGTGGTGAATTTAAAAGAGAACAAGGAGGGGCTTATGGGGAGGGGGAAGAGGAAGGAAAGGAAATGGGAAATGGTGTTATTATGCTATAATCTCACAAAGAAAAACCATTAAGAAAAAAAACAGAAATCTACAACTGAACAGAATGGAGAGATACATCTACAAAACAATCCCTACACCTAAGGCTCAGGGAACACTGGGAAAGAGGGGGTGGAAAGATTGTAAGAGCCAGAGGACCAACATGTCCACTGTGAGACTCTGTATTTGACAGAAAAGCTGCAACCTCAGATCTCAAAAATATGGTCACCTAAAGAAGACCGGAACAAAGGCAATACCAGCTGGCACAGTGATGTGTATGGGGGAGATCTCACAGGGCCTCTCCACTGGATGAGGAGTTAAAGGCAACTGATGTCTTCTAAGAGAGACAGAATTAGTCTTCCCCAAGAACCAGCCCTATAAGACACACGCATAGAAGCAATGCTAGTGGACTCGGTGGTTTCTATTTATGTATTTATATGTATGGATGCATGTAACAATAATGATTAAAGGAAAAAGTATGGGTTGAGGAAGACTCCTGTTGAGCATTGGTCTCCACACATGTGAACACACTTGCATACACATTTCCACACATAAATCTACCCACACACACGGGGGCACAGTACACACACAGAGTCTTAGGGTTTCTGTGCTGTGAAGAGAGACCATGGCCAAGGCAACTCTTAAAAAGGAAAACATTTAATTGGGCCTGGCTTACAGTTTCAGAGGTTTAGTCCATTATCATCATAGCAGGAAGCATGGCGGTGTGCAGGCAGACATGGTGCTGGAGGAACAGACAGTTCTACATCTGGATCCAAGGGCAGCAGAAGGGGACAGAGATTGAGCATAGGAGACCTCAAAGCCTGTGTCCGTAGTGATTCATTTCCTCCAATAACACCACATCTACCCAAATAAGGCCCCACCTTCTAATAGTACTTCTCCTTATGAGCCAATAAAGCTATGGGGGCCATACTTACTCAAACCACACACACACAAATGAAGATAAAAGGAAAGAGAAAGATATTAGAGGCAGAGGTCCCTGGCCTCTGGAAGAGTCAGAAAAACTAACAAACAGGCAGCAAAGCTCACCCACCTGGAAGCTACCCACACTTAGTCTACGGCAAGGCAGTGCGGTTCACTAACCCCCTGAGAGCAGTATATCAATGGTACACAATAATAACTATCATCTACTTCTTCTCTCCAGGCAAAGAAGGAATGTGATATTGATCCCATCTGTCCAAAACACAAAGACCAGAGTCTCTATTCAAATGGAAAAATCCTCAGCTTCATGGAAAATTCCACTATCCAAAATGTTCCGTTTCAAAAGGCATTTTGGACAGCCCAGACTTCTACTGTAATGCTATTGCTCTTATTACCAGAGTCCCTGCCACACAGTGGGTGGTGCTGGTGCCCATCAGGTCACTCTTGAAGCCTTATAAGGCTTCCTGTGATTGCCTCTGTGGAGTGGGGAAACCCAGGCTGCTCAGGCTTCTGCCTGTTACATCAGACAGGGTCTGAGTCACTCTGAGACGCTGGCCTTTGTTGAAGTTCTCCTTGGCAGAGCGGATTTTAAATAGACTAAATAGACTCACCCATCCTCCTTCCTTTCCCATGATTCATGAATTCCCAGGGTGTGAGGACTCTCCAGATTTCTTTAATGTCTCCCTGTCTCTAGGCCAGAGGGATCTGGGTATGCACGGGGAAGACAGGTGTTCCAGAGACCGTCCCTGGGGAGATGGAACACTCATCCACTTATCCCAGAAAGGGAACCAATGACAGATCAAAGTTATGATTCCACCATAGTCCAACATGGTGAGGCAGTGGGTTTACACGGGTTACTAAGGGGAGCAGGGATGACTGAAAAAAAAAAAAAAACAGCTGCATTGTCGTAAAGTGCGCCCCAACACAGGTGACATCTCATGTCATGCAGACAACCCTAAAGCTGTCTGCACAGTTTGCAGGCAGCAGCACAGGTCTGAGACTCTCTGCAGCCTGACTGCTCAATCTCCACCTGCAAGCAATTGTTTACAGCATCTGCAAGATAGAGAGGGGCCTTGGAGAATCTTGAAAGTTCCAGTTTTCCCAGACATGTGACTTGTTTACCTCCTGAGGCTGATGAGTCTCTGCCTCCCTCCTCGAGGGAATGTTCCAGTTCAGAGGAAGCTGCCACCCATCAACAAGCAAGCCATCAGGAGAAGTCACAGCCCAGGACCCGACCTGACTCTCTTTGTATTTTACAAATCCACTCTGTTCATAGGAGAAAATGATCACATTCTGGACATGGTCCTGGTTCCCAGCTGATTCTACCCATTCCTTTCCGTGTCCAAATGATGAGTGTTCATCTCATTTCTTCCATCTCTATTCCTTCCTTATCCGTCAATGTTTTATTTAGGACTAGCTTCAATATTCACAGGAACATCAAGACTAGAAAGGATTTTCCTATGTGTGTTTAACACATCCATGCAGAGAGAGAGAGAGAGAGAAGGAAATGATAGATAGATAGATAGATAGATAGATAGATAGATAGATAGATGACACGTAGATGGATAGATGATAGGGAGACTAGTAAAAGCAATTAGTTTTCAGCCATTAAGCCTCTCTATCTGCATGAACTTGGCAGCCTGTGACCAAGCAGCAACATGTGAGACCAGAGGTCCCCGAGGTCCCTCTTTGCTGAATTGTTATGACATACTGTGCTACAGTGACTCTTGGTTTGAAAATGAAATAGTGGAGCCCATAAGCAGCAGTTTTTCTTGGCTTACTTGGAGCCAGTGGTCCTCTGGGGGTTTTCAAGGAGCCCAGCAGCAGCAGTGTGCAGAACCATCATGCAAACATTTATTCAACATCTACAAAAGTTCCAGGTACTGTGTGTGTCACCTCAGTCCACTCAGAACACACCTAGCAGGGATGCTTAGTCTCAGCTGCTGCACAGGATGCTCTCATTATCACGAAGCCAGTAAGAAAAGGACATGCAACTCCAGGGGGCTGCTGGGCTGTAGAGCAGCAACTCTTTCCTTTTGTTTTCTGGATATTAGACACTCTCAGGTAGCATACGCTGGCCTCAGATTTACTATGTAGGAGAGAACAGCCTTGAACTTATGATCCTCCTACTTCCATTTCCTGAGGATGGCAGGTACATGAATCACCGCGCCTGGTCTTATGTGGTTCTGGAGCTCGAAGTCAAGGATTCATGCACGCTAGGCGAGCAGTCTGCCAACTGAGCTACAGCCCCGGAGCTCTGAGCTAACTCCCTTCCTAATGCCCCTGACAGAGGTTATAATAGTTCCCTCTGCTGAGAGCTGGTGGCTGCACATTAAAAAGAGGGCACATTCTTTTTTATCATCACAGAGACTCCTGAGGCCAGAGAGCTTTTATTAAAGAACAAGATAGGAACAAAGAAGTCATGGAGACAGTGACTGGTGCTTCCTCATCACGCAGTCAGAGACAAGGTCCCCTTGCATTACATCCACATGATGTCCTGCTACCCAACTGTCCAGCTCTATTAAAGCTGCTAGGCTAGGTCTCCCATCTGGTTAACCTTCTGTTTACAACCTGGCCTCTGAACCACAATTTCCTGAATTCGTTACTTACAGCATCCAACTCGGAGGGCTGGTGGGGGGGAGGGGCAAAGGACAGGAAAAAGACAGTTCAAAGGAAAAAATTCAATCCTATTTGGACCACAAACCTAATGGACACTTTTAATGTATCCTTTCCTTCCACCCCGCAAAGCCACTGAGCCTCAGACCCCAGTAGCAATGATGATAGACCCCATTTTATGTCTGAGAGTGGTTGCCCATGGTCTTGTTGTTGGCTGGGCCACCCCAACCCCAGCTCATACATTTATTTTTCCCTCCTTAACTACTGTAACTTCTTCACTTGCATTTTACCCCTCTAATTCCATGCATTCATCCCAGGTCACGGTCTGACCACAGTCCCCCTCACTCCCCAAAGCTTGCTGTAGCTCCTAGCTACTAACAGAATCAAAGTCCAGCTCCCCATCCTGCTCATCAGTCCCTCTGCAACTTGAGGGCTATCTGTTCTTTGGGTCTTCTTTTGCCAAGCTGCAGTCACAGAGGAACCTGGGGAAAGAAGCTAAGGACACCCTATGCATGGCCCCTTCATGAAAACTTCCCACTCTGAAGTTCTGTGCCAAACAGCACTACATTCAAAAATGGCTGCTGTCGTATATGCTTTAGGAATCTTCTATAAGTTTCCATATGGCTTTCAAAGGGCCTTTAGTGTTAGTTAACTAGTTAGTTAGTTAGTTAGTTAGTTAGTTAGTTAGTTAGTTAGTTAGTTGTCCCTCCCCACTTTCCCTCCTACATTCTTTCTCCTATCTCCCTTCCTATTTAATCCTTCTATGCTAATTTCCCCTTTATCTCCCTCTAGCACTACATTCTATTTACCTTCCTTGAGAGAGCCCCTCCTTCTCCTCCTCCCTGGTCCCTTACTAAATATATATATATATATATATATATATATATATATATATATATATATATATATATATATATATATAT
>NW_026587032.1:3957226-3982592 GCF_907164565.1 Psammomys obesus | reverse complement strand
TATATATATATATATATATATATATATATATATATATATATATATATTTGTATGGGTTTTGTTTGATTTTTAGTTTAGCTTTCAATTTTTTTTTTATTTTTATTTTATATGCATTGCTGTTTTGCCTGTACAATGTCTATGTGAGGGTGTCAGATCCCCTGGAACTGGAGTTGCAGGCAGATTTGAACTGATGGGAATTGAACCCAGGTTCCCCCCACCTCCAACCCCCCCACCCCGTACTCTTAACCACTGAGCCATCTCCCCAGCCCCTAGAATTTTTGTTTTGCTTTTCTGGGAGGGAGGAAAAAGAGAGATAGAGTATACATGAAGCTGAGCAGGTAAGGAGGTAGAGGAGGGGATTTAGGGGGAGGTGGGAGAGGAAAAAAAGCATGGTCAAAATTAAAAATTTATAATTAAAAAAAAAACAGCTGCTAAGAGCTCATACTATCTGCCACAGAACTGAAGTTTGGTTTTCAGCACCCACATCAGACAATTCGTGACTGCCTATAACTACAGCTCCAGAGGATCCAACGCGCCTTCCTTATCTCTATGTGTACCTCCACACACATGGTGCACAGAGAGAGAGATAGACATGAATAAAAATTAAAACATGCTTTAAGATCATGAAAATTTCCCTGCCTCCACTCTCAGAATTCGGCATCCCATCCCACAGGAGTACCATGTGGGGGTGGGGTGCACTCATGGTTGATCTTCATGTCAATTTGACTACATTAAGAACCATCACAGAAACACACCTCTGGGTACATCTGTAAGGGTGTTTCAAGAAAGCGCTCACTGAGAAGGGAAGACCCACCCAGAATGCAGGCTGCACCATTGCAGATGTTGGGATCGCAGTCAGAACAAAAAGAAAAAGAAAGCTGAGCACTGACATTCATTCCTCTCTCTCCACTTTCTTACTGTGGATGTGGTCTGACCAGCTGCCACACACGCCTGTCACCATGCTTTCCCTCCCATGATGGACTGTATCCTCAGACTGTAAACCAAAACAAACACTTTTTTCGTCCTGAAGTTACCTTTATGAGATATGTTGTCACAACAAGACAATTAATTAATGCGCTATGGTAACCCCAGGTATCATCAAACCCTCAAGAGAATGGAGTCTGCCATTGGCTTCTCTATGCCCGCCCCCAACCGACAAAATCATGCTAATAAATCTGTGCTGAATTGAATTAAATGGAGATGTTACCTAGAGGACACAAGTTGAAACTTATCATAATGTAGACTCTGAGATGATGGGGAAGTTGGAGGAACTGTGACCTCTCTTCTCAGAACTCAATTATCTACATAAGAACCAATGTCTCGATATCTAACTATTAATTTGCTCGCAATCATCTCAGCCTCTAAGGTTCACAAATGTCCCTTTCAATTTCCCAGCCACAGTTTTATAGGAAATGACACTCTCCTCGTGCATAGACTCACAATGGCCCTAGGGCCATCTCCCTCCATCCACACCCTTCACATGCCCTAAAGCTGTCTTAGGTTCTGCTTTTCTGCTTTGTTAAAATTAAACTCCTAAATTAGTGGAGGTGGGAAAATGGCTCATTATGTAAATTGTTTGCCTGTGTGAGCATGAAGATATGAATTTGGATCCCCAGAATTCATGTAAAAGCCAGGTATGGTGGCAAATGTCTGTAACTCCAGTGCTAAGGAAGCTGAGACAGGAGGATTCCTGGGGCTTGCAAGCTCCAGGTTTACTGAACAACTTAGTCTCAGAAAGAAAGAAAAAAAGATGGCGAGATTTAGGAACACACTGTATGTGGACTTCTGGCCTTTACACACACACACACACACACACACACACACACACACACACACACACATACACACACTGAAAGCCCATCCCCACAACTTTTTGGGGACATGTCTTGGGATCCACAGTTTCCTGTTCAGCATCAAATCAATAGCTGAGGACTACAAGGTTTACTGGCATCCTGAGTTAAAGAAATCTATTCTAATTAATCCTCCACTTAAAAAATGATGGCCTTTAGCCATCTCAGGGGCAGCAGTCAACAACTCCAAACAGAAAGAAAATGCAGTCTTGGCTTCTCATGAAATCAATACCTCCTCCCACTGAGCTCTGTTCTGGGTCATGCCAATGGGGCAACAGATGTGGCCTTAGCCATCCCCTGACACAAGCCTGGTGGGTGGAATGAAAGGAGTTTAGGTTCCCAACCCAGACCCCAGACCCAGCTGAATAGAGGCTTCCCCAGGATTCCACCTGCATCATTACACACAGTTACAGATGCCATTTTCTCAGTGTAAACCCATCAGTGACAACCCAGAGGTACCCAAAATGTGTTGGCATCACATTACAGAAGAAAAAAAAAAAAAAAAAAGACTTCCTTCTGGCGCACAGTGAGCTCAGATTTTAAGTTCTCTTTTTCTCTCTCCCTGTGTCTTACATTGTCTCTTGATGAAAATCTGTCCATTGTATGAGTCTGAATCTGTGCCTACCTAAATGCTGCCATGTGTATCTGTCTGTCCCTCTGTCTGTGTCCCCAGTAAAAGGATTTTGCTCTGTATTTATTAAACATCACAGAAGGTATCACACGGGGAAGGAATGAGGAAGTCTTTACTAGAGTTTGACAAGAGATAAAACTCCACTGAACAAGCAAACTGCAAACATCACTGCACATAGACTTATCAACCTACACCCATGTCACTCCCAACATTGATGATAAATATTTATTTTATAAGGTTGCTTTCAACCTCTCTGCTATTCCCAGCATCCATAACCATAATGTACAAATACGCTTGTGTCACTCATAGGTCAGGAGCATGGAAGAGTACATAATCTAAGATTGCAACAATGCATTAGCTTGGGTTATAAAAGCTGATTACATGGGAAATCCAAAGCAAGTGATATTTGTTGTTACATTTTCCTCTGAAAGGCAGGTTAAACACACTGGCCATGTACACAGTAGGACAGCAGTCCAAAGTCTTAAGTGACCCAGGGTGTAATATTAACTCAGTTGTGAGGTCCAGCAAAAGTTCCAGTCTCTTATAACGTAAGAGATATTTTTGTAATAATGAATCACCACAGTATGTGTCTGTGTGTCTGCATGCTAAGACTTCTTGGTTAAGCCAGAAAAAAATCTGGTAAGAAATGGGAGCAAAGAAGAGAAGTTTATATCACCACTATCAATGCTAAACCAGGTAGTTAGATAGTCCAACCTTTGGAGACTGGTACACCATACAACCTCAGGATAACCTGGGAAGTCCCTGGAGGGGGAGAGAAATAGGCCACCTGGAAGGTGGTGGTTTAAAAAGGCCCAGGAGGCTGTCGCTATGCGTAGTTAGCAACGTGGTCCTGCTGAGGCTGCAGAAGGCTCATGGCATACATTGGCTACAAATCAGGGAACTGTATCTAGGTTGATGCCTGTCTACCTGGAAGACTCAAGTTATCTACATTTGTTTCCTTATCTGGAATATTATATACTGGAGGTTCACTAAGCAGTGACAAGTCTTACTGAGCAGGCTTCACATAGAACAGAGACACTAGTTCACCTTGATCCCAAGATGCCCCTCCACTCATTAACTAGGTCAAGACATTCAAAGTCCAGACCATCCCCTGAATGAGAAAGAATAGCAAAAATAAGCTCAGGAGAAAGTCAGGAAAAAGTTTCCCTTCAGTCTTATTTCATATATAACAGGAAACACTGGGGAAAATGTCCATCAACACACAGGTCCCCCCACTACTAGAAAATTCCTCATGCTGAAAAAGTAGGAGTGGTGAAAAGAAGATGAGATGCTTGGACATAATCATAGGCTCTCTCCCATATTCTTGGCTTCACTCTGGCAGGCCTCTAACATCAACCCTCTACTATTCTGAAGTCAGAAGACACAAGGGCCACATGGGATGAAAGACAGGGAAGATCTAAGAACAACTCAGAACAGCACCACCACCATCCAAAACATACTGATGACTGGAAGTCTGATCAGGGTGAGTATCTTAGTTACTTTCCTACTGTCATGACAATACACCACAATGAAGGGTACCTATAAAAGGAAGCATTTAATCTGGGGCTCATGGTTCTAGAGCATTAGAGTCCATACCTGTTGTGGTGGAAGATCATGGCAGCAGGCAGGCAGGCATGACATTGGACAAGCAGCTAAGAGCTTACATCCTTATCAGCAAGTAGGCAGTGAGGAATGGCATAGTCTTTTGAAACCTCAAAGCTTGTCCCCAGTGACATACCTCTTCCAATGAGGCCACACCTCCTAATCTTTTCCAAACAGTTCCAGCAGCTGGGAACCAAGTATTCAAATATACGAGCTTAAACACCACAGTGAATATACCCAGCTATGGCCATGTTGGGAGACCAGCTCCAGGGGAGGGAAGATGGACCAGGAGAACTTTAAACATGCTGAAATTTGAGTCCACTGAACTGAAAGATCTGAGTGAGCCCTTCTAGGACTATGTAGAATTCTGTATTCTGAATTCTCCCTTCTAGCAAAAGTAATCCAGTTGGGGGAAATAAAGTCATATAGCTGTAACATGAATTCATGACATACACACTCGTCCTCACGTATGTACACACATACTAAAAGTTAGAGTCTCTAAAGAGTGATAACAGCTGCCATGTTGAGCAATTCCTATGTGCCAGTCACTTCTGCTGCCCTATGTGGGACACTGCACTTATTTTTCACCACTAAGACCTGTCAGCTTAGCATTTCTATTGCCTCCTCCTGCTAAAGGAGCAAACTCAAGCATAAAAACATTGTCAGATAGGAACTGGGGAAATGGTTCTGTTGGTAAAGTGCTTGCTGTGTAAGCATGGGGACCTGAGTACCCAAGCCCAGCACTCAGGTAAAAGGCCGGATGTGGAGACACACAATTATAAGCCCCAGTGCTGAGGAAGCAGAGGCAGATGGACTCCTGAAGCTTACTGGCCAGACAGCCTAGACTCTGCAAAACACAGGTTCCAGAGATCTTGTCTCAAAACTCAAGGTAGAGTTGATGGGTGTGGTGGTATATACCTTTAAACCAACACTCAGGAGGCTGAGGAAGGTAGATCTCTGGGTGTTTGAGGCCAGCCAAGTCTACATAGTGATTTCCAGGACAGCCAGAACTGCATAGTGAGACTCTGTTTCTAAATGAAAGACAGAGACAGACACAGAGAGATAAATAGGTAAAGTGGTAGAAGGCTCACGCACGCACCCTAGTCTAGGTTTCACTGTGGAAGTAGAAAGCTGGGAATTTCAAGGAAAAAAGTTGCTTCACCATCAGGTGTTTAAAGGTAAGGAAACTGGGACTCTGTAACCGTGAGTCTCCAAGCTTCTACTAGGCAAGCCCTGTGCGAGTGCAAGCAGAGGCTGGGCCACAGAGTCAGTGCTCTGTGCACAGCCGACTGCACTTGGGTGGTGGCAATAAGAATATGAAATGGGCATCTGGGAAGGTAGCTTGGTGAACAAGAGTGAGGTTTGTTGTGCAGAGTGAGGACCTGAGTACAGAAAGAAAGGGAAAGCAGGCGAAGAGGAAATAGCATAGAAACATGAGGCAGAACAGAAAGTTGGCCCACCTTTAGCTGAAACGGGCACTGTGCAGTTACTGGGGCCTGAGAACATGAGAGAACAGTGCCAGAACCGGAAGCCATCTTGAGTGGTGACCTCTGAGCTTTCTCCTTGAGAGAAACAGATGCCTCCGTACTTTTCTTTCTCCTGTAACTCACAGCAACTGTGGCCATGTGGTCCCAAATTAACATGGTCTCTTGTGGCCCAGTGTGACCTTGCTGTACTAACACTTCAAAGTAAGCTCATTAAAAAACTGAATACTGTGGGTCCTTGTGTGTGGTGCACAGCTATAATCCCAACACTTGGGAGGCTGATGCCGAAAGGTCTAGGCCAGCCTGGACTTTTCTAACCATCTGTGGGACTCTAATTCTCTTGTGTTTTCCACTTATTCTCTTCCTCTTCACTTTTTTATTTCCTTAATCATCTTTTAAAACTTTTTGGTTTATATTATTTCTGTCGCACACATTCCTCCTGTTACTGAGCTGGTCCTAGGTTTTTACTTTATTCATTATTGACCTACGTTTGCTGTAGGGAACCCCCCCCCCATGGCACATCAAGCATGCATGTAGATGCTCCAACATCAAGCTGTATCTTGTTCCACACACAATCCAACCATACACAAGCGTCAACAAATATTTCACTCAGAGAGCAGAGGACACCGCCCCCCACCATGATGACTAACCAATGACTAAGGATCCAGACATAGGAAGGGTTGAACAATACTCCCTCCCAATCAACCACCCCAGCAGCTCCAGCATGGACAATCAGCAAAATGAGTGTGGACATCATACCAAATGGGACCAGAGAACAGATCAGTTCCTGAGCCTAGAGAAGTCATTACCAAGGCACAGCCCACACTGCCCCACACTGACTGAAATGCTTTCCCCAGGACAGCTCTATGAGAAAACAGGACCCTATCCAGTGAAATAGTGCACAGTGGATCAAAACACACTTATTCACACCAAAGAAGTATCAGGAAACTATACTATAAATTCAGCTGGAAAAATATTCAACAATTCTCAGGGCACGTGATCTAAAGCAGGCTGCTTCTTAGTACAATAGTTAAACTGCATTCTGTTCTGCTGCCAAAACAACACTGAGGACTTTTACAGCTGTAGGAAAAGCAGCTAACCTTTTAAAGAAGGAACACTTGGAAGTCATCAAAAATGCAAAAGTAATACAGGCATGGTAGGCCAAGCCTATAGTCTCAGCACCTGGAAGGCTGAGGCAGGAGGATTGCTGTGAGTTTGAGATCAGCCGGCCCCTCAGAGTGAGACTCTGTCTGAAAGTAAAACTAAAATGAAGGCGAACCCAAATGTAATATAAAGAAGAAAATAATAAATTAGAGCAGAAAGTAATGAAATAGAATCTAAAAAAAAAAAAAAAAAAAAAAAACAAGATAATAGGGCTGACAAAACTCTGGGCCAAACTAACCAAGAAGGAGAGAGGAAATACAAATTAGTGTATTTATGGATATCATAACAAACACCTCTGGAATCCAGAGGATTATCCAGAGTAATTTGGTTACAAATGTATGTTTTGTATAACACAAATTTAATGTACAGTCGTCACACACACAAAACCTACCAAAACTGAACAAGGAGGACTTTTTTTAAACTTTAAACAGATCAATAAGTAATCAAGGCAGTAATAAAAACTCACCCAGCAAAGAAAAAAAAAAAAAAAAAAAAAAACCTCAAGACCAGATAGATGTACTGATGAATTTTTACCAGAACTTTGAAGAACAAAACTGTTTCTTAAGCTGTTCTATTAAGTGAAAAAAGGGAGGAGGGCTGGAGAGATGCTCAGGGGTTAAAACCACTTGCTGTTCTTGAGTTCAGTTCCCGCATCAATGCCAAGCAGCTCGCAACCTCTTCTAACTCCAGCTTCAGGGGATCCAGACCCTCTTTTGGCCTCTACAGGCACATACCTCTATGTACACATACCACATGTTTCCTTTCCATGTTGTTGAGAATTTCCTACGTGCATATAATGCGTTTTGATCAACCCCATCTCCAAGCTTCCTCTCCTCCAATTTTCCCTCCCAACTTCATGTGTTTTGTTTTTTTGTTTTTTTTTTTAAGCTTACTGAGTCCACTTAGTGCTACCTGGATGAGCATGTGTGTGGAACCAGCTAATGTGGCATGGGTAAACTCTGAGGGTCCAACATCCCTGAATAAAACTGACTTGTTCTCCCTCAGTACTACCAGTTGCCAATAGCTCCTCTGATAGGGGTGGAACTTCCTGATCCCTCTCCCATCCAGACTGTCATTTTGTTAGACTTGATCGTGAGTGGGTTTTCTGAATGCAGTCAGCAGCTATGACCTCGTGTATGCAGCAGCCCTGTCATATTGGCAAATACTTTCTATGGATGTCCACTGCCTATTTAGAGATGACCATCCCACAAGCTCTTATTCTCTGCATGTTGACAAGTTGCATTCATTACTTACTATTATGTAAAAGAAGCTTTATGGATGAGGGGTTTGTAGGTGCATATGTGTTTATAAAGATAAGAACCTAGGATACATGTTATTGCTGTCCATTTAGATGAACCAGACAATTATGTTCAACCCCCCTAGCTTCCATGATCTAGGCAATCATGAGTTTTTAGCCTAGGTAATAGCACCAACTCACAGTCTCGTGGAGTGGTTTTTAAATCAAATCAGAAAGTGGTTGTGGTTATTTCCATTACATTCATGCTACTATTATACCGGTGGTAATATCTTGCCAGACCAGTCATTGTTACAGCTCATAAGGTTTATACCTGGGTAAGACTGGATTGCTTTTCTTTCCATGTACAGAACCTTCCACCACTATAAAAGCTAGCCAATAGGGACAATGCTTTCAGATGGGTACCAGCTTGCATAGTCCATGTCTATGACTCAAGTATGTGGTGTCTTTGGCAATAGGGTCTTACAATCAAGCTCTGGAGGGTAACCAAGAGCACTGTAATTGCCTGGTAATGTTTGGAGATCCAAGGGACCTCACTTGTCAACAGCTCAAAAAGAGATAATCCATACCTGGTACTGATACCCTTGGAGATCAAATTCAGGTCCCCATGCTTTTAAGGCAAATACTTTTGTCTGATCTATCTTCCCAACACTAAAATGTTTTGTTAAAAAAACAAAACAAGCCACAGAGACATAAAGCAAATAAAACAATCAACAGAGTAAGAACACAGACTATAGAATGATGATCTGATTTGATTTTCTATTACTATGGTGAAACACTCAGAATCCTTAGTGAGGAGACAGTTTCTTTGGCTTATACTTCCAGGTCACAATCCAGCCTTGAGGGATGGAATGCTGGACCAGAACCTAGAGGCAGGAACTATGGAGGATGCTGCTTGATGGCTCATACTTAACTAGCTTTCTTATACAACCCAGGACCACTTTCCCAGGGAACGGTACTGTGCATAGCGAACTGGGCCCTCCTATAGCAATAACCAATCAAGGCTAACCCCCGTAGATATGTCAACGGGCCAGTCTGATCTAGGCAGTCCTTCAACCAAGGCTTCTCCTCCCAGGAAACTTTCAGCTGTATCAAGTTGACAATACTAAGTCAATAAAGTGTTACTTATTTCTTGTTTAGGTGACAAAACACCTGACAAAAGCAACTTCAAGAAGAAAGAGGTTGTTGTGAGTCTTGTAAATTTCATGAACATTCTGAAACTTGTGAGTTTTGTTTACCACCTCAGCCTTAGAAGTTTCCTTCACTTCCTTTCCCTCACATTGGCTTCATGATACATCTTAGTTGTGCTAGAATGCCATTAGTGGTTTCCACCAATCCCTTCCATATTAGGTGGCTTTCCTCAATTATCCATAGTTTTCTCATTCTCTGATGTTCCAGAACCCTCTATGAGCTACTGAATTCTACTCAACAAAGTCCTTTACTATGTAAATGGTCAGCATTTGCTCTTTGCTATTTGCAGCTAAGAACCCTGATACTGATGAGTGGCACCCCAGAAAGTTTATCAGGAGAGACAAGGTGATTTCCACAGAGGTTGTTCATTCCCTGAAAGCAAGCTGCTTCACCCAAGAATGATCTTCACTAAGTCATTCCCTCACAGAACAGATTCCTGCCACTGCTCCCTCAGGGAGCTCTTTAACATTTACAGAACCCATTCACACCCATCATGTCACTGTGTGACCAGAGGCAGTGAGCAGGGCTGAGACTATTAGTCTCATTTAATTGAGGAGGGACTGAATTTCAGAGCAGTGACAGACCCAAGTCACACAGAAACTTAGCAACCATGCTTGGTACAGAGTCCAGGCCTCCTGATGCTGCCCAAATATGCTGAAAGTGGGAACAGGGCTGCATAGCTAAGAAAAACAGTGTTAATTAAGGCATTGTGGGGTTTGGTGTGCAGGCATCCCTCTAGGTATATAACACAGACTAATTCAATTGTTTCAACATCCTGGAATAGTATAGTTCCCTTTTTAGAGAGCAGGACCCTGAGGCAGGGAACTTTAGGCCTAACATTGCCTAAAGCAGGTAAGTAGAAGAGCTGTGCTTCAAAGCAGGAGTCCAGATTCTGAGTCCACTCTTGACCCCAATATTTAGTAGAGTGCAGGAGCAGTCTTAGTGGGGTTCAGGTTCCTTGGCCCTCACACAGACTAGAAGGCTAGGCAGTTGAGGACACTCTGATCCCCCACAGTTCAGATAGCTCAAAATGCAGGTGTCCCACACTAAAAGCCTGGAAGAGAAGTATGCTAACAGAGCAGGTGCTGAATTGCAGAAAAGTTAAATATGGAATGAGAGCATTGAAGGCTGCAATAAGAGTGAGGAGGGTAAAAACCAATTTCACATCGAGCCCCAGGCAATGATTTAGAGGGGGGAAAAAACCAATATATGTGGTATCAAATAATAACTGTAGCAATGTCTTCCATTACCTCAGACTTGCCTTTGAGGAGGCTAAAAAGCTCACAATTGTTATTAAAATTTTCTCTTCTCCTGGGGTCCTGTGTCCTGCTGAGGGTGGCTGTGAGCCTTTTTTGTGATGTGCAGGGACACAGAAGCCTAGAAGGTCAGTGCAGAAATCAGAGAAAAGTCAAGGATCTATTGAAACTGACTCTGTAGACCCAAAAGCTGGGATCAAAAGTCAGTGTTTCAAAAAAAAAAAAATCAATTCAGCAAAGGACCGATCCATACAGAACTGTCAGACAAATACCAATGTCTGTCCTAAGTAAACTGGCCACTACCACAGTATCTTCAGAGTCAGGGTAGCAGAAGCAGCTAGATAGGCAGAAAGGAGTGGGAGCACAAGAGACAGAAAATAGGAAGATGAAATAGGACATAAGTGACAGAAACAGAAGAAATAACAGGGTCCTCAGGGGAGAAAGGCACTAGTTCCTATATGAAACACAAGCTAAACAAGACAGAATATTCATAGAGAATGAAGGCTTCCTTCAGTGTAGTACACTGGCCCCTGGCCATTTGATTTCAAGGTCCTGTGTGGTCCCTTCTTCAAGACGGAATAGAGAATTATCCTAACCTCTTTCTATTTCCATCCTCATCGGCATACTCTTGGGGAACAGGTACTCATGACTTCCACGCGATACCTACCCTCTAGATCTGATGTGTTCATTTCCTTACGCTACCCTTGGTATCATTTATCTCTTCTTATTTTATACCCAGCACAACACTCCTCCACACACTATCTCTGTCTCCATAGTTACATTTCTATGCATGCCACTAGTACCTAAAACTACCCTTCCCATCCTTCTGGGTGGCTCATATCTCTCTCTCTCTTTCTCTCTCTCTCTCTTCTCTGTTTCTCTGTCTCTGTCTCTCTGTCTTACACAAACACCTGCACACACACACTTACACACACACACAGACAAGAGTCAAAACGGGTTTTTCCCACATCAGTTAATACAGTCAAGACAATCCCACACAGGTTTACCCAGAAACCCACTATCTCTGGAATAATTCTAGATTCCATCAAGTTTATTATTCACAATGACAATCACAGCACCCAGCAGAATGTCTGGTGCAGAGCCCAGAAACATCACACACAGACTCTGTTATCCCTGGAAATGAGTTTAATGAGCACATGGATAGAGAGCCTTTAGTATTCCCACTTCTGATTCCAATTCCTCTGTAATCTCTATCTTTAATACAGTCTACTTAAAGACTTCCAGCTGCCCCTATCTTTCCCAGGCTGGCTTTACTGTTCCAAAATCTATTCCATCAAAACGAAAAAGCAACAGATTCAATGGGTTCCCATTTATCATTCCTTATTATATATCAAATTCATCTAATGTTCACTGAGCATCCAGTCCTATGAGTTCAGGGTGATGTGGGAACCAGGTAAGGGGCAATTAGCATATAAAATGTCAGAACTCTGCAAGAAAGTGACACTTTTTAAATCCAGCTCCAGGCAGATGCAGTAGCACACAGCTGTAAACCCAGCACTCAGGAGGCTGAAGCAGGACAATCTCAAGTTTGAAGCCAGTCTTCTCTACATAATGAGTACCTGCCTCAAAACATAAAATAAAATAAACAACCACAAATACCTAACCTTGTTGAATGCTTTGTAACTAGAAAGTAATGGGCTAGTGATATGCCTCTGCTAGTGAAGGGGTTTGCAACAAAACCTGATGATCTGAGTTCAAGCCCCAGAACTCATGCAAAAATTGAAGGAGAGAACAGATCCCACGGAGCCATCTTCTGACTTCCATTTATGCTCTATGATATGCACATAACCACATATGTACATCATACACATTCAAACAACAGAAAGCAAGCAAGAATTACCATGTGCTGTCTAGTTTTATATCCACTTGACACAAGCTAGAGTTATCTAAGAGAAGAGAGCCTCAATTGAGAAAATGCCTCCATAAGATCAGGGAGCAGGCAAGCCTGTAGGGCATTTTCTTAATTAGTAATTGATATGAGAGAGCCCAGCCAATTGTGGGTAGAGCTAACCCTGGGCTTGTCACCCTGGATTCTATAAGAAAACAAGTTGAGCAAGCCATGGGGAGCAAGTCAATAAGCAGCCTCCCTCCATGGTCTCTGCATCAGTTCTGGCCTCCAGGACCCCGCCCTGCTTGAGTTCCTGTCCTGACTTCCTCCAGTGATGAACAGCGATGTGGAAGCGAAAGCACATAAACTCTTTCTTCCCCAATTTGCTTTTGGTCATGATGTTTCATCACAGCAATAGTAGCCCTAACTAAGACACATTATTTCTGTGTTTTCAGCCTTGTACCCTGGAGAGGACAGACTTGCAGAATCAACCCATGAAACTAGATTGTGTATGTCAGGAGAGAAGAGAATATTGATTTGAATGCTTCATTCAGATACAGCACGGAAAACAGTCTGTGGTTCTGAGCTCTGCTTTGAGCCTGCTGATTGCATCCTGACAGCCATCAAATCACTTGCCTCTGGGCCTCAGATTTCTCACCCGCAACATGGAAGGCCACCATAAGGGTCCTGAGTAACAGTGGGTCTTATGCTGGGTTGAGGCATACCCTGCCAAAATAAATGTCCACATGAAGCCTGTAATTATAACCTTATCTGGAAAAGGGTCTCTGCAGCCAGGTTTCTGTGAGGCTGTACTAGAGTGGCATGGGACTGGGATCCTCATAAAAAGAAGAGACTGTGGGCACACATGCATATGAGGGAGGGAAGAAACTGAACACAGTATCATCAAGCCACACAGCATCATTGAAAGAAAGAAGAGAAGATTCTTGGGGAGCCTATAAAAAGAGCATGGTCTTGCTGACACATTGAAGCTGAGTTTCCAACACTAAGATATAAAATAACCCGTTGCTTTTTGGCTACCCAGCTCCTGGCATTTTGCTACAGTACTCCTAAGGAATCAATTCAGATTCCTTCAAATTACATATACCCTTTATTGACAGTTCTGCTGGGAGCTGGGTATTGAGACAGATTCTGAAGCTGCAGAAAATGTGGGGTTGAGGTGTCATCTGACCTACAGAAAGAAGGTAGGTGGCAAGGGTGCTGAGTTTTGCCATGTCTAAATAGCCAGTATGCCTTATGCTCTGATTATGTGTGATAAAACTGTTATAAGTCCCTGATGGGAGGAAAGGCACTGTGGGCAGAGGCATCATGGTAAGATCACACCTTCATATGGCCCTGCACCAACTCCTTCCAAGGAGCTCAACCCCTCCCTTCTGGAGACAGCCTGGGGTTCTGTCAACCTTCTCCACTTTGCCTTCATGGTCCAGGATCACAACACTGTAATACTGAAATAGTTTCCAAACCGTCACATGGAGAATATGACTAGAGTGGGACTTGATTCACAACAGTAATGGGGTTAGTGGTTAAATAAGCTCTTTTGGATGCTGCCAGAGCCTAATTACCCATGCTTCTCAGAGAAGGATGCAGAGATTCAAGCCTCCTAGAGTCCTCCAGGGGTTCAATTAGGCCAGGTCTCCTTGCTCAAGATATCACCTACCCATGCCTATCTCACCCAACTGTTCCTAATGCCTAGTTAAACACAGCCAAGTGAGCCTTGGGAAAAACAGGAGGGTCAAAAGAACAGCGGTTTGTAGGTTACAAGACAGCAGAGCGGCCCCTCTCCAAAGAAACCTGGGCTTTGAAGTGCCTTCTTCTCCATCATCAAACCCCATCTCCTAAGCTCTTTGTTCTCTTACCCCAGGAAGTTCTGACTACATTAGAAAAGGCACTGCAGTCATATAAAGAGCCCAAAAGCCCTGCCAAGGGCCATCCCTAAGGTGAAAGGTCACTTGATTTCAACCCCATCCCAGGAAAATTCTTCCCTTCCCTAGATTATAGAGGCAGTAAGGAACTTCCTTTCTTGGGGAATTTAGGACCCTCAGTGCTCTGGCAATGCCTTCTTTTTTGAAGACTTGAGTCCATTGTGGTAGGGAAAGCACAGTGGCTGGAGCTTGAGTTTGTTTGCTCATAGCTCAGATGGGGTTTGATGATGTAGAAGACGGCACTTGAAAAGCCCAGGTTCCTTTGGAGAGGGGGCACTCAGCTGTCTTTGAATCTACAAAGCACTGTTCTTTTGACCATCCTGTCTCTTCCAAGCCTCACTAACCCCAGGAAGTGACACAGAACAGGAAGTAAAGCCTGGCTATAAATCTCAAGATCTACCTCCACTTCCTCAATGAGGGTCCACAGCCTTCCAGATCATCACCATCGGCTAAGTACTCAAACACACAAGCCTGTAAGAGACATTCCATATTCAAACCATAGCAATCTATCTAGAGTCCTCTAGTCCCACTGAATGCACATGCCCTGGGCCTCATCCCTGCCCCTCAGTTATAACTTCTGCCGGCTGCTCTCTTCACAGCGTGACTGTCTCGCCGAAAACATCTACATTAACATCACTTCTGCAGTGTGTGCAGCAGAACTTAGAACATTTTGCCAAATGCAGTCTTGACTAGATGGGCCAATCATGAAGCCCTATCAAAATGACAACAGCAGCAGCAAGACTGGCTAAAACACAAGCATACACTGTCAGGTTGCTAGGACCCCAAACACAGAGCAGGCAGTGGAGAAGAGGTACCCCCAGGGTGCATCCCAGCTTACCTGGAGTTGCACTGCAGAGGCAAAGACCACACTGTAGGAGACACGGCTTCCAAGAACTTGCCTCATTTCACCTCAAACAGCCAGAGCTATTGTGAAAAGAACCCTGTGCTCTAAGGGAACACTGGCCTGGACCTGTCAGGGCCTTGCCAGGTAGCCTAGCCAAGCTCCTACCCATCCCTGGGCTGGATTTTCCTCTTTCATAACAGGAGGTCAATTCCTGGCCTCTAAAGCTCTAAATAAGGCTTTTCACAAATCTATCTTCAGAATTCAGTGATTTTCCAAACACATACTAGATGTCAGTGTGATCTCTAATCACTTTATTGATTTCCTTAATAGATATGTATTGAGTAGCTACTATATTCAGGGCAGATATCAGACAATGAAGAAGACAATTGTAATCTATGTCCTTCTGGCCTACAAGCAGAACCAGATGCCAAATAAACAATTACTTAATTAATAGGATGAAAGATAGGAAAAACAGGGACAGACTTTCCCAAGAGCTAGGTCCCCTTGGGTTGTGTTGAGGAAGAGTCTGCTATTTTGGGGAAAATGGCTTCTGACAAGCAGTTTGAGCATAGGTCTGAAGCCAAAGAGTTAGGTGCTGTGCAGTCTCTGAAAGAGAGAACCGCCCCTAGTGTACACTGCTAGATTGAAGACTGATGCTTAACAGTCCTGTTCTGCCTCACAGCCACACCCAGCCCTGTGCATTACTTTCTAGCCAGATAGAAAACCTCTCTGCATTGCATTCATCACAGCTTTGACTTGACTGTGTCTGTCCTTCTCAGTCATCCAAAGAAGCTTGTGAGCACAGGTCCACCTGGTACACAGCAGCATTCCCAGAATAGGATGTGGCACATGCCAGCTTTTAAGGGTGTGGTTATCGGAACTGAGAACATGGAGATTGCTCAGTGGCTAAAGTGCTCACTGCGCACACATGAGATCCTGAGTTCAGATACCCAGAACCATGTAAAAGTTTTGTGTGGCCACATGTGTTTGTAATTCTAATGCTGAGAGGGTATGGAGACCAGCATGTCCCTGGAGCTTGCTGGCCATCTGTCTATCTGAAACAGAGCTCTAGGTCTAGAGAGAGATGCTCTCAAAAAGTAAGGTGGACAATGATAACAGAATGAAACCTGAGGTTGACCTCTGGCCCTCTGCACATGAACACATCGACAAATTCACACACACACACACACACACACACACACACACGTATAGTTTCATAAGTTGATCTCAGATGAGGAACCTGAGGTCAAGAGATAAGGAACTAACAATTATAGGAAAGATTACAGGGAAAGGGAAGCTGCACACACCATTAGTGGAAATGTAAGTTAGTACTGCCATTACAGAAATTAGTATGGAGATTCCTCAAAAAAACCAAAACCAGAAATATCATCTTGTCCAGCTATATTATTTCTGGGTATTTAACCTAGGAATCAAGGGCAGCATACAATATAGGTACTTGCATACTCATGCTTACTGAAGCACTATTCTCAACAGTTAAGGTATGAAAGTAGCAAAGGCACCCATCAGTGGAAAAATGTATTAGGAAAACATATGCACAATAGAATATTATCAGCCATGAAGAAAAAATGAAACATTATTTGAAAGACAATAAATGGAACTGTAGGTCACTTTATTAAGCAAAATGAAACAGGCAAAGGCAAGTAGCACCTATATTCTTTCCCATGTTGAGTTTTTAAAAGCTTAAAGAGATAACATTAGAAAGAGAGATAATAAGGAAGATGAGAGGAATCAGCAAGAGGATGAGGGTATAAGTATGGTTAATGTGGAAAGAAAAAATATTAAGAGTACTCTATATGCATACATCAAAATATCATAATAAAGCCAGTTATATTATGGAATTGATATGCATTAATAAAAAGAAAAACACAAATTGGCTGCTAGATTAAATGAGATCCAATAATTGCTGCCTGCAAGAAACACACTTTGCTAGCAACTATATACATAAATTGTAACTGAAGGGAAGAAAAGGAAGTAGGAGTAACAATACCCAACCAGACAGTATTAGGGCAAAATCAAAGGAGACAAAGGGTATAAAGAGACTATGTATTTCTGTTGTTTGTTTTGAGACAGGGTGTTGGATGTAGCCAAACCTGACCTGGAACTCAGGATCCTCTTCCCACCATCTCCTAGTGCTACAATGGTAAAGGTAATCTTTATCAAGATGATATAATGGTTATACGTACATATGTATTAAAGGTTGGCACACTGAATTTCATTTGCAATTGGAGCTAAAGAGACAAACAGGCCCCAGGACACTATCCATGCAACACTTTAGTACACCACTGTCATAAAAAGATACGTCATCCAAAAAAAATTAAAAAAAAAACAAGAAAAAAAATATCAGAATTGAAATACACCAAGGCTCGAGTAGAGTTAACAGACATCTACAGAATAACACATCCAACACCTGCAGAATGCACATTATTCTCTGTAACTCACAGAATTTATCTAAAACAGATCACATTTTGTGCCATAAACCAAGCATACATTAGCAAATAAAAAATGCACTGAAATGATTTCTTGCATTTTATCAGATCATAATTGAATAAAACTAGAAATTAATGGCATAAGAAAATGCAAAAAATAATACAAATATGGATATTGAACAATATATTTTAATAGGCTCTGAGTCATTCATGAACTCAGGAGGGAATATTAAAAATTTCTCTGCAAAATAAATATGTGCTCTCAGACACTGAGCCATACTTCCAGCCCACCTCTTTGGAAGTTGTAACTCAAGACCCACAGGAAGAGTAGGCATAGTTAGGAGATAATTTCTAGGCAGAGAGACTGTTAACTATTACAGACAAAATGTCCACAGTAGAAGCAGTGGAATAATGCCTAGGGCAAGAAGGTGGGATGACTGCATCCAGAGGGTTCCTGAAAGACCCACATGGTAAATGAGGTCACCAGCCCATAGAGCTGTTTTTGATGTGGGGCCTATGGAGGAAAGCTAGATGGTTGAAGATATGCCTTTAAGAGAGACACTGTGTCTCACCTTCTTACCATTGGTTCTCAGCCACTTTACGGTGACATTCTGTGTTCCACCGAACACAGAACCAGCCAAGTAACCATGAGCTGAAACCTCTGAAATCATGACCCAGCATAGGCCTTTCCTTTCTGTAACTTGATTATATCACTTGTCCCAGCAAGCTAACTGAAGAGCAAGTTTGAGCAAAAACAAAAATGCAAAGACAACGTGGTAGATGAGCGTGAGAGAGCTGAGACTCAAACTGCACATCTGGAAATTATTGGTGTGTTGTGAGTAAATGAACCCCAGTGCTGAGAGCATCTAAAAGGTGAAACTGGCTAGAGATGTAGTTCAGTGGGTAAAGCACTTGCTGTTAGGACCTGAGTCTCAATCTACAGATGAGAAGCCAGATGTGGTGGTCAGATGCAATGGTTTTGCCTCATAGCAACCCACTATATAAAAAACTCACACCAAATCCCATAAGGGTCCCCAAGAACAGTGAGACAAAATTTACACCCAGAGATGGAACACTGGCTTTGAAAAACAGAGACCACAACTGTAACCCCAGCAGTCCTACAGGGAGATGAAAAATGAAGACACAAGCTGGCAGGCTAGCCAGGCTGTGTGTACAGTGGAGAATAACAGATGACCCTGTCTCAAACAAAGCAGAAGGTGAAAAATAATGTGTTGACTTTCCACATACGTAATATGACATGTGTGTGTGTACACACACACACACACACACAAACACACACACAATTTTGTAAAGGCTTATTTTTATTTTGCGTTTATGTGTGTCATGCATGTGCATGTATGTGTATCATACTTTTTTAAAAAGATTTAAGTAAACAAAAGCAAACGTACAGTGCTGTGATTGGGTTGCTGAACTCAGCTCTCCTCTAGCAGTGAAAGGAAACCTGAAGCTGATAGCAAAAGATGCCAGCCAACAGTGAATGGAATTCCCAAGGTCCTCGGGTAACCAGGTGCAATGGTTTTGCCCCCATGTCATTCCATCACAAGGAAAACTCATACCAAACTCTACAAGGGCCCCCAGGAACAGCAAGACAAAAATTAAATCCAAAGATGAAACACTAGCTTTTCTTTGGCCCTGAACACATTACTTAACTCCTCTGCAGACCCACCTTGAAAAACAGGGATCCAAACATCCTGACACGCTGGACCACTGTGGTGATTAAATGGCAAGGTCTTTGAGAAGATGCTCTCCAATGGTGGGGGTGAGCTCCAACAAGTCTGTGGGAAGTCGTGTCTTACTAATGAACAACATTGGCCTCTAATATCTACTTTAGGCATCAAATCAGATTAGCAAAGAGGAAAAGATAGTGAAGAGCCGATAATGAGTGGGATCGATGAGAAAAGGTTTTTCTTGTCTAAAAATATTGACATTAATTCAACCTAAAAAGAGGGATGAGAAGGAGTTGATCTAATGAATTTATCTTGCCTGACGGAAAGAGTTAGGATGATAGATGTGAGTGAAGCAGTGGACTCAAAAAATGAACTGGCAAGTATGTGTTGGGGGCTCCTACATTCCTCATCGTCATAAATGACACTCCCATCGTGGGCACTGGGCCAGGTGTTTGATATAAATTCTGGGAGTGGCCATGGAGTAATGTCAGCAGCTGGAGTTTCACCGACACGTTGTCATAAGCCAGCCACCATGGACTAAATGCCTGATAAGCATTACTTCATTGAATCCTTATTCAGTGAAAGACACTGACCAGAAAAGAAATCAATTGCTTTGAAGTGGGGGGAAGGTGTCAGGGCTAGTCAATGAATTTGGGTAGCACACCCAAATCAAGGCTACATGATACCAGACTTATCTAGCACAAGCTACGATGCCTACATCGTAGAGGCTCGTATGGGTTTATTCATTCTCAGTATAAAGAATGTGAGGGACTGGAGAGATGGCTCGGTAGAAAGAAATGCTTGCTGCATAAGCATGGAAACTTGAGTTCAAATCCCAGCACCCACCTAAAAAAAACACATATAGCTGCACACACACTTGTAACCCCCTCTATAGAATGTAGAGATGGGGATTTTTGGATGGTGATGGTTTCCAGTGTAGTTCCAGGCTAGTAACAGATTCTGCTCAAAGGAGTAAGATAGTGACAGGAGAGTACCTTCATCTGCCCTCTAAGTCCTCGTGCCCACACATATACACGCACATACAACACATGGACATATACCACACTCACATATACATACAGACACACAAAAAATCATAATAAAATGCGAGGATTGGGAGACTTTAATAATCTTCTCAAGGTCATGCAGTAAATGCTAAAATCTGAATTCATGGGCAAAACTAATTGAGCCCAAAGTATCCACATCAGAACATATATTTAAGTGTCTCCTCCAACTTGGTGAGTCCTCATTCTATGGGTAATGCTCCATTGAGGAACATGGACGGATGATGTGTTGGCCATCATTGTTATAGAATACCTGACATAGACAAACTAAGAAAAGTAGGCTCTGCTCCCGTTCACAGCTTGGGTCCATCACAGAAGACTGGTGAGGCAGATATTCAACTCATGGTGGCTAGGCAACATGGCGAGAAGATCGACCCCCAATGCATTGGCCACTTTCAGAGATTCAAAGGAGAGTAAATTCTGGAGCCCCCTAGAGTCAAGCGGGATCTGAGTTTGTGACTAAGCCAGGAGAGATCCCTATGATTATATTTCAAAGACACAAGGTGAGTCATGGATGAGTTGTTTCACCTACTAGACATTGCACAATGAACCTGGGTCCTCAGAGGGGTTTTCAAACTAAAGAGTTAAAATATAAAATAAAATCTAGGTCAATGTCATTTCCCATAAGAAACTAAGCATTATAGGTGGAGAATGGGACAGCTGATTTGTTCAGCAGACTTCTCAAGGACAGCATGAAGGAACTTGACACATGATTCAAAGGAATAAAAATGCAAGGCTGGGTTTTAGACCTTTCTGGATTCACTGCTCCAGGCCTTAGTTTTTCAACTAAATAGATACTAGTTTAAATGAGAGAATTTGAAGCCACCTCTCACATCTGACAAGCCTATGATACCAGGATGGGATGTTCTCTAAGGAACCTACCGGTCAACCTGAAGACTTTGAAAATGCCTGCTTTGTACAGATGTGGAGGCACATGCCTTTAATTCCAGAACCTGGGCTTCGAAGACAGGCATATCTCTGTGAGTTTGAGGCCAGCCTGAGCTACAAAGCGAGTCCAGGACAACCAGGGCTCTATTACACAGAGAAACCCTATCTCGAAAAACAAAGCAAAACAAAATAAAATAAAAACAACAAATAAGAAGAGGAAGAGGAAAGAGGAAGATGAGGAAGAAGAGGAAAGGAAAGGAAGAAAGAAATATAAAAAAAATGCCAGCTTCGGAGAAGAAACAAGCCAAGTAGCATCAACTTCATTCTCTACCATCTTGCTCCCCACAACCCACCAAGAAGACCGAGCTACTAAACTTTTTATTCCAAAGATTGCTATGTGCCAGGCCCGACTCACATATAATCAAGGGGGATAAAAAATCATTACATCTGCCTTCTGAGAATCACATTATAACCTCCACTCTGATGTTCAAGGTATCAGTTGGTGGCAGAGGAGGGTTTATGTTTGGCATATAAGACCCAGAATTAGATTTCATGAGGATCTTTGGGATCTGTTGTTTCCTCCTTCCTGGCATTATTATGCCTGCCAGTCACAGCAGCCCAGCTTGCTTTTGGGAATTCCCACTTGTTATCACCATGATTTAGGTGAGATAATATCCACCAACAGCACAAACCTGACCCTGACCCATTCACAAAGCCATACAATAGAGAACTCATACCAAGACTTTTTATATCTTTACACCAGGAACAGGGGTTTGCTTTCTCTTGCTGCTGACGTACAGTCCTACACTGAGAATTCCTGCCAACACACCAGCACCAAGGAAAACCAGCCTGAAAATAAAGCCAGCCCCAAAGAAGGCAAATCCTTCCTTCAAAGAAGTCAGGTGACTGACACACACATTCACACCTAGTCCTTATCCAGCCTGAGGCTTGTCTTCTCTTCTTACCCTTTCATCCTGTCAACCAATAGCATTCTTTGTTGCTTAGACCAATTTAAGCTGAATTCCTTTTATGTGTTACACACCAAGTCTTGAGCGATACCTCGCTCAAGAAACAAGTCCTTTCTTCCATTTCTATTAAGGAGGTATTACATATGTAAGCAGATGTCATGGTCATTTTCCTTGGGTAATTAACTCTGGGTACCCAAGGTTTCTTCAGGGTATAACATTTTGTGATTCTTGCATGACAGTCATTCAATCCATTCCACAGACACCCATTTCTTCTCCGTCCTTTCTCCACAGCCCCTGCTATGTCTCCACCCTGTCACACAACACTCTAGCCACCCTTCAGATTTCAAAGGGGTGGGAATCCTTTCCAAGACCACACAGCTCGTAAATGCAGCCCAGCTTCACTGCTGTCAGGATCATGAAACAAAATGACAACAGCAGAAGATTTCTGAATACACAACAAAACTCAAAGTAACTCAAAATCAACTGTGTAGCAAATCTGATGTTTCTGATAGTGTCTGGATCACACAGCATTAGTTCTGAACATACATGCTCCCCTTGCTCGGCACCTGCCATCACACCAAACGACTCTCACCCATGCTGCCTTACATACCTAAGTGCAGGTTGGAAGCAAATGTCCGTGGTAAGCTGCAGCGTCTCTACAGAATGTGCAGTGGGTGCCCTTGCAGAAGCATCATGGTCTGACAACCAGACAGTTTTCACCTTTCCCTACCATCATTTCTTACCCTGTAAATATCAAAGCTGTGTATCTTTGAAATGCATTGTGTTAGCTTGTTTGGTTTTTAAAATTCCTTTCTAAGTTGATGACTTGAATTCTGTTCTTAAGGCATTCAATGCATTTTGACTCAGAGTTAGGACAGAATTTCCAACAATTTCTGAAATGGCCCTAAACATACTTCTACCATTTTGTACCAAGTGTTTATGTGAAGCAACTGTTTTTCCTATTGACAGTTATAAAATAAGAATATCAGTGAGTTTAGTGAAATGTTGGAACGTGCTCCCTGTTCTGCAGGATCAAATACTTAACCGAGATTGAATTCTTTATGTAAAAATAAACAAGTACATCCATCTTAGTGTGCAAACTTGCTTTTAGATCTTAACTACTGATAAAAAAAATTATATGTATGCAAAAGAATCATTTTAAAAATAAATGTTATGATTTATTGTCAGCAAATTTCTTATTTGTATACCTGTTCTATACCCCTATACTCCCACAGTTGCATGAAATTTTTCAGGCAAAAGGGACCTCAAATGAAAAAAGTCTAGGAAGCCTTACCAGATGGATGAACCTAATACTATCACTCTTCTAAGTAGGCAGAGAATTTAAACAGTTCTTAATGGTGTATCACCATATCCACAAACTAATGTATCACTCAACCCTCATCAGAGAAGCTCCTTTGTTCAGTAGATAGTGCTTAGCAAAGAGACCCACAACTGGTCAAGGTGCCAAGATTTAAAAAATAAAACTGCAGAATGCTCAGTTCTAAATGAGACATCTGTATCACATCTCCTTGCAAAGCTCAGGGGTCGTTGTAAAAGAGGAGCCAGAATATTGGAAGAGCCGGAAGTGGCAGTGACTCCAAGGCGACAGTGTTTTCTGGACACAGCAGGGCAGCTACACATATAAACTCGCAGCTGCTGAGATACTGTGCACAAAGCCTGCAGATTTATGCCAGACAAAATCCCAACATGGAGAGGGAAGGTGAGTATGAAGGCTCACACCTAGCTGAGGAGCTGTTGGCGAAAAATAGCTGCTGGGAGACAGAGAACCAGTTTTCTTTAAGGTATAATCTCAGGTAGGTTAGGTCTACTCCAGTGAATGGCCTAAGAATATGAAGGCAGCACAAATTTGACTGGACTGTTATTTAAACACACACACACATACACACACACACACACACACACACAATTACATGGCTAAGGAAGAAGGCTAGATCTGGAAGGAATTATGGAAAGAGTTAAATATGATCAAACACACTGAACAAGGCTTTCGAAGAACTAATAAATGAGAAAAAAAATAAGCCCTCCATAGTATAACTTGTCCTATAATAAGGTCCAGACTGCTGGCTCTGAAATGTCAGCTATTCAGGTGGTCCATTGCTGCATCCTTTTCAGTCCCATGCCCCACTTTGCTCCTTACATTACCTCTTCCTTCTGCTCTCCACATATCTTGCTTCTCCTCCACACCACCTTACTCAGAGCATTTGCATGACTATAAGCCCTCACACCAGCCCCTTACCTGGCTGATGCCTTCTGTTCTTTGAAGAGTCAATTTAAGTATACCTTTAAAACAGCCATTACTCTCACTGCTACCAAATTTATCTTAATCCATAACTTTGGTTTTTTTTTCTTTATTGTCCTTATCTCAATTGTAAGCAATTGTGTTTATTTACTCAGTTATAGAAGTCCATGCCACTAAAATACAAGTTCCAAAACAGCTGAAACTCATCTGTTGGATTCTTCAAGGGAACCCTTAGTGTCTAGCAGAAGTTTATATAGTTGAAGATGTGCAAATATTGTGGATGGTGTATGGATGTATAGATGGGTACATGGATAGGAGGGAGAGTTGATGAGAGGATGGATGGATGGATGAATGGGTAGGTGGGAAGATGGAAGAATTAATGGGTGAATGGGAAGAGGGATGAGTAGATGGGTAGATGGGAGACTGGCTATATGGATGGGAGAGAGGAAGGATGAATGAGAGGATAGATAGATAGATAGATAGATAGATAGATAGATAGATAGATAGATAGATAGATAGATAGATAGATAGATGATAGATAGATGAATAGATGAGTGGATGGATGGATGATGTAAGAATGGATTAGTGGCGGGTGTATGGATTGGTGGGTGTATGGGAACCAGTGAAATTCTAACTCAAGTCTAATTTTCAGACTCAGTGTCTCCTGTGAAAATTTCCTCAGGCCAATGGCCAGCAGGTCTGTCCTTAAGTGAGATTCATCAGCTTGGCTGTTTTGACCTGTAAAATTGGAATTGCTGTGGTGTCGTGAAGCTGAATTAAAACACTGGCATGCTCCGACAGAAAAACCTAGAGAAAAAACAAGAGCTGCAACACTCACATCAGGACCTTCACACACTCCTGTAAACACTCTGCCTGCAGCAATCATCCACAAGCCAAGACACAGCAGTAAGGACTCTCCAGCCATTAGTTCCTAATACTGAAAGACTCCCGTTGAGCCTCTCTAGATGGGGAGACCCCGCTTCCC